>NC_072423.2:118301250-118610446 GCF_028878055.3 Symphalangus syndactylus | reverse complement strand
GAAATGACTGCAATTCCATATTCTATCAGAAAGCAATAACCAAATGCTTTATACACTTCATAAAAAGTAGACACCAACTATGTTAGTCCATTTGTGTTGCTATAAAGAAATACCTGAGACTGAGTGATATGGTTTGGCTGTGTTCCCACCCAAATCTCATCTTGAATTGTAGTTCCCATAATTCCCATGTGTTGTAGGAGAGGCCTGGTGGGAGATCATTGAATCATGGGGGCGGGTTTCCACCATACTGTTCTCATATAAGTGAATAAGTCTCATGATATCTGATGTTTTTATTAGGGGTTTCCTCTTTCACTTGGCTCTCATTTTTCTCTCTTGCCTGCTGCCATGTAAGACATGCCTTTTGCCTTCCACCATGATTGTGAGGCCTCTCTAGCCACGTGGAACTGTGAGCCTATTAAACTTCTTTTTCTTTACAAGTTGCCCAGTTTTGGATACATCTTTATCAGCAATGTGAAAATGGACTAATACACTGGGTAATTTATAAAGAAAGAAGATTTATTTGGCTTATGGTTTTGCAGGCTGCACATGAAGCATAGTTTTCATCTGCTTCTGATGAGGGCCTTAGGAAGGTTCTAGTCATGTTGGAAAGCAAAGGAGAGCCAGTGTGTCACACAGCAAGACAGGGAGCAAGACAGAGAGGAAGGAGGTGCCAGGCTCTTTCCAACAATCCAATTTCACGTTAACTCATAGAGTGAGAACTCACTCATTACTGGGAGAACTGCACCAAACCATTCATGAAATACTGGCCCCCATGACCCAAATACTTCCTGCTAGGCACACCTCCAACACTGGAGGTCACATTTCAACATGAGATTTGGAGGGAACAAAACATCCAAACCATATCACCCACAAGTAGATGAAGCTGTGCTGTGTTTTGTATTGAGATACTTGCAAAAGAATTGTTCAGTACACATCAAGCCATGTACCTATAGGCAGAAGAAATTGCCAAATCCTTGGATTAGATAAAAGAAACTTCAAGGCAACAAGAGGTAGGTGTGACTGATTTATGCATTATGCAGGATGATTATCAAGGAATTATGTTTAACAGCAGCATTTTTTCCTTTAGTGTTTTAATTAATTTATTTGTTTGTTTATTTATTTATTTATTTATTTATTGAGATGGAGTTTCACTCTGTCACCCAGGCTGGAGGGCAGTGGTGCGATCTTGTCTCACTGCAACCTCTGCCTCCCAGGTTCAAGTGATTCTCCTGCCTCAGCCTCCCAAATAGCTGGGACTACAGACAGATGCCATCATGCCCAGCTAATTTTTAGTAGAGATAAGGTTTCACCATGTTGGCCAGGCTGGTCTCAAACTCCTGACTTCAATTGATCTGCCCACCTCAGCCTCCCAAATTGCTGGGATTACAGGCGTGAACCACGGCGCCCAGCCCCTTTAGTCTTTTTTTAAATAATGGTATATCTTATAATCAATTGAGTCTAAGAGTCCATGAAATATAGTACATTGAAAATGACACATAACTATTCATTAGCAGCAAATGCTGTCATAACTAGAAAATACATTTAGCAATTGTACATGTAACAGGCTCCCCTGCCCCCACAAAACTCTCATACTTCCTTTGTTCTTTGGTCCCTCCTGTAAACAATTCTACAACTAGACAAAACCTATGAGGCAAATGTTTTCAGCACAATACAGCAGAAAATGCAAGTCTCTGATTCTTGAAAGAGTAGAAATTCACATTTGCCCCGGTCCCGGAGGCCCTTCCTAGACTGGAGAAGGAAAGTTGAGCCCCAGTGGAACACAGGGGTCTTGCTGGGTGGAGAAGGCAGAGAATGACATTTGGGGTGTTTGGATTTAGCAGAGAAGGGTGCTAAAAGGAGAGAGTGCACAAGGGAGAGCATTCTGGGCTGTCCATGTGCAGAGCAAGGCTGTGCTGGAATGCAGAGAACTAAGTCAAGATCACAGAAGTAGTGAAGTCCTGGGAAATGTTTGAGTTCCCACACAGCCAGTGTTCAGAGACCTTGCCGAGCACCTCAAGCATTCAGTTGAGATGTCAGAAAAGCCATAATTTAGGAGTAAGGACCCCATTCTGGATTGAAGGCCGTGTTTCTAGGACTATGGACAAAACTTGAAATAGATTGACCCTAACAAAACCTACCAAATTCTGACTGCATCAAGAGAATCTACCAGTAATTTAACCACCGGTCAGAAAAAACTTAACATTTTTTTGTTGTTGTTTTTTAAGGGAAGACAACATAGTTCAGACTTTGTACAAGTTATCATTTACAATGTCCATCATATAATCAAAAATTATCAGACATGTGAAGCAGGAAAACAGGAACCATAATCAGTAGAAAAGGCACTAAATAGATACTCTGAAATAACCTAGGTGTTGAAATTAGCAAAGGATTTTAAAGTTATTATTACAAGTATGTTCAAGGATTTAAAAAAAAAAGGATTGACCAAATGAGAGAATAGAAGGGTAAGAAGATAAAAATTTTAAGTTATTAAAAATATGCCTAAAATTTTAAGAAAAAATGGACAGAATGAGTGAATAGGTCAGTAGACCAGAAATTGAAAGAATAAAACTAAAAAAATGGCCAGGCACAATGGCTCATGCCTATAATCCCAGAACTTTGGGAGGTCTACTGCTTTGGGAGGCTAAAGCAAGAGGACCATTTGAGGCCAGGAGTTTGAGACCAGCCTGGGCAACATAATGAGACATTGTCTCTATTTTAAAAAAAAAAAAAATGGCTGGGTGTGGTGGTTCACATTTTAATTCTGGCACTTCGGGAGGCTGAGGTGGGCAGACTACTTGAGCTCACGAGTTTCTGAGCATCCAGGGCAACATAGGGAGACCCCGTATGTACAAAAAAATGTAAAAATTAGCTGGACGTGGTGGCACGCACCTGTAGTCCCAGCTACTTGGGAGGCTGAAGTGGGAGGACTGCCTGAGCCCTGGAGGTCAAGGCTGCAGTAAGCCAAGATTGAACCACTGCATTGGAGCCTGGATGACATAGTGAGACCCTGTCTCAAAAAAACAAAACAAAACAAAAAACAAAAACAAACAAACAACAAAAAACAACCAAATGAACAAACAAAAAAATCCCCAAGAAACACAATAACAACAACAACAACAACAACAACACCGAAAAAAATAGCTCTGGGTTACTCAGGTTACTAGGGTAGTGCCCTGTGGTGGTTAAGATCACAGACTCTGGATCCAGACTGCCTGGGATCAAATGCTGATCCCTCTCCTTAGTTGTGAAAATTACTTATCCTTTCAGAGCCTTCATTTTGTCATCAGTAAAACGAGGACAAGTACAATAGTGTCTTCCTTTTGGAGCTATTGTGAGAATTAAATGAGATAAATGTAAAGTGCCTCTCTCAGTGCCTGACGCAGACTAAGTATTATTTTTTAAATTATTTCAACTTTTCTAGGGTTCATCTCAGAACTCCAGTGCAACACCCTCTCTTTTTTGTGGCCTTCATAAGGACTCCCATGTCTCACGTGTGGGCTTAGACCATACTTTGACAAACAGTTGACTTAGATAACTAAGGTAACTTAGATAGCAATGGCCACATGCCTATGGGACATTTACCAGGGTTTTGGAATTTGTTCAACCTCTCATTTTCCTCCAAGCGGGAAAAATGTGAGATAGTGATTAGGCATGTGTGTGGTGGGGGTGGGGGAAATAAGTAAGAGAGAGAAAAGAAGAAAAACTCCACAATCAAAAAATGGCTTTATTCCTTCAATTGCTCTTAAATTAAAAACATTTAATATCAGCTTCAATTTTGAGGAGGACTTATTTAAAATGTAGGTCCAAATGCTTCTCTTTTTCCCAGCTGTCAGGAAAATGTGTGCGTGTGTGTGTGTGTGTGTGTCTGTGTGTGTGTTTCTGGGTGAATGTTTCAATTTTTACTGACTTCCTTATAACCTTGGGTGGCCAGGATGCTCCTTGAAATTAAAGTTGGTCACATTGTTTATGCTGTTCATGATTTGAAGATGCTATCTGAGACTCTATTCTGGCTTTGGGGGTTAATAAAATAATTTTAGCCTGCTTTACCTCATCTTAATAAAGTTACTGACTGTTGAGCCAGGCAGAAATATTAATGTAATGAAAAAACAACTGTGTTACAGTATTTCTCAGTTAAAGCAGGGATTTTCCAATGTGAATAAATGAAATAAATCATGCAGGTAGGTGTGGAGGTGCCATTTTCTTAAAACTTTGTCTTAACGTTCATCTAGTCAGTGCCGCCTTTCTAATCACCTCCAAAGGGTGATAGGTAAAATGTAAAACGTGTAAATTAGGAAGATATAGCTACCATTACAACCAAAATCTATAGATACATGGACTGGAAACATAATAGATACATATGGTGGTGAGCTGGGGCTACAGGTACAGGCATCAGGCCTCCAGATGCAGAGATAGGCAACAGCAGCACTTCCCATTACTCAAGGAAGTGCAAGCTAAAATTGCTCCATACAAGGCAAGGCTCCAGATCCAGGGTCACCCATGCAAGCCACAAGCTGGTCTGGGGTTTCCTTGCCTGAGAAACAAGGTGGGGAAGCAAAATCATTCCCTATCAATTCCAGGAATTATGTCTTACTTAATCTACCTTCCCAGGGTGGGCAGAGGAAGCAGACAGAACTTCACAACCAGGACATGGACCAAGCCTGGGTAAATGGATAGGCAGAATCTCTAATATCATCACAAGGCGGCTGGATGTCCTGGGAGGATGAGCAGAGGCAGCAGCAAACCAGTTAGTAGGAAGTAATGTACTTGAGGGGTAGGATGAGAGAGGGAGTAAAGAGAGAGAAGAGGGACATCACTTCAAGATAGGCTAAAAAATAAATTTGAAAACACCCGAGGAAAATCAAATTCTAAGAAAAACAGCAATAAAATCAACAATCAAAAGACGAATTCATACCAGATAAAATGAAAATACAGTTGACACTTGAACATCATGGGGTTAGGTACACTGACCAACCCCCCGCCCCCACCATGCAGTCAAAAATCCACATATAACTTCTGGCTCTCCAAAAACCTACCTGCTAATAGCCGATGTTGACTGGAAGCCTTATCAATAACATCAACAGTTGATAAACACATATTTTGTATATCATATGTATTATATACTATATTCTTACAATAAAATAAGCTGGAGAAAGAAAAATGCTATTAAAAAATTATAAAGGAGAGAAAATATATTTACTATTCATTAAGTGGAATTGGATCATCATAAATGTCTTCATCCTTGTCATCTTCACTTTGAATAGGCTGAGAAGGAGAAGTAAGAGGAGGGGTTGGTCTTGCTGCATCAGGAGTGGTGGAGGCAGAAGAAAATAAGTGGACCTGAGCAGTTCAAACCTGTGTTGTTCGAAAGTCAACAGCTACAGAGCTACATATGCTAAGAATTCTCAAGAGATGAATAAATAGCTGTAGAATGAGAAATTACGGAACAAAGACAAACAGAAGTGAGACCAGGTAAATATGCCAAGAACCAAATAGAAATCTTAGAAATTGAAAAATAAGGTCACTGAAATAAAAGTCCGATAGACAAGACAAACTCTAATTTTATACTAAGCAATTGGAAAATTAGTCCTAAAGGGTGAATCCAGAATGTAGCACAGAAAGAGGGAAGGATAAAACACACACAAAAAAACAGGGTAGTTTGACAGTCTTTAGCAAACATCTAAAAGGAGTTCCAGGCCAGGCGCAGAGGCTCCTGCTTGTAATTCCGGCACTTTGGGAGGCAAAAGTGGGATGATTTTTTGATGCCAGGAGTTCGAGACCAGCCTGGGAAACATAGGAAGACTCCGTCTCCACAAACAGGAGGAAAAAATAGCTAGGCATGATGGTGCACCTACGTACTTACTCAGGAAGCTGAGGCAAGGGGATTCCTTGAGCCCAGGAGTTCGAGGCTGCAGTGTGTGTTATCACACCACTGAACTCCATCCTGAGTGACAGAGCGAGACCCTGTCTCCGAAAAATAAATAAATAAGTAAAAGGAATCCAAGAAGTGAGTTAGAAAAATGCAGAAAATTAATATTCTAAGAAAATACTTAGAATTTTCTAGAATTAAAGAAAGACATAGTCCTTGAATTCATAGTATGTATTAAAAATCATGCAGGATAAAAATAAATCCATATGTAGACACATTTGATGAAAACTGCAGAATATTAAGGATGAAGGAATTAGAAAAAATTTCAAAGAAAGAAAATAAAAATCATGCAAAATAACTATAATGAGCCTGACAATCAGTTTCTCAACAGTAAAAATATTAATAAATTTCAAGAAACAACAGATTAATGTCCTTAAGGTACTGAGGAAAAATAAATGCCAATTTAGAATTGTGTGCCTAGCTAGGCCCCTGATCCTGATGAGGATCTCTGGGAAAATATCAATCCACTCCTCCTTTCCCCAGCCCACATCAGGCTAACTGTCCAAAGATTTACTAGTGGTCTGGGAACCCCATCATTTAAATCCAAGAAAAGGATCACAAGACATCTCTCTCTGCCTAAACCCAGGGCAGTAGAACCATCTTACATACCCTTGTTTGGCAACCAGGGGGAAGAAATTATTATGGTCCTAGGGACAAATGGACTGGAGGGGAACAGAGGACTTCTCAAACTCAGGGACCATCTGAACTCAAATAACTAAACTTGGAATCCACCAGTAAAATTAAATCTGGCAATCTTTCTAGGACTTTCATCACTTCAAGTTATTCTCACATAACTTTTCTTCAAACTTTTGTCCTTGCTATGTCCAATCTATAGGAATAATAGTAGGACAAGAGGATAGTTAACTTTCTTCACTGAAACCCTTTGAGACTACCCTCTGTTTCTTGCTGGAACCTGGCAGATCCTCCTCCAAACCAAGGGAAAGTTAGGAGTGTTCCGTGACAAAGAGGAATGCCTGGAACCAGGATTGAATACCACCAGCAGTTTGTCTGTCTCTGTCTCTGCCTCTGCCTCTGCCTCTTACATCTCACTCTAGACCTGTTTTTGCCACTTGGCCAGAGACACAGGGACATAGATAGCACATGAATAGAGCATTTGAAACTGGATCCCCTTGGCCTGTCTACTTTCAGCACTGCTGTGGAGGACAGTTCCCTGCTGTGACCGGCTTCCACACAAAACCTCAGGCTTTCACATCAGAGGCAGGAGATTACTTAGCCAGGTGCAGGCACATCCCAGAAGTACAAGGGAGTTACCACTCCCAATCCTCAATCAATAGTTGATAGTTGATGAGATTGTGTCCCTGGTCCTTTTTGGGGGTAAAATCGGAGGCACATTTTACATAGTTCCTCAGAGAGTATGCAATGGATTGAGCCCCAGTTGCCCAGAAGTTCACTAATGCCATCTGTCTTAGTCCATTTTGTGGTGCTATAACAGAATACCTGGGACTGAGTTATTTATCTACAGAAACCCAGAAATTTATTTCTTACAGTCCAAGATCAAGACACCAGCATCTGATTAGGGCCTTCTTGCTGTGTCCTTAGATGGCAGAAGGAAGAAGAGGGGAAGCAGGAAGAACTCCCATCATCCAGCTCCTTTATAAAGACCCCTAATCCCATTCATGAGGGAGAGGCTTTCATGGCCTAATCGCCTCTTAAAGGCACTGCCTCTTAATACTATCATGTCACCGGCAACACCTGAATTTTGGAGGGGACACATTCAAACCATAGCATCGTTTGTTGGCTTGTCTCCTTTACCTGTCTTACTTTCCCTTTTTCCTCACATCTGTCTCCTGGGATCACCTCACAAATAAACCTCTTCACCCAAATTCTTGTTTGAGGGTCTGCTTTTGGTAAAACCTAAACCAGATAGAAAAGCTTTCATCTTTCTAGTACAGCATATGGTGTGTCATCTTCTGAGAGGAAGGGAGAAAGGTCACAGTAGGGTGACCCAAGGGAGGTGAGAAACATCAGTGGGGTGGTCGTGAAGGGGTCGGTTGAGATTGGAATTCATCCTCTTGAGGAGAGTCTAGCTACGACTGTGTCCACATGGCCCAGGCCAGGAGAGAGCAGGAGATGGTTGAAGGATGGGAAGACATGTGATGGGAAGGACCTCCAGACACTGCTTCAGGCTGTGGGTTGAGTTTAATTTTCTCCATGTCACTTATTTTGGGACCCAGGCGGGACGGGAGGTAGCTTCCTGGGGAATGCTGTTCTGATGACAGATGGCAGAAGCTGAAGAAAGCAAACCGAACCATGCAAGTACATTTAATGCCTTTGGTTGAATGGGCATATGGTACCTCCACTCACATTCCAAGTCACAGATCAAACCCAAAACCAGTGGAGCAAGGGTGTATACATGTATACATGGCCAACAACAGAGCCTTGGCAAGGACAACAAAGGATGATGAACAAATAACACCATCTTTCTGTCCAGCCTACAAAAGGCATGCAACTGGCTTCTCCCTTTTCCATAAAAGCACAGGGACATCAAGTGTTGCTCTCTGATGACTGACTGTATCAGCCACATCCCAGCCCCCAAAAAGTCACTCAACACTCAGTTTCCCATGAGTCACTCAAAAATAAATTCCTGAAGTGGTCTTTAAATCTGTGTTCTCACATCCTGTTCCAACCAAGCCTAAACTATGTGTTTCTCTACTTGGCAGTCAGGATCTAAAACAGGGCAGAGGGAATGACATCAGGGTGCAGGATTTCCTTCTTTTCTGCTTTTCTTTGAGTAGAATAATTTTGCAGAAGGCATGTCTCCTCCTTTAGGTATGAGGTTAGAACTGGTTGAATGCCCCCTGACACTATGGAGTCACTGGGCTCCCATGAAGGGTCTTGGTGGGAGTGGAACCCAGATGGGGGATGTGGCAAAATACTTTCTTCATGACAAAGAATGCACAGGTCAAATAATAATCATGGTGTCTACATCATCAGATTATTGTGTGTGTGTGTGTGTGTGGGGACACACGCACACACACACACAGTTCTTTTTCTCTCTTTTCTCCCATTATTGCCTCAGTAGTTGATAAGTTTTGGATCTGTGTTCCCACTCAAATCTCATGTCAAATTGTAATTCCCAGGGTTGGAGGTAGGGCCTGATGGGAGGTGACTGGATTAGGGGAGGTCTCTAACGGTTTAGCATCATCTCCCAGTGCTGTTCTTGTGATAGAGTTCTCATGAGATCTGGTTATTTAAAAGTATATAACACCTACTTGCTCTCTCTCTTCCTCCTGCTTCAGCCATGTAAGACATGCCTGTTTTTCCTTCACCTTCCACCATGATTGAAAGTTTCCTGAGGCTTCCCCAGAAGCCCCTATGCTTCCTTTACAGCCTGTGGAACCATGATCCAATTAAACCTCTTTTCTTTATAAATTACCCTATCTCAGGTATTTATAGCAATGTGAGAATGGGCTAACACAGTGATACTAATGAGGAAGGAGGCTGGCTGTGCATCAGAGTCGGGAGAAATGGGACGTAATTGTGCATGGACTTGAGAAAAGCATTTGATAAAAACACAATTCTTAGCATAGCACAGAGATGTAGCATGTGTATTAATTAATATTTTAGGAGTTGTGGATATTAACTTTCATTGGTATGTAGTACACGTTTCATAATACTGATGCAGTCTGTTAAAAATGAGGTTCCAACAACCTGTATCAGGTTTTCAGGAAAGAAAAGAATTATGGAAACTTTTTCTGGTGTGTCTTCCTGCAAAAGTAGGTGTCATTATTTCCATTGACCTTGAGAGAACAGACTTGGCGAGATCAGAATACTTGCCAAAGGCCACACAGTAAAATGGCAGACTGGGGACCAGGGTGATGTGAGGTTCAATGGTAAAAGAAAGGCCCTAGCATAAGCTAGACCTGTTTTTGAGTCACAGGGAATTTTAGCTAGTGTCCCTGTGACTCAAAAGCAGGTCTAGCATGTCTTCTTCTTTCTCTCGGGTAGAATAGTGCTAAGTAAGGAAGGAGGAGAAAGAATCTCAAGTTGCGGACTTTCAGAGAAACCAAACCTGAAGCTTATCACAGAAGGTGATTATATAATAGGTTCCACCACTCTGTCATGAATATCTGTTATCATATATCTAAGTCTCACAGGTCAAGGCAAGAATGGTGATATTTTATTCATCAGTACTTCCCTCATCCTCAGAGGTGAGGTTTCCCTCTCTGTGAAGGTCAAGTTTCTCTACACTCTGAATAAATTAAAAGCTAGCATCGTGATTTTCCTGTGAATGGGGAGGGCAGGCCCATGGCCTTTCCTCCTGCTGCAGAAGCAAGATAGCAGAGGCAGAGGCAGGGCATTCACCTTTCCACCAAAGCTGAATCTTTTTCCCCTAGATGAATGAGAACTATGGAGGTTCACAAGAGGGAAAAGCTCTGTGGCCCTCCAGGTGGCAGGAAGTGGAAGAGGGGTTTTTTCTTCAGACAACAGCCTTTCTGATTAGGGGTGCCAGCTCTTTGTGTTCCTCTTTTTGGTGGACTGTGATGGCTTCCCAGCATGCTCTTCTGTCCTTGTTCTGCCAAAAGAACTCTTCTTTACTTTGGGAAAACCAGTCCATATGGTTTGGATGGACCTATAATTCCCCTCCTCCCCACCCTCTCAGTCCTAGCCACAGGATGAACAGTGACCACTGATGTAGCCAATCAGAGCACCTCATTCTCTTGGTTGCAGTGATTGGTCCACAAATGAGCACTTAATCCAAGCAGAGACAATCGAAGTTCTTCCACAAGATTTGTTTTATTAACAATGAGGCAGCTGCCTCTGTCTTTATCTTGGATAAATTAGGATGAGTGAGTCTGCTTTATAATGCAGCCAGCACAGAGGATTGAGAGGGGTGAGAGAAAAGGAAAGGGACAGAGGTTGGAGAGCATCCTTTAACATCTGAATCCATCTATGCCTGAATGGAGACCAATAACTGGATTTCCTACCTACTGTAGTTAATAAATTCCAATTTTGTGCAAACTCATTTGAGCCACGTTCATATTACATTCAATTGCATTTGAACCTTGACTTCTATAAATTCTGTGCTGTATTTATCCAGGCGAATGGTGGAAGAAATCTTTTTTTCTTGGGGTGGGAAGGATATTTGTGACTAGAATCAAAGATTCACACTCCTCCTTGGAAAAGGCCATTTAAATGTGCATACATTGTTGATTATGGTCTTTTCCTACCATCTTCTGCCTTGTGCTGGAGTTAAATGCAATTTGAGCCCTCAGTCTGGAAGACTCTGGAGTTTTAAAATGCTCAAGGTTCTCACAGTCTCTCTCCACTGCTCCTCCATGCTGATGGAGTAGATGTGGAGGAGAGAGTTTTAGATTTCCTCCCCTTAACACACAGCTGGGATGCTGCTGGGAAGGAAACAGTTCGTGAACCCCGTTTCATCTCACCAAATATTTAGAATGCATGAGACTTAGCCGTGGCCTTGAGAATGTCTTGGTAAGGGTGAGGGGATGATCATCCATATGCATAATGTTGAATGTCCTCTTCAGAATATTCGCCTATGAAATGTCCCTTGTACTGAGCCAGGTCTGCCTCTCCAATGTCACAGGGTGGCCCACACAGCTGAACTGCAAGCGTGATGCTCTCTGGCAGGAACAAACTGCAATCTACTTGATTTCTCTGAGCCCCACTGACAGTGAAGTGGCTACATGATTACAGGGAACTAAGGCTGATTTACAAAGTAGGGCTTGTGCAAAGATGTTATTGCTGTGCTTTCAAGTTCTGAGGACTGGGGAGACAAAATATTGGCTTTGCAAATTAGTAATACAAGCCTTCTGAAATTAGGCCAGGTCTGAAATAAGTTGAATTAAGAGCTAATAAGAATTTTTAAAGCAATTGTACCTTCATTAAAGTATAATTAAAGTACAATAAACTACACATACTTAGAATGTACATCCGTCTACACCCTTGAAGCCATATCACAATGAAGGTAACAAACATTTCCATCTCCCCTCAAAGTTTTCTGGTGCCCCTTCCCTCCTTTAACCCCCTCCCCATGTAACCCCTGATCTCTTTTCCATTACGATAGATTAGTTTCCATGTTTTAGAATTGCTAATAACAATGTCAGAGTAAGTTTAAAACAGTGTTTAGATAGGACAGGGCTGCCTCCTCTGAACAGGTGGGGAAAGCTCCCCTGAATTTGTCCAGTTGAGGGCAGAGTCACTCTCTGCCCCACTTTAAATTCCTAGTTTTCCTCTCACTGTCCCTTGAGAAACAAGCCATATGCTAGCTAGGGTGGTGGTGTGTGATATGGAAACTTTGCAATAGGAGCTAGTGAGGAAGAGCCAAGCATACTAGGGGGGATGGAGTGGAAGATGAGAGGAATAATGTGAAAGGAGGGTTTAGAGGTAGACAGGGACTGATCCTGGGCACTACACCTTTGTCAAGGTTAAAATCAAAGACATGAACTTTAGACTCAAGCACAAAGAATGTAGGAGGATTGCCTTTAAATGCCAATGTCTCTAAACAATGAAGCAAGTTAGTAGCAGAAAAAGTGAAGTTGCTCCTTGTGGCATTCCATTTTATTTTAAAAAGATACATTCTTGTCTTTATGAATCCAAGTAGCCATGGTCCAATCTAAAGGCAGAGGAGTGGACTAAAGATATTCTAAAATTTCATCCAGTTATGACTGTCATAAAGGTTTAAAGCATTTTACATAAACATACTTTAAGAGTAGCTGGCCAGGCACAGTGGCTCATGCCTGAATTCCAGCACTTTGGGAGGCTGAGGTGGGTGGATCATCTGAGGTCAGGAGTTCGAGACCAGCCTGGCCAACATGGTGAAATCCCATCTCTACTAAAAATACAAAAATTATCTGAGTGTAGTGGTGCACACCTGTGATCCAAGTAGTCAGGAGGCTGAGGTGGGAGAATTGTTTGAACCTGCTAGGCAGAGGTTGCAGTTAGCCAAGATTGAGCCACTGCACTGCACTCCAGTCTGGGTGACAGAGGGAGACTCAGTCTAAAAAAAAAAAAAGTAGCTAATTGAGTGAATATTTATTTATTTAATTTATTTATGAGGCAGTCTTGCTCTGTTGCCCAGATTGGAGTGTGGCATGATCTCAGCTCACTGCAACTTGAGTGAACATTTAAAAGTGCCTGAACTTAACCTGACAAGGTCCATTTTGAGATTCTGAGTGGTAAAGGCTTTGTGTCAAGATCAGCAGTGATGTGGGACACGGGTCTGTTCCGCATGCCAGCTGCAGTGTGCACACTCTGCTGCTGTGCTGGGACTAGAGATGGGGCAAATATGACCCACCATTGCCGTTAATAAACTACCTTTGAAACATAATTTTAGGTCAGTAAGTAGCATCATTAAAACTGTAAGAAGGTATCATTAAAACTGATATTATTTACATGTACAAATAAATCATGCTCAAACTTCCCCCATACATTGTCTCTCAAGCAATAAAAAAATTGATGGATACAATTCTATTGTTGAACAAATACCAACTCTGATATCTTAGCTCTCTTCAATGTTTCAGGGCTACAGGTGGTCACTATTTGCTACCTGAAAAATCATTTTGTTTATCTTTTATAAAGCCACATTGCAATTACATTAGAAATTAATGTCAAATGAATTGGTAATCAATTCTTGAGTGCCTCCTCATCTGGGGAGGCTGTAGAGTACAGGGGGAAGTACCCCGAAGTCATTAAAGGTGGAAAATTCTCCCCTTTGTGGTTTTCCTCACTTTGTGGTGTCAGTGTCTGTGTGCTTGCTTGCTTCTCAGCTGATCCCCAAGGAAGAGGCCATGCCATATTTGTCTTTAAATTCTTAGTAGCTAACCCAGTGTTAATACATAGCAAGAGCTAAATAAATGTTTATTGAATAAAGGAATGAATGAACCAGAGTTGCTACTGTCAAATATTCGTATTTTTGTAGCTTTTTCATAAAACAGATGTGTTTAAAATATTCATGAATAGATTCCCCCCCATGGATTCATTCTTTCCTTAAAGTATGATTCCATGAATTTGATTTTTGAATTAAGGAATATATATTTCATCTTTTTAATGTATTTAATATTGCTTTTAAAGCTGATTTTAAAGTCAATTTATAATTGTAACATCATCAATAATGGGACAATGATTATTATAGCACATAGACTTTATGTGTCTCCTAATATAATGCAGTTTGAAACACATAGTGCTATGACATATTTTTTCCCAACATTTTAACCTTAATTTAGAAATAACTTTTAGTCTCAGAAGTTGGGTTGTTCTATAAGACATCTGTCTGATTCAATTGGTCAGTGTCATGAAACAATAAAAAGGTGGGAAAGGGAGGATATTCTAGATGAAAAGAGATTTGAAAGACAAAACAAAGGCAATCTGTGGACCTTGACTGGATGTTTGTTCAAACTAATTAGCTAAAAAGTCATTTGGAGGACAATTGGGAACATATAAATATAAAATGAATATTAGATAATATAAAGGATTTTTTTGTTTGTTCGAGACTGAGTCTCAGTCTGTTGCCCAGGCTAGAGTGCAGTGGTGTGATCTCAGCTCACTGGAACCTCCTCCTCCTGGATTTCAAGTGATTATTTTGCCTCAGCCTCCTGAGTATCTGGGACTACAGGCAAGCACCACCATGCCTGGCTAATTTTTTGTATTTTTTAGTGCAGACTGGATTTCACCCTGTTGCCCAGGCTGGTCTTGAATTCCTGGTCTCAAGGGATCTGCCTGCCTTGGCCTCCCAAAGTGCTGGGATTATAGGCATGAGCCACTGCACTCAGCTGAGAGAACATTTTCTTAAATCTGGAAAACAAAACGTGTAAGTGAAGAACCAATAATGTTTCAAATAAAAGTTATAAAAACATTATCTTCATCAGTTATTTAATTTCATGTAATTAATTTTTATTCTGCTTGACCTTGATTTGTTTTCTCACAAATTCATCAGTTTCTTCTTAGAGTTCTGAAATTTTTTATTTTGTCAATTGTTCTTAAAGTTATTAAAAAAAGAAAAAACCTCTGGCCAGGTGCTGTCGCTCATGCCTGTAATCCCAGAACTTTGGGAAGCCTAGGTGATCCGATCTCTTGAGATCGGGAGTTTGAAACCAGCCTGGCCAACATGGTGAAACCCCGTCTCTACAAAAAATAGAACAATTAGCTGGGTGCTGTGGCGCACACCTGTAATCCCAGCTACTCACAAGGCTGAGGTGGGAAGATCACTTGAACCCAGGAGGCAGAGGCTGCAGTGAACCGAGATTTCCCCACTGCACTCCAGCCTGGCAACACTCCATCTCAAAACAAAAAACAAGAAACAAACAAACAAAAAAACCCAAACCTCTATTTAAGAGTACTTGCTAGTCTTTTTCATAAATTTGATTGCAAATACTGTTAGTGAAAATCAAGACAATAACTATGGATGACAAAAACTTAGAAGAACCATGGTTAAAAATCTGATAGAAGTTCATTATAATCAGCAATTGATAAGGAAATTGATTATTTCTGTGGCATGTAACATAATAACCAGAATTATGAGTGATGATATATTGGATTTTAAGAGTTTTATACACTTTGGAACATTCATATCAATAACACATAGATGCAACTGAAAGAAGATCTAGCGTCATTTATTTGACAATGCTTCCCATGTAACTTGCCAAATAAGGCTAATCATTTAATATCTCTAAAGATGGGAGATACATCCTTTGATGCTCTCCAGGGATCTGGCTATAATATCCCAAAGTTGATTATAGGTCAAAAAGACCTAATTTAGAGTTTTGATAATGGGGAGGACTGTTAAAGATGACAAAATGTTTAAAACCCTTGATTAAGACAGGATAACAGGCTGAGTACAGTGGCTCATGCCTGTAATTTTAGCACTCTGGGAGGCCAAGGCAGGCAGATCACTTCAGACCAGGAGTTTGAGACAAGCCTGTGCAACATAGTGAGACCCTGTCAGTATAAAAAATACAAAAATTAGCCGGGCATAGTGGTGTGCCCCTGCAGTCCCAGCTATTTAGGAGGCTGAGGTGGGAGAATCACCTGTGCTCAGGAGGTCAAGGCTGCAGTGAGCCATGATGGCGCCACTGCACTTCAGCCTGGGTGACAGAGTAAGACCCTGTTTTGGGAAAAAAACAAAACAAAACAAAACAAAAACAAAAAAAACATGATAACAAGTCACTGTTAATTAAATAATAAAATTAAATAATAGTAATTCATTTAACCAGAGTGATAATCAGAATTCAAACGCAATACTGAAACTTACACTGATGTAAAAGAAAAAAATGCTTTAACCCTTTCAAAGCCCAGTTTTTCCAAGTAATCAGAAAACCTAATAAAGACAATACAGGAAAGTGTCTTCATAAAACATAAACATTTTGTTCTCAGGCTAGTTACCAAAAAGATAAAGAAAAACCTCCTTCAATGTGATTACCTCTCCTCACAGGAAGCCCATTCAGATACCTGGAAGATGAACCTGATGAATAGGTACTTGCATTTTATCAGACATGGTAAGAGTGTGGGCCCAAAGGTTATGAGCATGTATCATATTATAGAGAAATGTAAACAAGAAAACTAGTACCTTGTACAGGGAGATGCATGGCTCTTAGAAAAAGCATGAGATGTCTCCTTGTTACATGGAGCAATTAGGACACATCAAGAAATTGTTATGCAGGAGGAAAACATTGCTTTCCCAGGCCTTCAAAATAGACCATTTCAGTGTCAGGTCATAACAGCAGAGTTAGTACTGAAGAAAAAAGTTGCAGGAGCAGACAAGAAAGTTAAAAGAGTTATCACCCCAGCCAAACCAGAAGATGTGTGTGTGTGACCTGCAAATCACATGCAGTAAAATACAGCAAAAGTTGAATTTCTGAGACATGAATTTGAGAAGCCTTAAGAGCCTTAGAGAATTCCTCTACCTTGAGAAATTAAATAACCACTCTAAACAAAGAAGATGGCATTTCCAACCTGAAACTAGGGAAATTAAATGCATCTCAGAAAGAAACTTAGCAGAAATAAAAACTGTAAAACAGGAAGAAGCTGCAGTTTGTAATACACTTGTTAAACAGATTTCAGAATTAAAAATCAAAACTTCTTGCAATGTTACTAAGAGCAGATCAATACTTCAAGAAAACTTTGTTGTTTTAACATAGGAGGGCAGGTTATTTTGCTTCCTATCATTGTATTTTTTTTTTTTTTGAGATGGAGTCTCACTCTGTCACCCAGGCTGGAGTGCAGTGGCACAATCTCAGCTCACTGCAAGCTCCATCTCCAGAGTTCATGCCATTCTCCTGCCTCAGCCTCCCAAGTAGCTGGGACTACAGGTGCCCGCCACCACATCTGGCTAATTTTTTTGTATTTATTTTAGTAGAGACAGGGTTTCACCGTGTTAGCCAGGATGGTCTTGATCTCCTGACCTTGTGATTTGCCCACCTCAGCCTCCCAAAGTGCTTGGACTACAGGCATGTGCCACCATGCCCAGCCCTATCATTGTATTTTTAATATCACAGCTCAATTTTTAGAAGGATTTATAATTTCCTTCTAATTATAGCCAACTTGATCACACACAAAAATGTCTTCCATAAATTCATCCTTCACAAACATTTTGTAATGTACACATACCTTCCACGACATGCTTAGACTTTCTGCTTGAACTGTACTTCCTCTTTCTTAAATAACCAGCTATTTGACTTTCAGACAAAAATTTGCCACACATGATTCTTTCCCATACAAAATTATTCTTTTTTCTTTTTAACTCTTTACCAAAACTATATCCTCATAACTTTCTTTACATCTCTCTCTCCTACTTACTGGTTTCTTTCTATCTTGTTTATATTTCCTTCCTAAATTCATATTTTAAAATAACCTTTAATAACCACTGAACTTACAATTAGAATACATGTTTTTTATTATTCTAAATAAAGAACACATTTTTATGCCTTTCTTATATTTTATCTCGTAAAAATCTTTGGTATGCTTTATATACAGAATTTTATATATTAATTAGAATTTTTAATTCTTAGTAACCTTAATTTCTAGTGAAAACCTAGGAAGCAAGAAATTTTTTAAAATGTTATGACAACATGTTTATTTTTAAAGTATTTTTATTTTTATAGATTTTGGAGGTGCAAGTGCAGTTTAAAAAATAGATTTAGGAGGTACAAGTGCTGTTTTGTTAAATGGATGTATTGCATAGCACTGAAGTCCAAGCTTTTAGTGTAGCCATCACCTGAATAGTGTTCATTGTAACCATCAAATAGTTTACCAACCCTCACCCTCCTTCTGCCCTCCCACCCTTCCAAGTTTCCAATGTCCATTATTCCACTCAGTATGTTCATATGCGCACATTATTTAGATCCCACTTTTTTTTTTTTTTGAGACAGAGTCTCATTCTGTCACCCAGGCTGGAGTACAGTGGTGTGATCTCGGCTCACTACAATCTCTGCCTCCCAGGTTCAAGCAATTCTTCTGCCTCAGCCTCCTGAGTAGCTGGGATTACAGGCACCTGCCACCATGCCTGACTAATTTTTGTATTTTTAGTAGAGGTGGGATTTTTCCATGTTGACCAGGCTGGTCCTGAACTCCTGGCCTCAAGTGATCTACCCGTCTTGGCCTCCCAAAGTGCTGGGATTACACTGCACCCAGCCTAGCTCTCACTTCTAAGTGAGGACATGCAGCATTTGACTTTCTGTTTCTGAGTGATTTCACTTAATAACCTCTAGTTTCATGTGTGTTTTTGCAAAATACATGATTTTATTCTTTTCATAGCTGAGGAGTATTTCATGATGTATACATATGCCACATTTTCTATATCCAACCATTGATGGATATTTAAGTAGATCCCATATCTTTGCTTTTGTGAATAGTGCTACAATAAACATATGAGTGCAGATATCCTTTTTATGTAATGATTTATTTTCCTTTGAGTATATACCCAGTAGTGGGCTTGCTGGATTAAATGGTAGTTCTACTTTAAGTTCTATGAGAAATATCCATACTGTTTCCCATAGAGGTTGTACTAATTTACATTCCCACCAATTGTGTTTAAGAATTCCGTTTTTTCCATATCCTCACCAACATCTGTAATTTTTTGACTTTTTAATAAAAGCCATTCTCATTGATATGAGATGGCATCTCATCTTGGTTATAATGAACATTTCTCCCCTGATTAGTGATGTTGAGCATTTTTTCATCTGCTTCTTGGTCATTTGTATGTCTTCTTTTGAAAAAGGCCTATTCATGTCCTTTGCCCAGTTTTCAACAGGGCTATTTGTTTTTTGTTGTGGTTGAGATATTTTAGTTCCTTGTAGATTCTGAATATTAGTCCCTTGTCAGATGCATAGTTTGCAAATGTTTTCTCCCATTCTGTAGGTTGTCTTTCAGTCTGTTGATTATTTATTTTGCTGTGCAGAAGCTTTTTAGTTTAATTAAGTCCCATTTGTCCCCAGCACTTTGGGAGGCTGAGGCTGGTGGATCACGAGGTCAGGAGATCAAGACCATCCTGGCTAACATGGTGGAAACCCATCTCTACTAAAAATACAAAAAATTAGCTGGGCATGGTGGCGGGCACCTGTAGTCCCAGCTACTTGGGAAGCTGAGGCAGGAGAATGGCATGAACCCAGGAGGCAGAGCTTGCAGTGAGCTGAGATTGCGCCACTGCACTCCAGCCTGGGTGACACAGCAAGACTCCGTCTCAAAAATAAAATAAAATAAAATAAAATAAAATAAAGTCCCATTTGTCTATTTTCATGTTTGTTGCATTTGCTTTTAGTCATTAAATTCTTTGCCAAGCAAAGGGAGCAATTTTGAACTGTCTGTCACATACCGGTATTTTATAAATGAGAATTTTATTATTTTAGAAACATTTCCCCATAATGTAATTTTTATGTACTGTTAGACTCAAATATACTTAGTCTTTCTATAAAATTTAAGAAGCCAAAGACAAAAATATTTATGTTCAGCAATTTATGTTTTGGAATTTATCTTATTTGGAAATGACTTGGACATTCAATGAGTATCACTTAATTTAACGTAACTTTGGAACTTTAAATCACACAAAAAAATTCATTTATAAATATTTATTCCATTTACATTTACCTAATTTATTTATTTTTATCAATATTACCTGAATTACTTATGAAAACTGAGATATGAGATAAAGCTACTCATCATTTCAAGTAATTTCCCTGTTAAACATGTGTACAGTCTGTGAATATCAGGTGTTCACCTAAGTAAGAACTTGAAAGTTAATTATATGGATATTTTGCTGATGACTTAGAAGACACAGCTGTTTTTATTAAGCCAACACTATTAAATTAGTCTTACTTGTCAAAGAGTTACACAAACAGAGATCATTATGTTTTTAGGCTGGGTTTATAGTTTTATTATCTTAAAATATATATCAGAGACAAATATAATCCAGCTGACTAGTAAACCCAGACAAAAATGTATGCTGAAATTCTGAAGATGTTTTTCTTTTTATTTCATCAACAAATTTAAAACCAGCTTACTTATTAAAGAAACATTTAAGTCACATGCACTAAAAGGCATTTGGGTTGATTACTCCATAATTTGTATAAGCACTCATTTATCCAAGCCAATCTGAATAGAATTCCTTAAGGGATTTCTAGCTGACTATGCCAGATTTTACCATGCAGATACAACATACAAAATGTGTAAACACTTATAGATACACATACCACAATAAAGATCTTACAGCTTTCATTTTAGAATTTTAGTCACGAGAGAGTAACACATAGTAGTATACACTTATTGATTTATAAAAGATAGTTGGGTCCACGTTATATTTCTTAGAAAATGGGGCCTGTTCATATAGCTAAATGTTATTTACCCTGATAGGTAGTCTAATGAAGGCTGTGGACCAAAATTTTGAAAAAAAAAGTTTGGTTTTCTTTTTTAAAATCTCTTTTGCCCCTTTACATCCCCTCTTTTTTTTTTTTTTTTATCAGTTTCAAATGAATTTAGGGTTAAACATTCAATTGTTTATTTTTCAGCTTGAATTGGCTGAATTGTATAAGAAAAATCAAATCTCCAAATAAGCTTGGGTGTTTTAGTAACAAATCTATGTTTTGTTTTTTTGTCTGGTTTGCTGGATTAGTCAATGTGGGTGAGAAAGCATTTTAGCAGGTTTTTTGTTTTGCTTTGTTTGCTTTTTCTGGGCATGGCAGACAAAGAAAGGCATTTTTATGCCAGAGAGACACCTCATACTATGGCTCTGAGCCTAAGATTTTGACCTGTTTAATCTGAGAGCCTAATTTATAAACATTTATTTATGTTTTGGAATTTATCTTATTTGGAAATGACTTGGACATTCAATGAGTATCACTTTATTTAACATAACTTTAAAATTTTAAATACATAGCAATATATACTTATTGGTTTATAAAAGATAGTTGGATCCAAATTATATTTCTTAGAAAGTGGGGTCTGTTCATATAGCTAAATGTTATTTACCCTGATAGGTAGCCTATTTTATTTTAGAATATCAATCCCTTAATTAACTATTCCATCACCCTAAGCAACTGTTTTTCAGGCAAACTCAAATTTACATTTCATGTCTAGATTGTTGGTTGCCATGGAGCTGTTGTAAGTTGTAAAGCCATTAGTTTGAAAGCCCTTTAAGACCGTAAAAAAAAATCTTGTCTGGAATGCCATAAGCAGTGTGTTTATCTCGACAGAAGTAGAAAAATCAGCAGATTCAAAGTAGGCAGAAAAAAAATAGAGATATAGAAAACTTAGAAGGCGCTACATGTTAACTCTGCAGTTACAGTTTCTAATTCAGCTTTAAGTAAAAATAGTTTAGGGAGTTCGAATGATCCCCATGATGGCCTCTGGCTTAAAAATATGGCTGGGCATGGTGGCTCATGCCTGCAATTCCAGTGCTTTGGGAAGCCAAGGCAGGAGAATCACTTGAGGCCAGGAGTTTGTGACCATCCTGGGCAACATAGTGAAACACCATTTCTATAAAAATTTTTTTTTTAAATAAAAAGAAATGCATGAGGAAAAGTCACGTAATTGGCAGGAGTCCCCAAAAACCTGGCATGCTTTAATGTTTGAGAATATCATTTTTGTTTTATATTAATCTCTCAAGAGTGAAGAAAATTCTATAATTCCTGTTACGGAGTTTGGACTGATGTTTTAGATAGTGGTGACTGTCCTAGTGGTTTTTAATTGGCTGTCTTGTGCCCACCATTTATAGTGTCTGTTTTTGCTCTCAGAAAATGTTTAGAAACAAGCAAGGGGGAACAAGGAGCCAGATCATTTACAGATGCACATGACCAAACCCAAATGAAACAAAAAGTAAGTGTTCACAAAAATTTTAAGCCAGGTATGCAGACCACACAAAATACTATACCAGGCATGCAGACCCAGACAAAATGTAAATTCTGTGGAAACTAGAGGACTCAAATTAGAAAAACATTGTTCTTATTCCAGATAGCACCTGCCAGAAAAGACAAAACATCTTTTATTATCTCAGAAACTGAAAAAGAATTCACTGAGGGAAGGGAGTCCAAGAATTAAAAAGGATATTTACCAGAGCAGAAAATGTAACTCACGGCAGCATAGAGCGCAAAGGGCTCGGTTGATCCCTCACTTGATACCAGGGGCTGCCAATTCCTCTGAGGTGGATACACTTGGGTCCCACTTCTGAGATATCATTTTTATTAATCTAAATGACAAACAAAGAGGGGGGCTCTAAGAGAAAAATGTTTATTTGGGAATAGGGCACTGCAATGGGAACATGTGTGCCATAGTAAACTATGTGTATATTTAGGGAAGTAAAGACAAACTTTTTAAAGAAAAAATGAGGATAATTACATAATTGTTTCGGGATAATTGTCCTTAGCTACAGGAATCAATAATAAGAGTAGTGCCAGTCCAAGATTAGATAGGCAGTTGCTGGGTAGATGTCATTGCAGAAGAATTTTTGTGTGTGTCAGGTTGTGATGGCCTTTGTGCACAGCTTTAGTTTTTGCAGTCTTTTGTCATAATTCTTGTTATCAGGTATTTGTGCATGAGAACTCTTCCTTCGTGGTGTTTCTTGGCTCTATTTGTGAGGATTTTTAACACAAGTGACTTGGTTTTTATTCTGACAACCTTCACAGCCCCAATCCAACATGATTGGTGTCCTTATAAGAAGAGGAGAAGAGACAGAGACAGACATACACAGTGGGAAGACGATCTGAAGATTAATAAATGGAATGCAATATGACGACAGAAGCAGAGACTGGAGTGATGTGTCCACAAGTCGAGGATTGCCAGCAATGCCAGAAGCGAAGAGAAAGGCATGGAACAGATTCTCCTCTACAGCTTTCCCAGAGAGGCGGGCCCCACCCACACCTTGATTTCAGACTTCTAGTTTCCTAACTGTGAGAAAATAAATTTCTGTTGTTTTAAGTCCCCCAGTGTGTGGTACCTTGTTACAACAGTCTTAGAAAGCGAATACAGACTCTACTAAAAATAAAATCAGAAAAAAACAGATAAACACAAATAAAAATTAAATGATAGAGTTCCAGTGTTATGGAGTGAAAAGGTCAGCAAATGCTCTCTTCAAAAACAATTACAAAACTGAACAAAACTGTAAAAAAAATCATTTCAGGGCTTTGGAATAGACCAAAGGCAAACAACAAAATGGAGAGCATTTATTTATTTAAAACTGCTGAACTTTGGGTAAGAATAGTAGGAGTCTAGTTTCGCTTAAAACGAAGTTTTAACATGATTATAAGGGAAAGAGGGAAGATGTTATCTCATGCAGCTATCATCGTGCTAGAACTTCTCATTCATTCTCAAAAACATTTAAACACACAAATGACACATGTATATTTTCTCATGACAAAATAGAAAAACAATATCAATACAATGAAATTCCATATTGATTCTCATCTTTCATTCTCATTTCTCTTCTTTGATAGTAATGCAGCTAGGAAGGTAATGTATTTTGTGTTTGTTTTGATATTAAATAAATGATATCACAATGTCCTATACCACTGCTGCTGGAGCTGCATCTGCAAACTCTGGGGTCAGTTCCTGTGGCCCCAGTGGCACCAGTGGCGGGGAAGCTGGGTGCTCCAGTGACCCACCCAGGGAATGATGATGAGGCGAGTGAGGATGAAGCCACAGTAAAGTGGCTTCGTCAGGAGACGTGTGTCTGTGAGAAATGCTCTGCAGAGTTCTTTAGCATCTCTGAGTTCCTGGAACATAAGAAAAAATCACACTAAAAATCTGCCTATTCTCATCATGAATGACAGCGAGAGGCCAGTGTCTTCAGAGGACTTCTCCAGAGCTGTACTTAGCTACCAACCACCCAGTCCAAGCAGTGAGTGAAGACAGTTGTGGACTCTGCGATGTACCTAAAGACAGAGACTGTCCTGCCGCCGCCCCCAAGACATAAGTTATTTACCCAAAGGCAAAATGGCCAACACAAATGTGACCTTGCAAGCACTATGAGGCACCAAGGTGGCGATGAATCAGCAGAGTACAGATGCGTTGCCTGTCCCAGTGCCCATGTGTGCTTGAGCAGATCCTATGTCTGCAACAGGAGGTACAGCAGGTCCAGCTCACCCAGCAGATCGCATCCAGGTGCACATGTGGACCTCCCATGCTCTCCAGTTTGGTGGTGGGTGACGACATTGGGCAGTCGCATGTCCCAGCACGTTTCTATGGCTGTGAGTTTGCTCAGCCAGAAAGCTGGAAGCCAAGGTCTGTCTCTGGATGCCTTGAAACAAGCCAAACTACTTAAAGCCAACATCCCTTCTGCCAACATTCCTTCTGCCAACATCCCTTCTGCCGCCAGCTTTCTGTCCCCAGGGCTGACACCCTTTGCTCTGAAGCCGGATGGAACCAGGTTGTTCCCAAACGTCATGTCTCCTCTCCCAAGCGCTTTGCTTCCTCAGACACTGGGCTCGGTCCTCTTCCAGAGTCCTTTCTCCACTGTTGCCCTAGACCCATCCAAGAAAGCGAAGAGGAAGCCACCGAACATCTCCACAGTCGACGTCAAACGCAAAGATGAGGTGGTCCTCTACAAGCACAAATGTCAGAGCAGTCTCCCTTCCATGTTTATCTGAGCCCAGCCAACCTATGTCAAAGTTGAAGTTCCTGGCACCTTTGTGGGACCCTTAACATTGTCCCCAGGATGACTGCTTTGTTAGCAGCCCAGTCACGCCGACAGGCCAAGCAACATGGCTGCATGTGGTGTGGGAAGAACTTCTCGTCTGCTGGCGCTCTTCAGATTCACGAGTGGACTCACACTGGAGAGAAGTATTTTGTATGCAACATTTGTGGGGGAGTTTTACCACCAAAGTCAACTTCAAGGTCCATTACACGATCCATGGGGCGAACAATAACTTAGCCAGCTAGTGGGAGGAAGCTGGCCATTGAGAACACCATGGCTCTGTTAAGTACAGATAGAAAAAAGTCTCAGAAATGTTTCCCAAGGAAATCCTGGCCCCTTCGGTGAATGTGGACCCTGTTGTGTGGAACCAGTAGACCAGCATGCGCAGTGGCAGTCTGGCCATGAAGACCAATGAGATCTCTGTGGTCCGGAGTGGGGATGTTCCTAACCTCCTGGTTTCCTTGGAGGCCAGCTCCATTGTGAATAACACCACCGTCTTCAAGATGGGTGGCTCCAAATCAGACATCAGTGCAGATATGGAAAAACCAGGTGCTACTGACGGCGTTCCCTCACTTCCTGGAAGAAAACAAGATTGCAGTCAGCTAAGCTAAAGGAGAACTTGTATGGAAGGAGAAATGCAGACAGCGTGAAATCTCTAGAATCTGCTTTTTTTGGTAAACACTCATCTCCCATTTTCTTTTTCTTACTGATATGCAAATGATGTTTTTGCAGGTTGTGACCACAACCTCAGGCAAGTCCCACAATCACGACTGTTGCTATGCTGCTTTGCAAAAAATTGAAAAATCAAACAACAACAAATGTTCATATCAAAACAAATAAAGACTGGCATTAAAAACAAATTTTGGAAAGAAGCGGGTCTTGCAAAGTAGCTTTTGTACTTGTGACAAACTGTATACATAGAACCTTTGTACAACCTAGAATTTTTTCCAAAGACTGGTTACCTATTTCAAGGTAGAACCGTTGGAACTTGTCAAACCAACATAGAAAAGACAATGACTTAGCCTAATTGAGGGGAGAGGGGTACTGTATACTTCCATGATGACTGTATGTGGGTAAAAGGACAAGGTCTGCCATCTATTTAGGGGCCTATTTATATACCCCAACCCTGTTCCCATCTTATTGTTTGTTTTTCTGAATGTACTTAAAAAAAAATAAAACTGAGGTTGTAGAATTATAAAATTGCTTCAACATTTTTTTTTTTTTTTTTTTTTGAAATGGAGTCTCACTGTTTCACCCAGGCTGGAGTGCAGTGGCGTGATCTCGGCTCTCTGCAGCCTCCAACTCCTGGGTTCAAGTGATTCTCCTGACTCAGCCTCCTGAGTAGCTGGGACTACAGGCATGCGCCACCATGCCTGGCTAATTTTTTTGTATTTTTAATAGAGACGGGGTTTCACCATGTTGGTCAGGCTGGTCTCAAACTCCTGACTGCAAACGATCTGCCTACCTTGGCCTCCCAAAGTGCTTGGATTACAGGCGTGAACCACTGCGCCTGTCCTGCTTCAACTTTAGAACCTAAGTCAGATGTCCTCAGATGGACTTATGGTAGTCCTTAGGGAGTCAGTGTGTGTGTTGCTGCTTAAATGCAGTCCAGTTGGAGCCCGGAGAGTGCCAGTGTCCTCCCTACACTTCCCAGGTGCTGTCCTCTTCCTGAACCCCAGAAGAGGTGGGCACCTGAGTGAGGAATTTCAGGTGACTTACTTTAGTCTGTCAGTGCCTACTCTATTGAAGAACTGGGTTTTCATTCTTGAGAAGAAACTCATGGAAGGGTGTGTTTCCTATCACAGGTTCACATACTAATTTTTTTTTGTTGTTGAATTTCTTTAATTCAACAAAATTGGGACTTAAGCCAAGTAATTATGAAGTTTTTTTTTGTTTTCTTCCTGAATATTTCATGAAGGCTACAAAGTTGGAATAGGCAATTCCTGGGTGTAAAAGCTTTAATTTATCTACCTCATTTATTTTTAAATTATTTTGTATCTATAGTGTCTGTTTTCCTATTTTAAGACCGATGAAGTATTCCCAGGCCCTGTCTAAAACCTAGGAGTTGTATTGATGGGAAGAGCTGAACGTCCAAGAGGTTTTTGTGATGCCTTTTTTTGTAATCTCCTTTTGTAAGTGTAATATTGAGCAAACGAAACATTGCTTTCATAGTTTAACAAGAAAGGAGAAAGAAAGAAAGACTCCAGCTTCTGGGAGAAAAGTCTTTTCCCTCTAGGTGGAAGACCCTGACTGAAAAGTGGATCCAAGACTGTTAGTCAAGATGTTGTCTCTTAGTTATTGCACCTGACTTTAGGATCCCCCAGATATTATTATTATTATTATTTCTGCCAAGTTGTGCCTTTTCTTCTGGAATTGTAAGTGAACACAATAATAGTACCTGTTTAGACTGTGAAATGGATGTCACGGAAAACACACTGGTGGCTTTCTCACTGTTGAGCTAATAATGCCTTGTGAATGTATGATCTCTGGAGAAACCCCTTTTGTCGTACCTGCTGATACTGTCTGTCTGAAAATACATTTTGAATTTTTCCCCCAAAAACTTACTTATTTTACTTCCTGTGAACCTATAATTATTTCAAAATTAAAAATTATAGACAAGAAAAGAAACCTTTTCTTTTACATTTTTTGCTACTTCCACAGCAATGCTGGTATTTCTTGTTCATTACATAATATTGTTTTCATCCCTAGAGAGAAATATTTTAGGCCTCGGCCTGTGAGTAAGAGGCTCCTTGCACCCACTTGCTTATGCTTCTCCAGACCCATTGCTATTTTAGGAAGCAACACAACCTAATTTCTGGGCAAGGAATCTAAGGGCTATCCATTAATTTAGAGACTGAAACTAAAGGGAACCCCAAGACGGGGATAAAAGCATGTCCATGGTTTTGTTATTTGTTGAATTTTTCAACCAATTATGTACCTGTGGCATTCTACCCCCACCCCCCACCGCCTGTGGGACAATTTCCACCATGTATTCTCTTCACTTGTACATGAACTCCAGTCCCTCCCAGCCTGAAGTGCCCTTCCCAGATCTTTATTTCCCTCTCCAGTGCATAATGTAGCAGAAAAATCAGAGTCATACAATCTTAGGTGCAAATTCCTGTGTGCAAACTCCCCCCTTACTGGTCTTGTGACCTTGGACCAGCAATTCCACTGAGCCTTAGTTTCCTCTCCTCTGCTTCTGGGGTGATCCCTTTCTCCCAGGATTGTGGAGTACACTTGGTGAGGACTTTTTGTGGACGCCCCTAGCCAAGTAAATATTAGCTCCTCTTTTCCCTCCCTGACTTTAGCAGCTTCCCCTCCCGGCCAACACTCTGAAGTTCCTCTGAGAGCATCTGTGGAGGCTGGTACCACTTTGCCTCCTGTTTTCTCCTCGCCCGCTGTGGTCTGGCTTACATGCCCGTATTCCCACTGCAGCAGAATTTTCATAGAATTTACAGATGAATTTCTAATTGCCACACAGGACAGATTCTTTCTCAGTCTTCCTTTTGCTCGACCCCCCTCATAGCATTTTGTCCACTCTGTGATAGTGTGAACTAAATATTTGACCCTTGCCCCCACGCTCTGGCTTACAACTCCTAATATCCTTAGTATCTCCAAAGCAAGGTATGCTATTGGGACTGGTGGCCGGCAGACCACAGGTAACTTCAGGATAGGGGCTCGTCACAGTGAAGACCAAGGCACAATTAAGAGGGTGTGACTTTTCAGTCGACCCATAACCTCTTGGGAGGAGAGGGGCCGAAGGTGAAGTTCAGTAATGGCCAATTAGCTATTCAAGCCCCTATAAAAGCCCAAAAGGACAGAGTTTGGAGAGCCTGTGGAAAGCACACCTCACCTCCATGGGGACAGACACTCCTGTGCTCAGGACACTTCTAGGCCTTCTCCAATGTGTCCCTTCATCTGATTGTTTATTTGTGGCTGCTCTTTAGTCATATCACCTCTATTCCAGCTGAATTTTACAATTCAAATCCATGATTTTATATTTGTGAGCATTAAATTTTGTCTGGCTTGCTTTGGCCTGTGCCTATCTATTGATCTTAATTTTGTTGAGCAACACAGTTTGCTGTTATCCACAATTTCCATCTGCAGGCCTTGCTCACCCAGGGTATGCGAGTCACCTGTGGCTGGTACAGAGCCCATGATGTTCCAAGGAGTTACTCATTCAATCTCTACTCATTCAGTCTCCATCTTTTAGGGGCTTATGCTGTGCAGATGAACAAATATAGGTCCTCAGCTCAGGAGCTTCCTTTCTATATAGAAGGAGGCAGGAATGAAGATGGCCATCCCAGTAGAATGTGGTCTATGGCAATAGAAGAAACTGTTCTGGGGGCACAGGAGAAACATCCAACCATTATGGGATGGCAGAAGGTCACAAAAGACTACCAAGCTTTACTGCTTAGTCTTCTACCAAGTATTTACTGCTGCCCTAATTCTCTTTGCCTCCTTTATGGTAACAATTCACTTGGGAGAGCCACCCTTCCCTGATAGCTATCTAAGCCTTTGGGCAGGGGCACCCACTCTCAGCTCCCTGGAGCATTACCCAATCATTAAATTCCAAAGCCCAAGTTGCCAGACTCAGCATGGAGCAGACATCATGGAAGGGAAGTAGAAATCAAAAGATACATCAATTTATGTGTTCTTTATTCCCTCTGTTTCCCCCTTCACTTCACCTCATTGAAGTCAGCTTGGTGGTCCTTGCTTCATGGGAGGTATGTGGCAAGTCAGAAAACAGAACTACCCTAGAAGTCTTGCTGGCTTTTTATACTTAGAAGAAGTGAATTCCTGAGAATAATTTAGTTGAAGAAACACAAAAGGAGAAGGATTTTCCCCAGACTAAAAATAGATTGTTCCGGCCGGATGCGGTGGCTCACACCTGTAATTCCAGCACTTTGGGAGGCCGAGGCGGGCGAATCATGAGGTCAGGAGTTCGAGACCAGCCTGGCCAACATGGCAAAACCCCATCTCTACTAAAAATACAAAAAAAAAAAAAAAAAATTAGCTGGGTGTAGTGGCGGGCGCCTGTAATCCCAGCTACTTGGGAGGCTGAGGCAGGAGAATCACTTGAACCTGGGAGGCAGCAGTGAGCCAAGATCATGCCACTGCACTCCAGCCTGGGTAGTAGAGCAAGACTCCGTCTCAAAAAAAAAAAAAAAAAAAAAAAAAAAATAGATTGTTCCAGGCTGCGAAGAAGAGTAGTGTGCTGTGGTGGCAGGATTAGAGGTGCATTACCCTGTTTTTTTGGTAGCCCTGTTAGAGCAAGATTCCAGAGAAAGACACATTTCAGAAAGACTTCCAGCACAGGAATAGTTGAGACCTGCCTAGCCTTGAAGGAGTCAGGAGGACAGGATAACAGATGTCATTGTGACTTCCCATAGGCACTGATGACTGAGGACCAAATAGCTTTCCCCTACCCCCAGTGCCTTAGAAAGACCCTAGGCTTGTGTGGGGTTCCCAAGAAAAGCTGAGGTTGTTTTTCCTGTAGCCAAAGCTGAGGTTGTTTTTCCTGTAGCCAAGCCGGGCAATATTTGTATTTTTTGTAGAGACAGAGTTTCACCCTGTTGCCCAGCCCTCAGGCCCAGGGCTTGAGTCAGAAATTAAGTAGAGTCATGGACTATAAAACAAGTTCTAGTTATTGGGCTCCTTAGTTTATGAGCTGAAATGTACTCTCATCACACACCCAAGGATATTTTAATTCCCTTCTGCCCCTATTTCATTCCACTTTCTTTCCTTGCAAATGGTTTCTAAGACAGCGTAATCAAATAATCACCTTGGCGCTCCGTCTAACTCATATAGTGTCCGTCCTCAAACTTGCTCTGTCCTATACAGCAGTGTTCTTAGTAAAGCAACATTAGACAAAACTCAGCACCATGGTAGAGAGAGGCAGATCCCACTCTACCCACCCAAACACCACTGGACACACACCAATAGACAGCTTTGAGGACAGACAACCCAAACAGCATTCCAAATCCATTTTTCTGGATATCAAATGTCAAAAGAAAGTTATTTAAGTGACTCAAATAGAGATTAAGGCTTTATTCAATGGATACACATCAGAGAGATGAAAGACTTTGTTCAACTGATACATATCAGAGAGCATCTAGAGGACAGCTGACCCTAGATTAAAGTGGGGTTGGGATTTTATAAGACAGGGGAAAGCTGAATGCCTGAACTAGTGGTTTTGGCTTAGGTAGCATTTTTCACTTTCATCAAAACTCATAGTTGGAGGTCATTCCACTTTTGTGCCTCTTGCATAAGTCATTGGTAAAATTCTAATACTATCAAAATAGTATTTTCTACGGAGTATTTTGGCAAGCCTCGTGGCTTAAGTAAAAAAAATTCCTGGACATACTTTAAGAATAATTATACTGAGGTATCTGTGGGAGTTGCTTGTAAAGATGCCGAGGGGACTTGTGGCTTACTGGGCCTGAAGAGCTGTAAACCAATCTGACTTTACATGGATTTGTGATAGAGGTGAGGAAATAAGAGGTTTAGAGGACAGGAGGCTGCAGCCATGGCGTTTAAGGCTTTGGAGTTAAGGCAGTTGCAGGTTATGCCAAGTTCTAGGTGGCCATGACTTTCTTCCTGAAGCATTAGGTTGAAGCATATGCAATAATTGACGTTGTTGGCCAAAACCAGTGTAATATCAGGAATTTTATAGGGCTCAACCTAAATAAATATGGGCAAAAGTCAATATGGTTGAGTTGCTGAATTTGGTTTCGGGCCAAAGAAACTTGCTTATATATATCCTCTGTCCCTCTAACAAAACAACTAGCTAGTTTTATCTTTTCACTTTTCCATATTCACCTCACCTCACTGCTCATTTGCTCTTGGAAACCTGGCTGTCATGTTGGAAAAAGTGGATCTAGTTCTGCCTTTGCCATTGGAAAACATACTTTGAGCTTTGTCCATCTCAGATAGTTCAAAAACCCTTGTATATGTCATTCAGTCCATGTGATTGAAATCTAGGAGCTATCACTCCTAAATTGAGAGACAGAAATAAAATTTTAAAACCATTTTCTTTACAAACATATTACAAATAATTAATCTTAAATGGCAGCAAAATGTATCCCTGGTGTCTGAGCCAAAGTTAATGCGTACACTTTTGAGAGCCCCTGCTAAATGGCCTATTGCATTTGCTGGAATATGGCACTAACAGGAGGAACCACATTCTCATGACCAGATACTAAATGAGCATAATTCCAAAGAATTACCATAATATCCTTTATATCTTATAATTGTATGAACTGACGCAAGCAGCTCTCTCCGTCAAAGGCTTTATAAATGGCACAGAAAATAAGTACCCTGTGAATGGCATCTATTAACAAAATGAACACCCCAGGCGCACGATTTCATTACTCCCACTGGTTCCCAGAGGTGTAATTAGGGTTGAATTTTTCATGAACATAAACATTATTTTCTTTGTCCACTATGCTATGCTTTGTGCCTGACTATTTTCAATACTCCGCTCAGAAAAACAGGAAAGGAGAGAAAAGAGGCATATCTTCACTGACTGGAAGTGATTCTGTGGCTTGCTTTAAGGGTGCCCAGGCCCCTAGCATGGAGCTTGCAGTCCTCTTTCAGGCAGAGCTCTCCCAGACCTGCTTTGCCCACTCCTGGCTGGCTTATGCTGAGGTTGGAGAAAGACCCAGCATAATCATCTGGAGCTCAGTATCTCTTGCAGAACTTTCAGGTTTTGGAGACATAAATATATTGTCTTCATTGTTAGTCTATCTACTCTATAATTTTTGAGTCATTTTTAAAGAAAAATAAAAGTGATATGGCTGTGATTGTTCTTGTTCTTCCTCTAGGTTTATTTGGTTGGATGATAGCTAGTCTGATTTGCAGTCATGTTTGAAATGCTTTGCCAGTGGAATTTATCAGCCATTGCCCCCAGAATCTTACTAAAATATAAATCTAATAATGCCATGCCCTTGCTTAAAGCCTTTCAGTGGTTTTCTATTACCAATGAGAGAAACTCCAAGTTGAACAGCATAGCCTGTGGGGTCTTTGTGAGATGCCCCTGAACGATCTCCATCTATGTTTCGTGTCTCTCCCTTAACAGGCAATCCACTGTCTAGCCACATTAAAGGTCTTATGATTCTCTAGTTGTGCCTTTCTTTTAAATAATCCTGGGATATAATTTTTCTACATTTCCACCTTGCTAAAAGTAACCCTCAAATGTAAAATCAAGCCTTGGTGTTCTCTCTGTCTCCCAACATGGTGGCCTCAGAAAAGGAGAAGGAGGAGAAAGAGAAGGAGAAGGAGGAGAAGGAGGAGGAGGAGGAGAGGGAGTAGGCGGAGGGGCAGTAGGAGGGGGAGGAGGGGTTGGGGGAGAGGGGTAGGGGGAGGGGGAGGAGGAGGAAGGGGAGGAGAAAGAGGAGGGGAAGGGGGAGGGGGAGGGGAGGAGGGGAAGGGGGAGGAGGGGGAGGAGGAGCAGGGAGAGGAAGAGGAGGAGGAGGAGATGAAGAAAAAGGAAGAGGAGAAGGAGAAGAAAAAGACAATTTCCCCAATAGACTTTCTGACTGAGGATGGGCAGACGGGTGGAGGAAGCACCTATATCCCCAGACTGGGCTGATGAAACAGATAAGCCAGAAGGAAATGCTTCAACCACTTGGCACAGTAATGATGAGGTGTGTATAGGACATCTCCAATTGACCATTCTATTCTTCCCACTGCTCCACAGGATGCTGGAGGACCCCATATTGATTGGCGCCATCTTCCCAAATCACCATCCTACAATGCTCTTCTAGGGAACCTGCTCTGTGATGTGATAGAAGTCTCAATTAAGGAATTATTTAGAAGATTAAATATTGGTACAGCACACTGACCACATGAACCCGGCAATCCAGGGAGGTTGAAAGTTTTAGTTATCCTGAGTTTGAGGACCTGGATTCCCTCTTCAGTTCCCTGGGTCTCAATGAAGAGTCTGTAGGTAACAGGATAATCAGAGTGGACATTGCTGACCAAGCACAGGATAAAGACAGGGATGACTGTTCTCTTGGCCAGGATAGAAATCAGGATACTGACAAAACAGATATGCTGGAGGCCCATCCTGCCACAGACAGCTTTGACGACTACCTGCCTAGAAGAGGTGATGATAGCTTTGGAGACAAGTATCGAGATCATGCGATTCGAACCATTATCATGATGGGTATCAGGACGGGTTTAGAGATGGCTTACGCCAGGATATGGTTGGATGTGGGGGCCGGGATTAAGATGATGACTGAGGCAGCAGAGACTATGATAGAGGCTATGATTCTGCAACAGGCAGTGGCAGAAGAGCGTTTGGTAGTGGATACCTCAGAGATGATGACTATTGAGGAGGCAGATGAAGACCAGTAAGACGGACAGGACAATGGGTCATGGAGCTCCAGAGATGATTACTCTTACAGTGATTCTAGGCATGATGATAGGAGTCCCTCCCAAAGATCAGAACTGAATCTAAAGCCTCAGAGTACTCATAAGGAAGATGATCCCTCTTCTAGTAACCCCAGCTCAGTTGAGTGGCTTCTATCTTTGGAGGGGGAAAGTCCATTGACACAGTTGCTAGAAAAAGAGAAGCAGAAGAACAGCTACAGAAGAAACAAGAGAAACTATAGTGGGAGCTGGATGAGCCAAATCTAGAACAATGGCCTCTGGAGAGACATGCAAGCTGGCAAAGTGAAGAAACTCAGGAACGGGAATGGTGGAGGACAGGAAGTGAGCCAGTGCAGACTGGGACCCCAGCCACATCAGGCAGAAGCAAGTAAGACCAGGATGCGTAAAGAAGAGAGAGTGAGAAGTCTCTAGAAAATGAAACACTCAATAAAGAGAAACACTGCCACTCTCCAATTGCTAAGCCTTCCAAACCTGATCAACTCCTAAAGGTGATTCCAGCCCCTCCACCAAAGAAGACTGCTTAGATGAAGAGAAGTTCTAATCCTCTTATTCCATCTCAGAGCTCAGAAACAGAGCAGCAATCCCCTGCAGGTAGTGAGGGAAAAGTACCTCCAGTTCAACCCTCAGAGGAAGGACCAGCAAAGAAAGATGAAAATAAAGTAGATGGGATGAATGTCCAAAAGTCCAAACTGGGAACTCGGGCCATGGTCCAGGAGATGGAGGGAAAAAAGACCGCTGGAAGGAGTCAGACAGGAAAGATGGCAAAAAAGATTAAGTCTGTAGATCTGCACCTGAGCCAAAGAAACCTGAGGAAAATCCAGCCTCCAAGTTCAGTTCTGCAAGCAAGTGTGCTGCTGTTCTGTTGATGGTGAAGATGAAAAGGAAGGAGCAGATTACACCAAATAGACCTCCTCTGCCTTCTCCTAGTATCTCTCCACTCTGGAACACTCAAGAGCAAAGCAAACCTACATCCAGACAAGACAAAATAACATTCACCACCTCCTGGGGGAGGAAAAAATCAGGGTCAAGTTCTGATAAAATAGATATGTCTCAACCCAAAGGCAAGCTTCCTATTTAATTTGGAAATACTGAAGACATTTCTGCTAGAGAAATGAACAATGCGAGGAAGTAACTATTGCCACCACTCTTTAGCATCAGAAAGATACAATATCTGAATAAATTAAATAAGAAGTGTGTAAATGTTTATGTGTAAAACTCTACAACAGTCCTTGAAAGTCCAAAAAGTAGACCTGAACCAATGGAAGATATAAAATATGCTTAGATAGGAAGACAGAATCATAAAGATTTTAATGCTCCTCAAATTATGTAAAAGATTTAATGTGATCCCTATAAAAGTACCAAAAATCCCCGCCCCGCCCCCCACGCCCCACAATGACATGACGAGATGAATATGCAGTTCTCATGGAAAAATAAAAAGGCAAAATTGGTCAGGAGAATTCTGAAACAAAAATTTAAAAAATACTGGGAAATATTGTGACCAGTCCTGCAAAATATTAAAACATACTAGAAGTCCTCAATAATTAAACTGACATACTTAAAAACAGGCAGATCAATAAAACAAAATAAAAAGAACTGCAGTAAACCCAATGTGTGTGTCAATTCAGTACATATTAAAGGTGTCTCAAATCACTGAGGAAATGGGATGTTTAAGAATTGGTGCCTTACACCTGTAATCCCAGCACTTTGGGAGGCCCAGGTGGGCGGATCACTTGACATCAGGAGTTCCAGACCAGCCTGGCCAACATGGTGAAACCCCGTGTCTACTAAAAATACAAAAATTAGCCAGGCATAGTGGCGTGCACCTGTAATCCCAGCTGCTTGGGAGGCTGAGGCAGGAGAATCACCTGAACCTGGGAGGCAGAATTTGCAGTGAGCTGAGATCTTGCCACTACACTCCAGCCTGGGCGACAGAGCAAGACTCTGTCTCAAAAAACAAACAAAAAAATTATAAGTACTAGAAGAAAATATGAATCAATTCCTTTAAAACCTGAAGTGGATAGTGCCTTTCTAACTATAACTTAAAATTCAGATGCAATTTTTTTAAAACATTGATAAATTTAACCAAATAAAAGAACTTCTTTTAAACATTTTTGCATGACAAAACAAAACAAACACCAAGACAAAGACAAATGACAAATAACAACTGGGAAAAAAAGTGTTTACAACTTGTGTCAGATACAAAGGACCAATCTCCATAATATGTAAATATTCTTACAATTAAGAAGAAAAGGTCTGAAAATAAAACTATAGAAAAATGGGCAAAAGACATGAACACACAGTTCATAGAAAAGAAAGTTCAAATATCCTTCAAACATATGAAAATGTATTCAATCTCATTTATTAGAAGAAAAACTCAAATTCAAACTTTTTTTTTCCAGACAGAGTCTCGCTCTGTTGCCCAGGCTGGAGTGCAGTGGCGCGATCTCAGCTCACTGCAGCCTCCACCTCCTGGGTTCAAGTGATTCTTGTGCCTCAGCCTCCTGAGTAGCTGGGACTACAGGCGTGCACCACCACATCTGGCTAAGTTTTGTATTTTTAGTAGGGATGGGGTTTTACCATGTTGGCCAGGCTTGTCTCGAACTCCTGACCTTAAGTGATCCAACCACCTCGGCCTCCCAAAGTGCTGGGATTACAGGAGTGAGCCACCATACCTGGCTTCTTTTTTTAGTTTTTGTAATTAACTCTTTTTTCTTAGTAACTTGTTCTTGCTTGATGTGAAAGTCTGTCTTAACCAACTGAAGTTTTATTTGCTGGATTAACTGTGCTTCCTCAGGTGTGCATTCATCTGTTTCAATAGTGCCTCTCTTATAATCTCGATTTTCTCTGTTCTTGTACATTTTGGTTGTGTGTTCCTTTTTGCATTTGTTTTCCTGAAAGCCTTTCTGTCTACATGGCATTGTGCCCCACAGCCTATCACCAATGATATAGGCAAGGGGTGGTGTGCAGCTGCGTGAGGAGTGTCTGGATTTCTGGAAATAAGGGCTACTGGTCTCTTTTTGGATCATCAACCATGAAGGGTACTGATGTCTCTTGACCTAAATACCTACACTCACTGCTCCCACCTGAATGATGACAACTTTGTCACCTCTTGCTTAGCATAAGAAGAGGGGCTGGGCCAGGTGCGGTGGCTCATGCCTATAATCCCAGCACTTTGGGAGGCCGAGGCAGGTGGATCACAAGGTCAGGAGTACAAGACCAGCCTGGCAAATGTGGTGAAACCCTGTCTCTACTAAAAACAAAAATAAAAAATAAAAAATTAGCCAGGGGTGGTGACAGGCACCTGTAGTCCCAGCTACTCGGGAGGCTGAGACAGGAGAATCACTTGAACCCGGGAGGCAGAGGTTGCAGTGAGCCAAGATTGTGCCACTGCACTCCAGCCCGGGTGACAGAGCAAGACTCCATCAAAAAAAAAAAAAAAAAAAAAAAAAAAGAAGGGCTGTTTCTCCTTCCATATTCCAGCCAGAGCCACTTCAGATATCTATACCTGCCTCTTCAAACTTGGAGCTTCCCCTAGAATACCTCCCTCTTTTTTAAGAGTTCTTCCTTTGCCTGTTTTGGGATTTGGTTTCCCCATTCAATCTGATCCAATTTGCCTCTGATTTTTAGGCATCTCTTGTAATTTTCACTAAAGGCACTCTCTCCTGCTTTCCAACATAGTTATGAATTTTAAAAAGATACATTTTCTTCATTTTCTAGAGATTTGTATGGGGAGACTGCAGCAAATGCATATAGTTCTCTTGATTCAAGATACATACTTTTCAAAAAGTGTAACCAGGCAGTTAAGCAACATTGACAAAGATGTTCTTGGGTTTCCAGTGCAGAGATAAGAAAACAGCAAAATTAGAATCTGGACTATTTCCCATTAACAATTCTAAGACTGAAGGGAAGACCTCTAGGGGATCATGGTGTTCTTGAATCCCATTACTGCCAAAGGTTCATCTATTATCCATTGCAATAACAATGACTCGACCAACAGTGATGCTATTGTTGCTTGGAAAGCATCCAGATGCATAGTGTTCAGAAGCTAAATCAGTTCCATTGATTATAAGATGATAAACGATTCTGAGGCACAATCCATATACCTGATAATTGCCACTTTATCAAACGAAGACATCTTTAAACAAGCTTTAATAAGAATGTTCAATGCTTTGCAGGTAAGAGCTTGAGAATTACAAATAGGAAGTAGTCACCATTGTGAAAAAAGGGTGAATTAATTTGCAAACTGATAGGGAGTTATGTGATACAGCAGAAGTTGCACATGAAAAATAGCAGAGATAACAAGAATGCTCATACGGTTCTACTTTCTCCAGCTCCTTTGAGAAAGAACAATGGACAGCATCCCCCATCAGGGGTTCCTCCTACCTGGTCCCTATCCTACTAAAGGTAAGAGTGGAAACCTGAGCACTGGGGAATTTTTCGTTTAGTTTCTCATGATATTGGGACCTGTGTGAGCTCCAGGGACCTGCGTGTCCCTAACCTCTCTGCCACTTTGGCGTCAGCCCATGCTTCTCATGCTGGTACGACTTGTTTCTTAAGACACAGGTTGCAAAGCCCCCACTGATAAAACAGGATGTGGTAAAGAAGCTGGTTGAGGCCGGGCGCGGTGGCTCACGCTTGTAATCCCAGCACTTTGGGAGGCCGAGGCGGGCGGATCACGAGGTCAGGAGATCGAGACCACGATGAAACCCCGTCTCCACTAAAAATACAAAAAAAAAAAATTAGCCGGGCGTGGTGGCGGGCGCCTGTAGTCCCAGCTACTCGGAGAGGCTGAGACAGGAGAATGGCATGAACCCAGGAGGTGGAGCTTGCAGTGAGCCGAGATTGCGCCACTGCACTCCAGCCTGGGCGACACAGCGAGACTCCGTCTCAAAAAAAAAAAAAAAAAAATGAAGCTGGTTGAGGCTGACTCTCTTTTCGGACTCAGCCCACCTGCACCCAGGTGAAATAAACAGCCATGTTACTCACACAAAGCCTGTTTAGTGGTCTCTTCACACGGATGCAGATGAAATTTGGTGCCATGACTCGGATCGGGGGACCTCCCTTGGGAGATCAATATCCTGTCTTCCGGCTCTTTGCTCCGTGAGAAAGATTCACCTGTGACCTCAGGTCCTCAGATCGACCAGCCCAAGAAACATCTTGCCAATTTCAAATCCGGACCCCACTGAAAATCGGACTGTTCAACTCACCTGGCAGCCACTCCCAGAGCCCCTGGAACTCTGGCCCAAGGCTCTGACTGACTCCTTCCCAGATCTTCTTGGCTTAGTGGCTGAAGACTGACACTGCCTGATCACCTCAGAAGCCCCCTAAACCATCATGGACGCCAAGCTTCGGGTAACTCTCACAGTGGAAGGTAAGCCTGTCCCCTTCTTAATCAATACGGAGGCTACCCACTCCACATTACCTTCTTTTCAAGGGCCTGTTTCCCTTGCCTCCATAACTGCTGTGGGTATTGACTGCCAGGCTTCTAAACCTCTCAAAACTCCCCAACTCTGCTGCAACTTAGACAATACTCTTTTAAGCACTCCTTTTTAGTTATCCCCACCTGCCCAGTTCCCTTATTAGGCTGAGACACTTCAACTAAATTATCTGCTTCCCTGAGTATTCCTGGACTACAGCCACATCTCATTGCCACCCTTCTCCCCAGCCCAAAGCCTCCTTCGTGTCTTCCTCTCATTTCCCCCCACCTTAACCCACAAGTATAGGACATCTCCACTCCTTCCCTGGCAACCGATCACATGCCCATTACCATCTCATTAAAACCTAATCACCCTTACCCCTCTCAATGCCAATATCCCATCCCACAGCACACTTTAAAAGGATTAAAGCCCGTTATCACTCGCCTGCTACAGCATGGGCTTCTAAAACTTATAAACTCTCCTTACAATTCCCCCATTTTACCTGTCCAAAAACCGGACAAGTCTTACAGATTAGTTCAGGATCTGCACCTTATCAACCAAATTGTGTTGCCTATCCACCCATGATGCCAAACCCATATACTCTCCTATCCTCAATACCTCCCTCTACTACCCATTATTCTGTTCTGGATCTCAAACATGCTTTTTTTTTTTTTACTATTCCTTTGCACCTTTCATCCCAGCCTCTCTTTGCTTTCACTTAGACTGACCCTGACACCCATTAGGCTCAGCAAATTACCTGGGCTGTACTGCCACAAGGCTTCACAGACAGCCCCCATTACTTCAGTCAAGCCCAAATTTCATCCTCATCTGTTACCTTCATCTGTTACCTATCTCGGCATAATTCTCATAAAGACACACGTGCTCTCCCTGATGATCGTGTCCAGTTAATCTCCCAAACCTCAATCCTTTACAAAAAAACAACTCCTTTCCTTCCTAGGCATGGTTAGTGCGGTCAGAATTCTCACACAAGAGCCAGGACCGCACCCTGTAGCCTTTCTGTCCAAACAACTTGACCTTACTGTTATAGCCTAGCCCTCATATCTGCGTGCAGCCGTTGCCGCTGCTTTAATACTTTTAGAGGCCCTAAAAATCACAAACTATGCTCAACTCACTCTCTACATTTCTCATAACTTCCAAAATCTATTTTCCTCCTCATACCTGACGCATATACTTCCTGCCCCCGGGCTCCTTCAGCTGTACTCACTCTTTGTGAAGTCCCACAATTACCATTGTTCCTGGCCGGGACTTCAATCTGGCCTCCCACATTATTCCTGATACCACACCTGACCCCCATGACTGTATCTCTCTGATCCACCTGACATTCACCCCATTTCCCCATATTTCCTTCTTCCCTGTTCCTCACCCTGATCACGCTTGATTTATTGATGGCAGTTCCACCAGGCCTAATCGCCACACACCAGCAAAGGCAGGCTATGCTATAGTACAAGCCGCTAGCCCACCTCTTAGAACCTCTCATTTCCTTTCTATCGTGGAAATCTATCCTCAAGGAAATAACTTCTCAGTGTTCCATCTGCTATTCTACTACTCCTCAGGGATTATTCAGGCCGCCTCCCTTCCCTACACATCAAGCTTGAAGATTTGCCCCCACCCAGGACTGGCAAATTAGCTTTACTCAACATGCCCCGAGTCAGATAACTAAAATACCTCTTAGTCTAAGTAGACACTTTCACTAGATAAGTAGAGGCCTTTCCTACAGGGTCTGAGAAGGCCACTGCGTCATTTCTTCCCTTCTGTCAGACATAATTCCTCAGTTTAGCCTTCCCGCCTCTATACAGTCTGATAACAGACCAGCCTTTATTAGTCAAATCAGCCAAGCAGTTTTTCAGGCTCCTAGTATTCAGTGAAACCTTTATATCCCTTACAGTCCTCCATCTTCAGGAAAAGTAGAACGGACTAAAGGTCTTTTAAAAACACACCTCACCAAGCTCAGCCACCAACTTAAAAAGGACTGGACAATACTTTTACCACTTTCCCTTCTCAGAATTCAGGCCTGTCCTCGGAATGCTACAAGGTACAGCCCATTTAAGCTCCTGTATAGACGCTCCTTTTTATTAGGCCCCAGTCTCACTCCAGACACCAGACCAACTTAGACTGTGCCCCCAAAAAACTTGTCATCCCTATTATCTTCTGTCTAGTCATACTCCTATTCACCTTTCTCAACTACTCATGCATGCCCTGCTCTTGTTTACACTGACGGTTTACACTGTTTCTCCAAGCCATCACAGCTGATATCTCCTCATGCTATCCCCAAACTGCCACTCTTAGCTCTTGAAGTAAATAAATAATCTTTGCTGGCAGGACTATGCTGAATCTCCTTAGGCTAATCAGATGTCCTAGGTCCTCCCAATTCTTAGACCTTTTATACCTGTTTTTCTCCTTCTCTTATTCCATTTAGTTTTTCAATTCATACAAAACCGTATCCAGGCCATCACCAATAATTCTACACGACAAATGTTTCTTCTAACAACCCCACAATATCACCCCTTACCACAAAATCTTCCTTCAGCTTCATCTCTCCCACTCTAGGTTCCCACGCCGCCCCAATCTCGCTTGAAGCAGCCCTGAGAAACATCGCCCATTCTCTCTCCATACCACCCCCCAAAAATTCTCGCCACCCCAAGACTTCAACACTATTTTGTTTTATTTTTCTTGTTAATATAAGAAGGCAGGAATGTCAGGCCTCTGAGCCCAAGCCAAGCCATCGCATCCCCTGTGACTTGCACGTATACATCCAGATGGCCTGAAGTAACTGAAGATCCACAAAATAAGTAAAAATAGCCTTAACTGATGACATTCCACCATTGTGATTAGTTTCTGCCCCACCCTAACTGATCAATGTACTTTGTTATCTCCCCCACCCTTAAGAAGGTACTTTGTAATCTCCCCCACCCTTAAGGTTCTTTGTAATTCTCCCTACCCCTGAGAATGTACTTTGTGAGATCGACCCCCTGCCCCCAAAACATTGCTCCTAACTCCACCGCCTATCCCCAAACCTATAAGAACTAATGATAATCCACTACCCTTGGCTGACTCTCTTTTTGGACTCAGCCCGCCTGCACCCAGGTGAAAGAAACAGCCATGTTGCTCACACACACACACAAAAAAGAAGCTGGTTGAAACCAGCCAGAATCAAGATGGTGACAAAAGCAACCTCCAGCTGTCTTCACTGCTCATTCATTACATATTAATTATAATGCATTAGCATGCTAAGAGAAACTCCCACCAGTGTTATGACAGTTTACAGATGTCATGGCAACTTTCCGAAGCTACTCTATATGGCCTTCTCAAACTAGGAACCCTAGTTTGAGACTTTCTGAAACCAAGAATCTAGAACTTCTCCCTGATCCTCCCTTTGTCTGTGACATCTGGAACAGTGCCATGGTGCCCATCTGCTTGGATAAGGACCTTATACTCTTCTGCAAAGGCAGTGGAAAGAGCATTGTTAAAGATCCAGTTCCCAGGCTGGCACCAAAAGCCTTTTACTGCCTGGCCCCTGCCTGGCTTTCTGAGATAATTCTCTTATCATTCAAGAAAATACCTTAAATCCATTCACTCAGAACTAGCCAGGGTGTGAGTCTGTTGTCAGGATCCAAGAAAGAGGTGACAAGGGCTTAATTTTTTTTTTTTTTTTTTTTGAGACGGAGTCTCGCTCTGTCACCCAGGCTGGAGTGCAGTGGCGCGATCTCGGCTCACTGCAAGCTCCATCTCCTGGGTTCACGCCATTCTCCTGCCTCAGCCTCCCGTGTAGCTGGGACTACAGGCGCCCGCCACCACACCTGGCTCCTTTTTTGTATTTTTAGTAGAGACAGGGTTTCACCGTGTCAGCCAGGGTGGTCTTGATCTCCTGACCACGTGATCTGCCCGCCTCAGCCTCCCAAAGTGCTGGGATTACAGGCGTGAGCCACCGCGCCAGGCTGACAAGGGTTTTAATCAGTAATGGTCGTCAGATTAGAAAGGGTGAATAGACCCAAGAGGTGTTCAGTCGACAGAGTCAATAGAGCATCTGACAAAAAGTGAGGGACAGGGTTACGACACCAGGGTTTCTAAAAATGATCAGTAATGAACTAATATCATCAAGTGTTATCTATGTTTATTTTACTAATTGGTGCTTTTCTACCAAACAAGCATTTCCATCAACTTCCCTCTCCTGGACCAGAATTAGCTTCTTGTTACTAAGGTGAAGCATTTCCATCCCCAGCTAGGGATGGTGTCCCTTACTTGAGATTGTTTATGACATTTAAGGGAAATTCTGAGCTGCTTTCATAGTTCTCAAGCTGGATGGAAGAATACTCATAACAAATATGAAATTCCAGCCCTGGCTTCAAGATCCCTCCAGGGTATTCATTATTTCATTTTTGCTGTGGACTTTAAACATTGGGTCCCTTACTTAAAAAGCACCCTTGGGCTTTGTTTTTACTAACATCCCAAAATGCAGTTCCAAATACTGAAATACGAAACCAACATTATTTGGGACAGCTTGTTAGCAAAAGCCTCCTGCTATTAGGCTGAGAAGGCAGTTGAAAAGAAAACTCTACCCAATGGTCTCATTCACTCAATTGAAACGTTTATTGGGCATCAAGGAGCAGAGGAGCTGTGCCAGGAAGGCAGCGAGTACAAGGAGGACTCGAGTGCAAGGATGGGCAGGCTGGCTTGCAGGGACAGAGGAGGCATGGGGGATGGTGGACAGCAGGGATGGGAGAAGAAAGGGTTTCAGGCTTCCAGCTTTGGGGTGAGTGCTGGTGGAGAGCAGAACTGTTGGGCAGAGCAGCTGTTCTGGAGGTCATACAGAGCCCAGCAAGTGGAGACACGGGAGCTAGGTTTGAGGCTGGGTCAAGGTTGGAAGCAAAACTAACCCAGTCAGGCTGGGGTGCAGGCGAGACTTGCCCCTCTCTCTCCACCAGTCAGGGGCACCTGCCTATGACTGGCGGCTCTCAGCCCAGGGGCAGAGCTTTTCCAGTCCTTCCTGCTGCCTTTGAGCTCCGTTCACCTGGCTCGAAGACCCTCTGATCCCCTTCCTGACCTCTGCTGGCCCAGACCTTGCCCAGATCCTTGGCTTTTGTTCTTGAGTCTGCTGCCCAGTGCTCCTTGATCCTGCTTTCTCTGAAGTCCTGAATGTGAGACGTAATTGATGTAGTGCCTCCCTCTTCTCCCACACTTGCCTGACTGTGGGCTCCTCTTCTTGCCTTCTGGGCTTCAGACAGCTTTCCTTTTCTCTCCATTCTGACCCTGCCTTCTCAGCTTGAACACTGCCTGTCTGTCTCAGGCCTTAGCTCCGCCTTAGCTCACTTCTTGACAAACCCAAACTGTTTAATTAAACTTAAAAATGCAAGTTAAAATCTGTTCAGAAGTACATTTTAGTTTTTATTTATTTTTTTCTGTTGCTACTGCACAAATTAAAGCAGCAAATTTTAATAAGATGATGGCATTTGGCTTGATAAGAAGGTGGGATTGTTGAGTGGTCACTGCATGGCCAAACCCATTGCATTTTGACAGCCAGTCACGTGACTCTGGCTTCCTGTGCCAACCTAGGCTTATTTGGAGTGAAAAAAGAACCTGTGAACAGGAAGGAGAGCTTTTTTCTTTTTTGAAATAAACTTGGTTTGTAGAATAGAAACCTCTGAGCTTAGATTTCTTTCAGCTTAAACATTTATATTTGTGGTATTACATTTGCTAAATCTAATAGCTTGAATACATTTCACATAGCTTTTTTAGAAACTAACTAGATTTTGTGTAACTTTTTATCCCTAGGTCAAATTATTTGTGGTTTTAATGAGTTCACTTACTCTACATTTTGCTTTGAATGTCTAAGACATTTTCCAGCAAGAAGTGGTGGAAATTAGAATCGCCAACCCAGCTGCAAAATGAGCCTTGTATTACAGAGCAACCTGTGACTCTGAGCCCCGGGACATCAGGTTTCTAGCCCTGCTCGGCCTCGGTGAGGAGTGGACTCAGTAGAGACATTTCTTAGGGCCCAGCACACCTGTGTGCAGAGTTGGGCACCTGTTACCCACAGCAGGGTTTATGTAGCAAAGAAAATTCTGGAAGTCTTGTTCCAAAGTTAAGTTGGATTCAAAGCTGAGGGGACAATGACCTCTACAGCTCTGTGCATTATACTCTGTTCCGTCTTCAGATCTTTCTTTCTGTGTCATCCTGACTGAGTCTGAGAGTGGTTGTATCTGTGTATCTCTCTCCTCTTTCCCATCCTCTCACCTGTTAAGGAATTTATTTCCATTTAATAAAAGTATCCTGGACCTGGAATATCTGTACCCTTTGGACTAAATGTGTCAGTATGTCAACACAAAGCTTGGAAGTCCATGCACAGAGAATTTTACTCTAAGCATAATGTAGAGTACCAGGAGATGATTGCAGAGCTGGGGACAGGGCGCTGACAACAGGAGATGGGGAGGTGACAGGATGGAAGTTTACATACTACCTGAGGCTCTAAGAAGAGATCCAGAATGCCCCACCCCCAAGGCTTGACTCTGAGTGGCAGGGAGAAAAGATGACAGGAGCCTTGGATCTCAGACCCAACATGGTGTGCCAGTTTTAGAGCAGCATTGGTGGATGGAGGTGCCAGGTGGTGGGATAGGCATGGTGCTCCCGGCAGCCTTGAGCCACAGGTGCCACCAGAGAGTGCATGCAAGTATCAACAGCCCTGGAGTTGGAATAAAAAGGCTTATAGTGGGAGATACCCTGACCAGGGGCAATGGCAGGGATCATGGCCATCCGCATGAAACCTGCTCTGTACCCAAGACAAGGCAGGAGCCGCCAAAGCTTAGTGGACACCAGTGCAGGGAAACCAGCAGCCAGGGTGGGAGTGGGGAGCCACCCAGAGGAGGTTGGCAGGGCCCTGGAGGACAGCACATGGAACCCAGACCTACCTCCCCAGCACTCCAGGAGAATCCATGTGCCTTCCCCTGCCTTGAGAGGTGCCTTGGAAACGAGGAGGGGTAAGGAGATTCCTTGGGAGATGAGTATCATCATTTCAGACAGCAAGCTGAACTTAGAATTAACTGAATATTTACACAAAAGAGACAGTCGAATTAGAAGAGGCAGAATTACCTTTAATTGGTAAATGTAAATGATTTTTGCTTTTAGAAGGAAATAACTCTAAAGCACGATGTGGTCAAATGTGTGTGTGTGTGTGTATGTGTGTGTGCCCGTACACACACACAATTAATTCATTTCTTACTCTTGGTTAGTAAACTCTGATGCTGCTACGTTTGATACAAATGATATACCGGACACTCGGTTATTATAATCTCATTCAAATATCTTATTTTATGGATTCAAAACAAACAAACACGAAACCCTGAAGCCCAGAGCTAGTAAGGGGCAAAACACTGGAGACAGGCCTGGGTCTTCGGACTTCCTCATCAGTGCTCTCCCCACCACACGGCGTGTTTGTCCTCAGAATCCTTGGGTGTGCACTGTTCCTGGTTCATATGATGAGCTTTGATCTATTTCTTTTTCTTTTTTTTTCTTTTCTTTTCTTTCTCTTTCTTTTTCTCTTTCTCTCTTTCTTTTTTGAGACAGGCTCTCACTCTGTTTTTCAGGCTGGAGTGCAGTGGTGCAGTCATAGCTCACTGCAGCCTCAATCTCCCAGGCTCAGGCAATCCTCCCACCTCAGCCTCCCAAGAAGCCAGGGTCACAAATATGTGCCACCAGGCCAGCTAATTGTTTCAATTTTTTGTAGTGACAGGATCTCACTATGTTGCCCAGGCTGGTCTAGAACTCTTGGGCTCAAGCATCCCTACCACCTTGGGCTCCCAAAGTGCTGAGATTACAGACATGAGCCACCACACTTGGACTGATTTATTTCTAATCATAAAGCACTCAATGGTACAAAATTGTCTAGGAATAAAAGCCCAGGATGGTGACAGAAACAGGGAGATGATAAATACTGACTCTTGGAGGAAGAAATGTTCTTCATTTTTCCTGTGCAGATTGTCAACTACGGGCCATCGCAGGAATGTACCCTTTTTACGGGTCTCTGGCCTCATGCATTATGGATGAAGACTGTCGAATGTGCAGACTGCAGGGACTTTGCCTCCTCCACAGCAGAATCAACACTCAGCTCAACCATCCCCTATAAACAGCTGTTGTCCCAGGCTTGGAAGATAGTAAAAATAGATCTGTGATAAGAAGCAGGCTTATCTTCAGGCCTCAGGTCCAAGGGTAAGGCTGAAGATAGAAGCCCCATCCTGTTATCGCTTGACACTCTAGAATCCCCTGGGTTTCTTAGCAAAAGATAACGCAACTGCTAAAACAACCATCACTCAGGAGACAAGGAGCCCGGGCCAGATTTTACCTGATACAAGCAGTCACTCAATATGTGCCTATCAACACCCGCTCCCTTCCCTGGAGCCTTTCCTACCACATCCAGAGAAACATGGTTTGTGGATCCCAAGGACTATTCAGGGATAAGCCATCTATCTGTGGAGCCTTCCTTAGTGAAAGGGAACTCGGATTTCCTAAATCGGAGAATACTAGCCACTTTGATATTTCAGATCTGCCTCAAACAATCCCTCAAGGAACCATATGTGATTCCTGGAAAGCAACCAAATGTATTCTGAAGGGGCCATGTGCCACAGGAAAATAAATCTGAAATATGTCATACTGTATTTTCTTCTTGGAACTTCATAACCCACATTAGGATATTAAAGGTCCTGAGAAGTCCTGTACTTAAAGACCAAAACTTATATACTCTTACACAAAACCGCTTTTCCAGACTTATCTGAGCACAGAGCACAATTTTCCATAGAACGCTTGTTAACCCTCTGCTGATTTGGCCTTCTGCTAGTGTCTGACTGTGTCTTTTATGTCTGGGTGGTTAGCATGAGGTTAGCACGTTGTTCCCTTTGTCAGCATTAGTAAATGAACTGGGGAGGGCAGCGCTGGCTGCTCCCAAGTGGGTTCTCAAACAACCCAAGCCAGCGAGAGTCAGACCCTCACTGCTGAGGTGGGTGGTGGTTTGTCCAAGACAGTCAGGTTTATACTCATTCTTCAAGCACAATGTATTTTTTATTTTTTATTTTTTTTGAGACGGGGTCTTGCTCTGTCACCCAGGCTGGAGTGCAGTGTTGCAATCTTGGCTCACTGCAACCTCTACCTCCCGAGTTCAAGTGATTCTCCTGCCTCAGCCTCCCGAGTAGCTGGAACTACAGGCACGTGCCACCATGCCCAGCCAATTTTTGTACTCTTTAAGTAGAGACAGGGTTTCACCATTTTGGCCAGGCTGGTCTTGAACTCCTGGCCTCAAGCGATCTGCCTGCTTCGGCCTCCCAAAATGCTGGGATTACAGGTGTGAGCCACCACGCCCGACTCAAGCACAATTAATACCTCCTTTTACTCTCTAAAGTGTTTTAGTTTGCACCATGAATTATATGGCACTCCTGCCACTGTGATCATCAGGAGAGCCCTTCCAAAGGCCACAGCTGCAGACTGGTTGAGGCCCTCGTACTAGAACTGAGTGAGCAAATGAGCTCCAGAAGGTGTGAGCCTAGAAATGCGGGAGGCCTCATAGGGGATCAGGTAGCTCCACGGTGGGCAAGACATCATCCGGGAGACAGAGCCAGCAGCGAGGAGGAGGGCAGGAAGCCAGGACAGTGCCTCAGGGTTGCTCCTGGCAGCATTTTACTGCTACTTGGATTTTTTGAATTAAAAAATTGTACTTGAGAGCATCACACATTTTTCTCATGTTTGTGGTTTGGAAGATCATTCCCTTTCCCCCTTTTTTTTAGTAAAATTCTTGAAAATGTCTGCACCAGTTGTGCTAAAGGGAAAAACTGGTGCCATTGACCGCAGTGTTTTAAGGGCAGAAGGACAGTCCTGGGCCTGGGCTGTGGAGCTGGGGATGTGTTGGACAATTCCCAAGGGGTGGATAATAGCTCGGGGGGAGAGGCAGGACGAGTGAAGTTCCGTGATAAGAGGGGGAACTGAAGCTGGACCTTGAAAGGTTAGGGAGGACTTGTGGAGAAGAGAGTGGGGAAAGGTAGGTGTCCCAGACAGAGGGAGCAGCATAAAGCAAAGATACTGTGTGGGTTTCCTATTGCTGCTGTAACAAATTATTGCAAACTCAGTGGCTTAAAGCAACCCAGATTTACTGTCTCACAGTTCCAGGGGTCGCAAGTCTGAAATGGATCTCACTGGGCTAAATCAAAGTGTCAACAGGCTGTGTCCTCTTATGGAAGCTCTAGAATTGAGTTCTCGCCTTTTCTAGCTTCTAGAGGTGGCCCACGTTCCCTGGCTCAAGGCTCCCTTCCATCTTCAAAGCCAGCAACAGCTGGTCGAGTGTTTCTCACATTGCATCACATTGACTGACCACTGTCACCTCCCTCTCTCGTGTAAGGATCTGGTGATTACACTGGGCCCCCCGCTGCATAATCCAGGACACCCTCGCCACCTCAAGATCCTTAATTTGACCACATCTGCAGAATCTCCTTTGCCATGTGAAGTAACACATTCACAGGCACCTGGGACTAGGGAGTGGATGTCTTGGGTGGGGGGCATTATTTTGTCTACCACACATGCCAAGTAAGGACAGTGTCCTTGCAAAACAGGAAGAGTGAATAGTCCATTTGCCTGGATTGGAAGGAATGTATGAGGAAAGATGTGGAACCAGAAGTATAGACTGGAGATTCAGGAAGGGAGAGAAATGTTTTCTCGATTCTCTTCAGAGGGCCTAAGTGGCCATGGACCACGTTCTTTGCCCAGGCTGCTATTGTGATGCCACGGTGGCAGCCATGGGGCAAGGTCAGCAGACACCTCCATGAGGCCCTACATGGTGGAAAGGCACAGGCTTGTAAACTCAGGATCCTGAGGAGCTCAGCTCATTAAGAGCAGATTCTCATCTGGGAATCACCTTTTCTCTTCAGCGGCAGTAATAGAACCCTTTTTTCAAATTAAATTCACATGTAAACAGGTTAAAGCAGAGCCATTCAGGCTGATACAGGGCAAAAGGTCCCCAGAACCACCTAGTCCTCTGCCCGTAGAGGCTCCTGGGGCACATCCCCAGGATGCGGGACACAGCGGGAAAACCTGTAGCAAAGTTCAGAAGGCTGGGTGGTGAACAAGGACTCAGAAGGTCTTGGAGGAAATGAATGTTCTAATGTGTGAGGGAATATGGACATAGTTGCTCACAGCAAGTTTCACACATGGGTCTTAGTTTGAGCTCCCCCAGAAGCTGACCCTCAGATAAGGATATGAGTGCAAGTAGTTTATTTGGGAAGTGGAAGGAACATGGGTAGGTGAAGAAGAAAGATATTTGAGCAAAGGAAGGCAGCTAGTAAGTGTGTGCTGTCACGCCAGCTACTGCAATATGGAACTGGTGCTTAAGCTTAAGAGGAAACTCTGGGAAACGGTGAAAGGTAACAAAGCTGAGGAATTCACACCTGCCAGTCATGGCTTAAGGGCTGGCCCAGATAGTAATTCCCTGGTTCTTCCCACTCCTTCCCTCCTGCAGGCAACAAAGATGGCTGATGGCAGTCAGGCTGACACCATGCCCTGAAATAGCAAGGGTCTCTGATGGGATATGGGTGAACACTTTCAGCTGCCTCGAGATGGTCTTATCAATGAGTCTGGTGACAGCAGAAGTGTCCGTTCTGCCTACTTCTCCATCACCACCCATCAGCGTCCAGGTTTATGGTGAGACCACCCTGCATCCTGCTCTGCAGTCCTCAGACCAACACTGACTAGGGGGACAGTTGTCATTTTTGGCTGCCTATTCCCCATGGCCCTCATTACAGCACTGAGTTTTTCTATCACAAAATGATTTCTCCTCCATGGTGTGGAGAGAAAGAAGGCCTTCTCAGAGTCTTTGTCTCTTGGTGATCTGAAATGTCCATCTCCATGTGATCAAAAGGCATCCAAGGCTGGGCACAGAGAGAAGAAGCATTCCTAATTCCAGAAGTTCCTGAGAGAACAGGGCCAGCTTTCTGGCAGAACAGAGATGTGAACTCAATGTCCTTTGGGAAATTAGTTTTAGTTCTGTACCAAGAGCCTATAATTATACTGACCAGGCTAGGGTACTTGAAATGATGATTAAGGCATGAGTGAAAAATAAAAGATCCCTTTGTTTTTATGCTCATTATGCCTCTTTTTGATGACTATGCAAAAAAAATGCCTTTCAAACAATTAGCTTAATTAGCAGATTGTATTTTCATTCCCGGCTCCAAGCCAAGTGCCCAGCAGTTGATCATAGCTGGGTAAGGATGCACTGGCCCTGCCTACCTTCCTCCTCCCACCCACCTCCATGTTCCAGAACATGACATTTGGGGTTGGTCTTTACCTTGGCCCATCTCCCAGCAGCCCTTGGGCTGAGCTCATTGCAGTCTGTGGGCCCAGCTCTGCCTGGACAGCCCTGGCTCCTCAAGACGGGAGTCTATTTGTTTGAGGGAGGGAAGGAATAGGTGGAAACGAAGCTTCCTAGTCTAATAATGCAATCCAGTGTAATCTGGCCCCAGCCTACATCCCAGGTCCTTCCTAGAAGCCACCCCCACTCTCTGGCTCCATGTGTCTGGTCTGCTGTCCCTTCTCCCACCCTGCTTGTGCATCCCAGATTCTACCTGTGCCTCAGGGTGCCTTGCCTCCTCTATGAGGTCTTTCTTGTTTCTTTTAAGGCCTTTTGCCTGCACTTCTCCCATTATCCTCACCACTTTAAAATGGATTCAATTAAAGAGGCAATAGATGAGCTTATTCTAATAGAAAACACCAAGAAATGCATAATTATCTAGAAAAAAGTATGAACTCCTCCACCACTGCCTCCCTACTCCCCACCCCTTCCCCGAGGTAATGACTGGGAACAGTCGACCACACACGGAATGTTGTGCAGTGCTTGCTTCTTTCATTTAATAGAATGCATCTTGGACATTTTCCATATCCAGGACTTATAGGTCAGCTTAACTGTTTTCAGTGGTTGCTGAACTGCCCCATCTGTTACCAGCCCACTATGGATGGTCATGGGAATTCGTAACTAATGGTGTTAGAGTGCAGGTGTTTGGGAATGAATTTACTTCTTTTCCTCCTCCTCCTTTCTTCTTCTTCACCCTCCTCCTCTTCCGCCTTACCTTCCTCCTCTTGTTCCTCACGCTCCTCCTCCTCCTTTTCTCCCTCCTCCTTCTCTCCCACCTCCTCCTTTTCATCCTTTATACAAATTAGAGGTCTTAAGTCCATTCCTAAAATGTCATTCTCACTCCTTTGCATTCTGACTTTCTTCTCACTCTAAAATATATATGCATACAAATATTCTAATTCTTAAATATTTTTAAAATATGGCCAAGTGTAGAGAATCACATAAAACATCTACATGCACATTTAACAAGCAGTAATATCTTGAAATACAGGCATATCTCATTTTATTGAGCTTTGCTTTATTTTGCTTTGCAAATACTGTGTTTTTTACAAATTGAAGATTTCCAGCAACTCTGTGCCAAGAAAGTCTATTGTTCTCATTTTTCCAACAGCGTGTGCTCACTTTGTGTCTCTATGTCACATTTTGGTAATTCTCACAATATTTCAAACTTTTTTATTATTATTATATGTGTTATGGTGATTTATGATCAGTGATCTCTGAAGTTACTATTGTAATTGTTTAGGGGCACCATGAACCACACCCATAGAAGACAGTGAACTTAATAAATGTTGTCTGTGTTCTGACTGCTCCACCAACAAGCCATTCTCCAATCTTTCTCTCCTCGGGCCTCCCTATTCCCTGATTCACAACAGTATTGAAATGAGATCAATTAATCACCCTACTATGGCTTCCAAGTGTTCAAATGAAAGGAAGAGTTGCACATCTCTCACTTTAAATAAAAAGCTAGAAATGATTAAGCTTAGTGAGGAAGGCATGTTCCCCCTCATCCTGAAATAGGCTGAAAGGAGGCCTCTTATGCCAAATGGTTAGCCAAGCTGTGACAGCAAAGGAAAAATTATTGAAGAATGTTATAAATGTTACTCCAGTAAACACAAATTACAAGAAAGGGAAATAGCTTTATTGTTGATATGGGGAAAGTTTTAGTGGTATGGGTAGAAGATCAAACCAGCCACAATATTTCCTTAAGCCAAAACCTAATCCAGAGCAAGGCCATAACTCTCTTTGATTCTGTGAAGGCTGAGAGAGGTGAGGAAGCTGCAGAAGAAAACTTTGAAGTTAGCAGAGGTTGGTCCATATGGTTTGAGGAAAGAAACCATCTCCATAACATAAAAGTGCAAGGTGAAGCAGCAAGTGCTGATGGAGAAGCTGCAGCAAGTGATCCAGAAGATCCAGCTAAGATCATTGATGAAGGCATCTACACTAAACAACAGATTTTCAGTGTAGACAAAACAGCCTTATATTGGAAGAAGATGCCATCTAGGACATTCATAGCTGGAGAGGAGAAGTCAATGTCTGTCTTCAAAACTTCAAAAGACAGGCCGACTCTCTTGTTAAGAGCTAATGCAGCTGGTGTCTTTAAGTTGAAGCCAATGCTCATTGATCATTCTGAAAATCCTAGGGGCCATCAGAATTATGCCAAATCTACTCTGCCTGTGCTCTATAAATGAACCAACAAAGCCTGACAACACATCTGTTTGCAGCATGGTTTACTGAATATTTTAAACCAACTATTGAAACTACTGCTCAGAAAAAAAGAATTCCTGTCAAAATATTACTGCTCATTGAAAATACATCTAGACACTCAAGAGCTCTGATGGAGATTTACAAGGAGATTAATGTTTTTTTCATGCCTGCTAATGCAACATCCATTCTGAAGCTCATGAAATAGTGAAATGAGTAATTTTGACTTTCAAATCCTATTATTTCAGAAATACATTTCATAAGGATATAGCTATCATAAATAGTAATTCCTCTGATGGATTTGGGTAAAATAAATTGAAAACCTTCTGGAAAACATTCACCATTCTAGATGCCATTAAGGACATTCACAATTTGGCCAGGCACGGTGGCTCAGGCCTGTACTCCCAGCAATTTTGGAGGCCAAGGTGGGCAGATCACCTGAGGTTGGGAATTTGAGATCAGACTGACCAACATGGAGAAACCCCATCTCTACTAAAAATACAAAATTAGCTGGGCATGGTGGTGCATGCCTGTAATCCCAGCTACTCAGGAGGCTGAGGCAGGAGAATCGCTTGAACCTGGGAGGCAGAGGTTGCGGTGAGCCGAGATCATGCCATTGCACTCCAGCCTGGGTGACAAGATTGAAACTTCATCTCAAAAAAAAAAAAAAAATTCACAATTCAAGGGAAGAGGTCAAAATATCAACATTATCAGGAGTTTGGAAGAAGTTGATTTTAACTGTCAAGGATGACTTTTAGAAGTTGAAGAATTCAGTGGAGGAAATCACTGCAGGTGTGGCGGAAATAGCAAGAGAACTAGATTTAGAACTGGAGCCTGAAGATGAGACTGAATTGCTGCATTCTCATGATCAAACTTGAATGGATGAGGAGGTGCTTCTTGTGAATGAGCAAAGAAAGTGGTTTCTTGAGATGGAATCTACTCCTGGTGAAGATGCTGTGTACACTGTTGAAATGACACTGAAGGATTTAGAATATTACATATTCTTAGTTGATAAAGCAGCAGCAGGGTTTGAGAGGATTGACTCCAATTCTGAAAGAAGTTCTGCTATGGTTAGAGGGCTATCAAACAACATTGCATACTACAGAGAAATCTTTGGTGAAAGAGTCAATCAATGAGGCAAACTTCATTGTTGTCTTATTTTAAGAAATTGCTACAGCCACCCCAACCTTTGGCAACCACCAACTGATCAGTCAGCAGCCATCAATATCAGGGCAACACCCTCCATTAGCAAAAAGATGACATGCTGAAGGGTCAGATGATCAGTAGCATTTTCTCAGCAATAAAGCATTTTTAAATTAAGCTATGTACATTTTTTAGACATACTGTCATTGTATACTTAATAAATTACAATATAGCGTAAATGTAACATTTACATGTACTGGGAAACCAAAAAATTTGTACAATTCATTTTGTTCTGACACCTGCAATATCTCCATGATGCCTGTATTTCTTCAAATACTAAAAAAGAGAAAAGAGAATGGAAACAAAAATCAGTTGCAAGTAAAGCTAAATCCTCTCCCTGTGCCTCATTTCTCTCCTCCTGACATTTTTGAAGTACTCACCATTCTAATGCTGTATATTTTTTTCATCCTTGTTTTCATAGTTTGCTACTACAGTTGGGGGGACAAAATATGAAGATATTTAAGAGCGTGTATGGAGCATGGCACCAACCAGAGTGATAACCAACCATATACCACCCAGCTTACCCAGCATTGACCCCTGAATGTTAGTTCTGTTCGTAAGTAGTCTTCATTAACAATGCATTGTTTTGTGAGACTTCAAGAGATATTAGCACACTCTGTTTCCTTTTGCAACTTGTCTTTCACTCAACATTATGCTTGGAGATTGCTTCCTGTAAATACTGATAAGTCTAGCTCACTCTCAATAACATCATGCTTTCTTGATGGGGAGAGAAAGGAAGTTATGTCCAGGAACCTGGGGGTCGTACAAACAGAGACTGTCCTAACAGGGCCATAGCTGGGCCTAGAACCTCACACAAGTGTATGAGATGCTTTTGTGAGGATTGGGCCAAAAAGTCTGTAATGCCCATTGCTTCATTTACTTGCAGAATTTGAGGTTTCATAAAATTTGGGAATGCCTATTGTGAGAAACAAACTCACTTGTCCAAACTTAAAGAATGGACTCAGAGACCCAGAGAACAGCTAAAGTGAGACTTTTAATGACCATCTTGCAAGATCAGGTGTCTGATGGGCAGGCACACCCAGCACAGTCACAACAAACAATTTACCCCCTAGTGCACAGGTGCCTCCCCCAATTCCTCATAGGCTGACTACTATGGGGTCACAATCTTCCCACACGTCACCTATCAGTTGCTGGGCTGGGGCTTTAGGTGTTTTCTTTGGGGTTGTCTTGCTGCATTTTGTTGCAGCCCACGATGCATTGCATTCCTAGTCAGCTCAGGGTCTCTTTAAGTATTTGACTTATGACTTAAGTAGCTGGGCAGGCTGATGAGAATAGACAAAGCGAGCTATTTTGCAGGCTAGTAAACTTTCATCTTAGACTAAACTTTTTTGGTTTGGGTGAGGGCAACTAATGGGGTCGGGGGTGGTGCGGGGAGGTGCGCGACAAGCAGGCATTGGCTATCCAAGCAGGGGCCTACTGTATCCTGTTTTTTTCTGTAGTTTGCTGCCCTAAACCGATTCAAGGCACTTTGTCTTGGACCACTGTATACATTATTTCCTTCACTATCAATATGTAAATGTTATATTTGCTGGAAGGAAAACAAAAAATTGGGAACAACAGCAGGACTAGGGAGGCATTTTGCTATTTTGTAAAAGGACACAGGGTCCTCTCCTGAATATCTATTGACAGTCCTAAGAGAAGAAACACCATGTCCCAGTACAGGTGGGAAGGCTGGGATGGGGAGGGGAGGCCCTCCTGTGCTGCCTAGGTACCAATCCAATAGCACCAATAAGCAAAGGGCCCAAAAAGGAAGACCTGGGGAAATGAGAATGCCCTGTATTAATTAGTAGAGGGGGTCTGGATGCCAAAGAGAATGGATTATAGAGTTAAGGGGTTGGAATCTGCGATCTCATTTGCGTAAGTTATCAGAGGGTAAGAAATTCAGGCAGAAAGCACAGGTCTAGTCCAGGGAAAACCTGTAAGCAGGAGAAGTCCGGATTTAGGGCCTCCCACAAAGGTATCAATGCATCTTTTCCTCCCTGCCCCCTTTCCCACCATCAAAATCATTACTCAGGAAAGAAGCTGATATTAGTCATTTATACTCCCTACAAGTGAATCCCAGGGGTATTTGCATCCTTCTTCCTAAGTGTGGCATAAAATATTCTGTTCCTGCTGGATCAAGTCCATGCACTGGGGCAAATAATGGCAGGCAAGAGAGTACACTTCCTGCAGAGGAGAACTTGTTGACATCTAACAAAGCTACAGACTCATTTACTCTTTAGCCAACCTAAGCAATCCCACTTCCAGAAATTCACCTTTAAGATACACGTCCACGGATACAAAGCAACATGTGCAGGAGGTTTTTTATAGTGACATTAGTTACAATAGCAAAAATTAGAAATAATCCAAATGTCCATCCACAGGGGATTTGATAGAGTGACCTACTTGTTCCAGTTTTAAAACTGGAAGTCCCATGTGCAGAAAATTCTCTCAGTCTCAGACAAACTTTGTCCCATTCATCTTTAAGCATTTCTGGACCCGCCAGACTTATGAGATTCATCTTGTATTTCCCTGGAATCAGCCATTTCGTAAAAGAGCCATCATTCATTTGAGTGGGGAAGGATACTGCTTTTTTTTATTTTTATTTTTATTTTTTGAGATGGAGTCTCGCTCTGTTGCCCAGGCTGGAGTGCATGGCATGGATCTCGGCTCACTGCAACCTCCGCCTCCTGGGTTCAAGCAATTCTCCTGCCTCAGCTCCCTGAGTAACTGAGATTACAGGTGCCCACCACCATGCTCAACTAATTTTTGTATTTTTAGTAGAGACGGGGTTTTACCATGTTGGTGAGGCTGGTCTCAAACTCCTGGCCTCAAGTGATCTGCCCGCCTTGGCTTCCCAAATTGCTGGGATTATAGCCGTGAGCCACCAGTGGCACCCGGTCAGTACTGTTATTAGAAGCTAAGATTTGGGGACTTGGTGTACTGAGGTGTTATTGCTTCTAGGGCCTTTCAGTTGACAGAGAAAAAATAAAAATATATATATTATATATAATATATATAATTATGAGTTTATATTTACTCCAATTCAAATGTAACATTTCAGGTTTTCATTAAATCTATTGTATTTTGTATATAAATCGCTTTTCTTTTACTCTAAAAATCTTTTGATTCTTAATACTATTAGAATATATTTACTTATTTTCTTTATTCTCTAATATACATAGATAGAATAGTTTCAGGAATTTACTTCTTTGCTTTAATCTTACAATACACCTAAAAATTTTCCAAAGTTAAAAACCACCATTACCAGTACTAATACAATTACAAAGTAACCTTAAATATTTGTGTGCAGTTTTTTTTACTCTTGGAATATTTTTCACAGAGGACTAGAACCAGAGAACTGTATCAGAGATGTCTGAATTTTTTTCTTTTCTCGGCATATCTGTGTTACTAATTTGGTATGCAATTAGGTTCCTTTAGACAAGCCTGATATGTTTTCAATTTTCAAGTTTGTCTTTTCTTTCTTTTTGATTTAATTTATTTTGTGAATATGTAAAATTTGAATGCAAAGTCAAAATTATGTGAAAAGCTGTATTCAGAGAAGTCTCATTTCCACTCGTATCCCCTCCTTCACTTTTCCCATCCCACCTCCCATGGGCAACAATTTTTATTAGTTTCTAGTTTATCTTTCCAGTGTTTCTTTTTGTAAAACTAAGCAAATGAATATGTGTATGTAACATATGTGTGTATGTAACATATGTGTGTATATGTTCTTATTTCTCCACCTTTCTTTTACAGATGGTAACATACTATATACACTGTTCTGCAGCTTGATTTTTTCCATCTAACAACATGTATTGTAGTCACTCCATATGAACACATGGAGGTCTTCCTCATTCTTTTTTGCATCTTCATAGCACACCAAGGGTGCAGATACAGTGGTGTCTTCTATGGCTCCCAGTGTATACTTCTGAGAAGGGACTGAGAGAAAGGGAGGGTAGGAAGGACGGAAGAGAGGTGAAAGACTTCTATACTTCTATATAATTATTATTTAATGTTTTCTAATAAAAAAATTAATGTATTCCCCTTCTGAAGAAATAGACTTAGCCTGGGCAACATGGTGAAACCCCATCTCTTAAAAAATTATTTTTTTTTTAGCTGGGTGTGGTGGTGCACACCTGTTGTTCCAGCTATTTGTCAGGCTGAGGTGGGAGGGTGGATTGAGCCCAGGAGGTTGAGGCTGTAGTGAGCTGTGATCACGCTACTGCACTCCAGCCTGGTTAACTGAGTGAGACACTGTCTCTAAATAAATAAATAAATAAATAAATAAATAATAGACTTTATCTTTTTAGAGCAGGTTTAGGTTCACAGCAAAATTGAGGAGAAGGTACAGAGATTTCTCATATACCCTTTGCCCCACAAATGCATGACCTTTCCCACTATCAACCTCCCACACCAGAGTGGTGCAGTTGTCACAAATGATGAACCAATATTGACACACCATTATCACCCAAGGTCCATAGTTTCTATTAGGGTTCCCTTTTGTTGTATTCCTTTTTTAATTAAAAGAATTTTAACTAATGAGGATCTTGGTGAGGTGTACATAGGAACATGTCAAAAGAGCCAGTTGGCAAGCCCTCCCAGTGGCCAAATTTGAAAGTTTGACAATGACTATAATTTATTATAAAACACTGAATAAGCAAAGAACCACAAGACCATAGTAATAATTTTTAAAGAGAGGGGAAAAAAGAAAAAATATTAATTGCTGCCCTTGAAGATAACTAATATACCAAGTCCTTATTCTGAAAATTATAATTAAAAAACAAAAAAGACATCCATCCTGCTTATTTGTGTGTAGGAACATTAGTTCATCCTCAGTTAATTAGGGGAAGCTCTTCTTTACAGAAAAATGCCAGTTCATAAACAGAAGAAACAATAGATTTAGAAAGGCACCATCTGACAATCCCCAGTGTAATAACCAATTCAGGCAATTTGTGGAGGTCATCTTAGTTCACTGAACTGCTATAACAAGGTACCATAGACTGGGTGCTTAGAAACAACAAAAGTGTACTATATTTTTCTCAGTCCTGGAGGCTGGGAAGCCCAAGATCAAGGCACTAGCTGATTTGGGGTCTCGTGACAGCTTGCTTTCTGTTTCATAGACTGAATCTTCTAGCTGTGTCCTCACATGTTGGAAGGGGCAAGTGAGCTCTCTGGGGCCTCTTTTATAAGGGCACTAATCCCATTCACAAGGGCTCAACCCTCACGACCTAACCATCTCCCAAAGGCCCCACCTCCTAATACCATTACATTGGGCATTAGGTTTCAATTTATGAATTTTGGGGGGACATAAATATTCAGGTCATAGCAGATAATGAAAGGCTGTTGGAGAATACATATCTACACTGCCAAAGTATCACCCCATAGATTACAAAGGGGAAATGTGCCTTTATAATGGAGAAATCTGGTAGTTACTAATTCAACTAAGTGATTCAATGTGGCATCCTTTACCATGGGACAATCTAACACTACGTATCTCCTGAAAGATGCAACATGAAGGAAACAGCATTACCCAGGATGCCAAAATTGTTTAACTGAGAGCCAGTCAAGCTTTTAGACAAAATTTGAATCTAAAAGAAACCCAGGGAGGTAGAAGAACAAGTCAAGTGAACTGTGAAGAAGTAATTAAATTAATCTAGAATGTGAGACATTCTATAAAACAGCTGGCATGGTCTCTTTAAAAATAAATTCCATGGGAAAAAAAAGTAGATTATTCTATGATAAAATAGACTAAATAGACATAACCATTGTAATACATGAAACTTGATTAAACTTCACTTATTTATTTTAAACAGCCATAAAATACATTTTTGGGGAACAGTTGGGGAAATTTAAATTTGGGTCTAATGTTGGGTGATATTAGGGATTAATGTTAATTATCTTAGGAGTCACAAAGACATTGTGTTTATGTAGCAAAATATCCTTATTCTAAGGAGATACAGGCTGAAATAATTAGGGGTGAAGTATCGTGATATCTGCAATCTATTTTCAGCAAAAATAAAATATATACACACAGAGATAAATCAAATACAGACAGTGTTAACAATTGTTCAATCTAGTTGGTGGGTACAGGAGTGTTCACAGTATTATTCTTTCAACTTTGCTGTGTATTTGAAATTTCCTTATAATAAAATGTTGGAAAATGCAGTTGTAAAAATCAAGCATCAATCCCACATTCTCAGTTGAAACTTTATTTCAGAGGAACCAGATAGCCCCAGTTGCTGAGGGAAAGCTCTATGTCACAGAAGAATTGAGGGTACAGATGTAGAAGGAAGGGCGGACAGAAAAAACATCATTTCACCAGCACTATGAAAATGGTTGATTCAAGCAAGGAATATTTATTATTACAATCATCAGATGAATGGCTGATGGGACTAAGCATTCCTATGGCGCCATAGGAACATTACACAGATCATCTCTAGTGAAGGACTCAGACCATCATCACCCTTTCCCAACAGTGAAATTTAGGCTCACTCAGGAAGGTATAGGAAAACAGCTCCACCGGGATACGGTGACCTAGCATGACCCACACAGGCAAAGGCTTGAGCCACAGCTAATCTGAGACTTGGTGGAACACCTTGTGACCCTCCCAGAACACGAGACGGTAAGAGGCAAGAAAAGAGTGGTTGTGGGGCCATCTCCCACCTACCTCCCTATCTCCCCTGGGAGGCAGTCATGGGAGAGCTTCTCATGGCCTCCCCAGCACTGATGAGGTATGGGGCCTTCTGCTGCACTCCTGTTGCTCCCTGCCTCAGAACATTGCTGCAGAATATAACTCTACTTAGCTACAGTCTACATGTGGCTCCTCAGCAATGGGGTATCCTGCAACTTGCATTGCAATTATCTGGCCCTGTTTGTTTCAGTGTCATCTTTTCTTTTCCTTTTTCTTTTCTTTTCTTTCTTTTTTTTTTTCTTTTTCAGGCAGAGTCTTGCTCTTGTCGCCCAGGCTGGAGTGCAGTGGCACGATCTTGGCTCACTGCAACCTCTGCCTCCTGGGTTCAAGTGATTCTCCTGCCTCAGCCTCCCAAGTAGCTGGGATTACAGGCACTCGCCACCATGCCCAGCTAATTTTTTTGTATTTTTAGTAGAGACAGGGTTTCACCATGTTAGCCAGGGTGGTCTCAGACTCCTGACCTCAGGTGATCCGCCCACCTCGGCCTCCCAAAGTGCTGGGATTACAGGCGTGAGCCACTGTGCTGGCCTCTTTTTCTTTTTTGAGAGAGGGTCTTGCTATGTTGGCCAGGCTGGTCTTGAACTCCTGGCCTCAAGTGGACCTCCCACCTTGACCTCCCAAAATGCTGGGATTACAAGCATAAGCCACCATGCCCAGCCTCAGTGTCATCTTTTTGGTGTGTGAGACAAGAACCATGGGTAACTGGCACCTTTAGCATACTTCCTTTCACTGTCTTAGTAGGTAATAAGCTGCCTAAGTCTAAAAGTGGCCTACTGTGACTTTACTGATATAACCAGTCAGGTTTTAGCCTTGGTCTTGCCTTGTCTTGTATGTGAGAGCTAGACAAAAGGGTCATCTGGGCATTATGGCTCCCCAAAGTGCTGTGCTATGAAGCATGCAGCATACTCTAGCCAAACTATGTTCATCTTCAACATGTCAGTGTCATACAAAAGGGGACTGTGCTAGACTAAAAGAGATTTAAGGACATAATCAGATGCAATGTCAGGTCCTTGATTTGAAACTGGTTTGGATAAACCAGCTATAAAGGGTATTTTATGGTAATTTGGGGAAATTTGAATATGGTTTGAGTATTAATAAAAATTTATCTAAATATAAGATTGGAACCAAGTGGCTTACAAAACTGCATAGTATGATTTTATTTTGGCTTACAAATGTGTATAGAAAAATATCTTAAAGGGTGTATCAGTCACCAATTGCCACAAAATGCTGTGTAACAAAATAAATTTCAGTGGCATGCAATAATAAGCATTTATTTCATGCTCTCTCATCTGTAGGTTCTCTGTAGTTATCTAGGCTGGCCTTGACTGGGCTGAAGGCTGAGCCTAGGTCTACTCCATGTGCCTCTCATCCTCCTTGGACCAACTCCTACCTGAGGCACATCCTTTTCTTGGTGAAAGGCTAGAGTGCAAATTGGCAAGGCCAACCATGTGAGAACACATCGAGCCTCTAATTGTATCCTGTTTGCTAACATCCCATGGGCCAAAGCAAGTCACATAGCTAGGTGCAAAATCAAGGGGCAGAGTGCTTTAGTCCACCCACCACAAGGCCATGACACGGTGTGGATATATACTACTACTACAGGGGAATGGAGAATTGGTACCAATATTTTAATCTACCACAAAGGGTATGCTCTAGACCAAAGTTACAACAGTAACAGTTAAGTAGTAGAAATATGATGTTTCAATTTTTTAGATTTTTACTTATTGGCATTTTTCTAATTTTCTGTAATAAACATATACTATATATTGAAATAATGAAAATTTTAGTTTAAAACTTACACAAGTAAACAGCTACTTAGAAGTTCCACCTTATCGCTCCAAGCCCTCTACCTCCAATTTCATATCAACTGGGAAGATTTTACTCTATTTAATTAAACGTACCTACTTCTGGAGAGGCTGCTGTGTTCCAGGCACTGGGGTTAGGGAGTGGGGGATTGTGGAAGGGTAGGGGAAGGAGACTTCTCTCTCCCCAAGCCACTAGATAAAAGGCCATGTTTGTTCACATTGGGAGGGTGATGGGAAGGAAGGATGCCAGACCGGTTGGCCTGTCCCTGGGGCTTGTCTCAGGACCTCCAGGACGTGCTTCTGAACTGCAGGCCCTCGTGTGTGTCTCCCATTTGTCGAAACTTTGACCTGATCTTTTCAGAATCCACCTTGTGAGGCCCCAGCCTTGGAAGCCACTGCCCATTGCCAGAACACGGGGAGTAGAGCAGTGAGCACTGAGTGGGCCTGGGCCCGCCTTTCTTCCCTGGCACACGTCCTGAGGAGGGGAGCTTGTGGCAGCACCAGGCAGAAGCTATGCCACTGCTGCGCTGGGTCTCCCTCCCCAGAAGCCGTCACTCTTGATTTGCTCAGGCTATTCCCACTGCCTGGGATCCTGCTTCCCCTTCCTGTCTTCCTCCTTACATCTTGATTCCAGTGTCACCCTCCAGGCAGGAGAGTCTTAATCCTCCTCACACCAAATGATCCCCTCCTTTCTCTGTCTCTTCTCCATCTCTAGCCTTGGTTTTCAGCAGGCTTTGTTCACACTTCCATCCCAGCAGCCATGGCTTGGGCTGGGGCTCACAGCCCTCACACTCAAATGCTGTTTACTCATTTCATTAGACAAACATGCCGAGTACCTGCTATGTGCCAGGCCCTGCTTTAAGGCCCTGGGTATGCAACTGCAAACACAACATTCCAGTGGGAGAGACAGAAAACACAAAGAAGTGATTGGGAAATAATTAACCCATGAACAATCCATACTGGTGTCTGTGTCTGTCTCCCCATGAGACCTAGACCCCACCTCTGATCTCGTTTCTAGTTTCTGGTGCAGGTCTGTGCTTATAGCTTGTGCTTAATCACCATTTGCCTAGTGATCAAGTGAATAGACAGCAATCAGTTGTGGATGGCTTGTGTGGATATGATGGCCTGGTGGCCTTAGACCAGTGCCATGGGGATCAGCTCCTTCTAGCTAGCCATTCACTCTCAGAAATAGTCAATGCTTCCCTAAGCCCAGGGCTGAAGCACCGGTTGCCTCGATGACCCAATAAAGCACCCCACACACATACCCTAGAAGACAGCTGCCTGCCCACTGACCCCCTACCAGGATCCCTACCCTTCTGACAAAATTGAGTGTGCCAAGGGCAACCTTGTCCCCAAGGACTATAACAACAACAAATATGAATCCCTGATATGACACTTGGGCCCCTCTCCAAGAAGCAAATGTTCAAGTCAACAAATGTTTATTAAGTACAGGCAGATGAAACTCACATAGCTCCCCATCAAGGAAGCATGGGGTGGGAGAAATAAGAGGACACAGACATGGAAAATTTCAGTATAGTAAAGATGAAGTCATCAAGGACAACTTCCAAGGCCTGTCAAGACTGGGCTGGAGGACTGAGTTGGCTGGAGGGCATGAGAACAGGCCAGGCACAGGAGGATCAAGGGTACTCCCAGCAGAGGTGGCAATGGGAGCCATGGCAAAGGCTGGGATGCCTGTGGCTGGGGAAGAGGCAGCTAAGCTGTCCAGTGTTTCTAAATAATAAGATGCCCAAAGGAAGCCCTGCTTTCCCAAGGCAGGATATGAGGGGCTTTCTTGAATGATTGCCAAGGTGTGTGACCTATTCTGTCCTTGGCTCTGCTGGGTACAGTGCTCGGGACAGGGTGAGCTAAAATGCTCTTTCTTTAATTTAAACATTTAAAAAATATTCATTACAAAAGAAACACATGTTTATTATGTAACATTTGGAGCACCCAACAAAGCATAAGGAAAAAAATAAAAGTCACCTACAGTCTTCTGCAAGAGTTAACAGTGGCTGATATTTCTTGCTGAGAGTGGAGCACCCAGCATTTCACAGGTCTCACAAGAATCCTAAGAGGCAGGTACTCTCAGCTGCATTTGCTAGTTGGGGAAACGGAGCCATGGGAAAGATAAGCAATTTGCACAGGACCACTCATTAGCAAAGGAGAGCCCACATTCCAACACAGGCAGCCTGAGTTCCAGAACCCTCTTTCTTAACCATTAGGACCATTTTGGTTTACAGCTGCAGTTCCAAACTAGTTGCTGAGGAGCGCCAGGGCTCTGCAGTAAACTTATGGGGTATTTCAAATAGTTAATGGAAATATAGTAATAGCTATCGGCCACAGATTAACTACTACTATTAAGTTGTTTGGATCCAACTACTTAACAAATAAAACTGTTGGGTTTTTATTTAGTGGGGCGGGGATGTCGAGGGGAGTCTAGGGGCTTTGTAAAGAATTGCTGAGACACTAAAGTTTCCATGAGCTGAGAAAGTTTTAGAACGTCCAGCTGATAGTATTCTATGCAGGTGTATACCATCTTCTTTTTCACTTACAAAATGAACTCATGACATATATGGAATTTTATAACCTGCTTTTTTTCCCTTTCACAATCTGAGAATACTTATGCATGTATTTAAGTGATTTCTTTTTATTTAGCTAATATTCCATTGTTGGATAGATTTTTTTTCAAATTTCTATCAGTAATGCTATGTGAACATTTTTGTAAATAAGGGCACTATATTGCTCAGCCAAAAGGTGTGCATATGTTTAAGACTTTCAATATGTGCCCAAATTGCTTTCTAGAAAGGTCTTCTCTAACTGCATTCTAACCAAGTGCAGCAAAATAGCCGTTCACCCATAGTATATTCACCCATCTGCATATTATCATTTAAAAAAATACTTGCCATTTAATAGATTAAAAATGTGTTCTCATTATTGTTTTAATGTATTCCCTCAGCTGCTAATGAGTTTGGCAATTTTTTTATTTGTTTATTGGCCACTTGTGGTTCTATTGTGAATTGCCTATTCACATTCTTTACTCGTTTTTCGCTTGGAATGTTCATCTATTTCTTATTGATTTGCAAGCCTCCATCCAATTTTAATGAAAAGCTTAAATCCCTAGCACAGCTGTGAGAAACGCTGATGGCTGCAGTTCTCTGTAGATCTAATTGTTTTAATAAGTTCCACTAAAGACTCAAAGCCTAATGAAGGTATAGATCTGATTTGTGGAGCTTAGAAAAGCTATGTAATTAGAAGTTTCCTTTCTCAGTCAAAAGCCAACTATATTTATCAGTTCAACTTCCTACTTTTTTCCTATTTTGAAAAATACATTTAAATATATCCTACTGGTCTTGGCAGCATGGTAGGGAGGACATTAGAACCATGTCTGGCTGTTATGTAACTCTCCAATTAATTTAGGGTCTTATTTTCTCTTTTGGTTTCATATTTTGTCTTTAAAGTGAAGGCTTCAGATCTCTTTGGTTCATTTCTGCCTTAGCTGCCTCTGGAACCAGAAGTGAGGCTGTCACCTAGCAACCAGGGCTCTCTGCTTATAGAAACAGAAGCCTTGGCCCTGGCCAAGAGAGGAAAATCACCAGTTGGAATAAAAAGTTTTATATTTGAACTAGAGAGCAGCCAAAGGCACAGCGCCTAGCAGGATGCAATCGCCAAGCTGTCCTCCCAGAGGAACCCCAGGCTCTCGGAGGCCCAGACACAGAGTTGGGGAGGGCTGATGGCTTCAGCGGCAACCTTTGGGAGCTTTGCTCCCCGTCTGGAGGGGCAATGGCAAGTGGAATGCTTTCGACTTGGATCCAGAAAAGAGGTTTTAACTCCCCTACAGCACAACCCCTGCGTGATCTGATCTCTTGGGACCCTAGTCAGTTCTGGGGGGCCACAAGGCTTGAGGCTTCATGCAAGCATTTGGGGATGTAGGCTGCTCCCCGCGACTTCAGTTTTATCACCTGGGTCTGAGCAGGAATGTGTACTGGGCGTGGTGGTGCATACCTGTAATCCCAGCTACGCGAGAGATAGAGGTGGGAGGACTGCTTGAGCTCAGGAATTCAAATCCAGCCTGGGTAACACAGCAAGACCCCATCTCAAACAAAACAAAACAAAGACTCCAGGGGCTCCCACGCTGTGAAGCTGGGGGATAATATTAACACTTCCAGGATGTTCTGCATCCATCATCAGATGTAAGGAAAAGCTGGAGTCACTAAAGTTCTGGAGTCACTAAGATTCTGAGTAGAGGAAGGGACTCTAGCTGGCTTGCTGGACTTCGGTATATCGCAATCCCACTGGCAACACTGCCCCTGTTTAGTAGTTACAGCATTTTCCCTTGAAACCCCACCCCCTTCCCACACAGACACCCCCCTCTCCCATGGACTCCCACCTCCTTATTTTTCCTTCTCTTTCTCCAGGACATGCCCTGGCCAAGGGAATATTACTGAGCCTGATCAGAATACAGGCCTTAAATATTCTTCCATGGTTTGGCTTGCTCTTCTGCCCTCTGTTGTGAAAAGAAAAGTCCCAGGTAGCCCCTGGTCCAGGGAGAACAAAGAGATATGTATTACAGACCTAAACTCAGCTGTGGCCTGAAGTAGAGTCATGCCAGCCAATCTCCAGGCCAATGAAAAAGAAAAATGAAACGTTTGTTGTTGTGAACCACTAAGATTTGGGGACTATTTGTTAGGCAGCTTTATTGCAGCAATACCTAACTGATACACTGCTCATTACTCACTACCACTATTTCCTTCTACATGTCCCGGTACTTGTATCTTCTGAGGCCCACTTGGTCAGCTTTTCTTTCAATTCTTCAGGCTTTACTATATTCTTCTAATAAATTCCTCTCTTTGCTAAAGTTAGTGGGAATGGATTTCTGTTGCTTGCAACTCAGAATGCTGACTGGTAGAGTTCATCTATGAAATCTGCTCTCCAGAATTGACTATGCCTCCATCTGAATTCAGAACCTTCCTCATACGATCTGAATGGTCATTTCCAGCCTTTTCCCCATCTCCTTTTGTCTTCAGGGAGACTCTGCTGCATCCAACTGAAACAACCTGTGTCCCGAACAGGTTTCCCTTGTTCCTCCCTGGAGGACTTTGGTCTGGCGGCATCATTCTCTCTATCTTCAACTGCTGAAGTCCTGTGAATCTCCTAAACATCACGTCTTCGAGGAAGTCCTTCCTGATTCTCCCCTGGAACTTCCATCTCCCCTCTGTAATACTGGATGCACTTGCCCTAGTTGTCCTAGTCTGGATGGTGCCTATCTTTCTCTAAAGAGCTGCAGTGGTTTACTGCCTTACTAGAGGAGAATTTATGGAGACCAGCACTCAGAGGAGGCAGAGAAATCCCAAGTCTTTTTCAATGTCACTCATCCCCATTAATCACTTTCCAGTGGGATTTCCTGACACTTGAAATCAAGGGTCCTGTGTTGTCTACTTTTGTATTCATATGCCAAGCTCAGGGCCTGCAACAAGGGTGTGCTCTAAAGGGTTATTGGTTATTTGAATGCAGTAATGAACAAATGCCCATCTTTTCTAGAATCTGAGTACATAATAGAAATATATTCCTGGCCAATCACGTGGTTCCTTTGATCTGGATGAAACATAGCCATGACTTTTTCACCTTGTCCAAAGATGAAGTTGGGTCTTGGACAACTGCCAAGACCTGGGGGTCAACCACAGACCAAACATTATTGAAAAACATCCAAATGAAGCACCCAACACTTAAAATTCACTCAGTTCTTAATGTTACAGTTGATGGGACCACAATGGCCTGTGCTTGCAGGCTCAGTACATATAATCCATGAAACTGAGGTTTGGTGTAGGGAAGCAGGAATATGAAACCCATGCAGACAATAAAGGGAAGGATGGGAACTGGACTCTAGACCTCCAAATTGTCAGTTCTCTATTCGTTACAAGGAGTAGAAGGTTCCATGGCAAAACAGACTACAGAGCCTCCAAGCTGGGTTTTTCCATTGGGTCTTCCTACACAGCCTGTTAATAGGGAGGGCATCACCGTTCGTGTGCCAACCTCCACAGTCACAAAGGCTGCTATTCTGTGGCCAGGAGGATTCTTAAAATAATAGTGCTGCCTGCCTCTGTGGGCTGGAGCCAGCTGTCTGAGCAAAATTGGTTCCTGAACTACAATTTCCTACTTCTGGTGATAATTGGTGTCACAGTAACTGGTCAGCCACGTCCATTTCTGTCCTGGTAGCCAGGGCTTGGTCAGGCAGGGGAGAGACCCAGAGTGAAAAGAATCAGGTGAGCATCATGTGATGGGAAAGGAAAGACTTTTGGAACCAGAAAGATTTGAATTCAGATCCTAACTCTGCCACTTGCTTGTTCTGTGGGCTCCATTTTCTCATTTGTCAGGTGCGAGTGATCACCACACCTGCCTCAAAGAGTTGATGTGAGATGAATACCATGTTTGACATATAGTGATGGTTAGTGAATACTGTGTTACCGCATAAGATAAGAAAGAGGGCTGCCAGAGGCAGACCCTGAGACAAGGAGTTGATTTGGAGGTGATTCTAGGAAACACCAGTATGACAGTGGGGAAGTGAGTTACAGAAAGGAAGACAGTGATACAGTGGGCTTTAATGTGTAGGTTACCCTGAGAACAGTGAGAGTTCAGTCCCACTGGGCACCTATAACAGTCAGGGTGGAGCATGCCTCAGCATTGTCCCCCTCAGCAAAGGGTGAGGAAGTTGAGGTATTTATCCACCCCAACTCCCATCCACCATTGGTCATGGCTGCTGGGGAGTGGGGCTTAACTTTCCAGTACAACTTGCTCTTTGCAACAGCTTAATGGGCTTAAGAAGCCTGAGAAAGCCTGCTTTGGGCAGCAAGTTACAGCTGCTGGCAATTGACATATGGGGTCCATGTGCGTGGGAAAGGTCAGCGTGGGACACCCACAGCATGTATTACAAGGGTCCAAAGCTCATCAGGAGAAACCAGGGCTGTCACATTATGTCTGAACTGGGCTAGAATTAGGATGCATGGCTGGGTATTGTGGCTCATGCCTGTAATTCCAGGACTTTGGGAGGCTGAGGAGGGCAGATCCCTTGAGGTCAGGAGTTTGAGACCAGCCTGGCCAACATGGTGAGACCTCGTCTCCACAAAAATACGAAAAAAATTTTAGCAGGGCATGGTGGTGAGTGCCTGTAGTCCCAGCTACTCGGGAGGCTGAGGTAGGAGAATCGCTTGAACCCTGGAGGCAGAGGTTGCAGTGAACTGAGATTGCACCACTGCACTCCAGCCTGAGTGACAAGGAAAACTCTGTCTCAAAATAAAAACAAAAAAAGAGTTAGGATGCAAAACCTAAAAGCTTGGAGCTGGTGCGGGGAGTCTGGGGAGGTGGAAACTGAGTCAGGAATGAGATGAGGGTCCTGGACATTTGTCATCAGCTGCCTTGGAAGCCCCAAACCCTATATTCCTGGGTGCCAGCCACATTTGTAGCAGATCAGCTTTCTCTCTATTGGGATGACCTAGGGCAACATGGGACTGTGTTGAGAGAATTTCTTATTCTTTCCAAAACACAAGGGTTACTATTTCACACACACACCCTTACCCAGCACTTAGTACAAGCTGTTTAGCTTTAGCCATAGCATGGGCGTGGGGAGGGTGTGCACGTGTGTGTGCAGGTCCTGCGGGGAGAACCTTAAGGACGACCACTTTTCTCATTGCCAGCAATGACTACAGATTGGGCTAAGCTGAATAACACACTAAGACATGGGCAACCAGGAAGGGATGAAGAATGGACTTAAGAAGCTCTGTGCATCAGAAAGGGGCTGAATTTTGTGTGAATCCTCCCAAAGCACACCCTCCCTTAAAGGTCAGTAGATAGAAGCTTTTTGAGATGCCTTAAGCTGTTAAAGTCCAGCATCAGAAATTCCCACTGGGTTTGAATTTGAATGGATTACTTGAGTTCCCTGAATGCTTTGCAGACAGAAATACAAATACATGTATATATTTGCTAATATGTACATATATATGGGTTAGGCTTTGTGACTTCTAAATGTAAGGATAATGAAATGAAAAAGTAAGACCAAAGTGCTTCATCATCCTCATGGAAAAAACACCCAGGAAAATAACTTTTAGAAACTGAGTTCCCAGTAGAGCGTTCTTCGAGGTTTATACATTTACTGATAATAGTTACCATTATTATCACAATGATAATTCTCATTATTGCTATTTTAACAAGTACCATTGTTTAAGAACCTTCCATCTGCTCCTTATCTTGCTTTTCACCTATCTTATTGCATTGAAAGCTCAGGAATTAAGGTGTGAGGAAACAAAGGCGCTGAAAGGTTAATCGATTTGCTGTGGGTTGCAGAGCAGATCAGTGGTAGAGCTGGGATTCAGCAACAGACTTTTCTGGTTCCAAAACCTGTCCTTTAAATTATTCACTCCAAATGCAGGGTGACATAGTTGAAATGGATTTCTTTTTAGTGGTAAAATATTATTCTTGTAAATACTTCTTGACCTCGTCATCTATTCTTCACTGTAGTCAGAATTTTCATCCCCCACAGCACAGTACTTTTCACTCAGCTTTGGGATTTAGTGTTGATTTCATGCCAACCAACTGTCAAGGTTGGCATGAAATTAATTCATACCTGAGCCAATATGAATTAATTTGAAATTACACTTATGACTTGGAAGATTTAATATCAAAATCAGGATTTCTAGCTGTTTTTGAAAAATTACAGAATCGACAACACTGATATGGCCCTCCTTTCAGCTCACCTCAGTCCCCACCTATCCCTGCTGTATCCTTGCCACTGGTGCCAAGCGACAGGAGCCACAGAGCATCACACCTTGCATTGCATATTTTCTTACAATAAATTAGGTTTTTCTAATTGCTCCTCAATTATTTTCTCTCCTTTCTGGCATTCATAGTATTTGACTTTTTTTTTTAACTTTTTTGAGACAGGGTCTCACTCTGTTGCCCAGGCTGGAGTGCAGTGGCATGATCACAGCTCACTGAAGCCTCAACCTATCCTCCCACCTCAGCTCCCCTGAGTGGCTGGGACTAAAGGTGTGCACCACCATACCTAGCTAATTTTTTGTATTTTTAGTAGAGACCAGGTTTCACTATGTTGCCCAGTCTGGTCTCGAACTCCTGGGCTCAAGCAATTCGCCCACCTCAGCCTCCCAAAGTGCTGGGATTACAGGTGTGAGCCACTGTACCTGGCCTAGTATCAGACTTTTTGGTGCATAAAAATCAAGGATCCCCCCCCTACCCCCCGCACAAGCAGTTCTTCAGCTATACCAAGAGCCATTCTGAGTTCTATCCTGTCTTCTCTCCTGTGCTCTTATCCTGCTGAATGGCACAAAGACACCAACTCAGCTTCAGACAGACTTTTGTAGAATTGTCGATCTAACAGTTGTTATCGTGACATCCAGCAACTTCCTCAGCCTCTCTAGCTTCTGCTTTTCTTATTTGGAAAACAAGCCCTGGTTACTTTACCTAAAGACAGTCAAAAGTCAAGCCAAATGGCTAAGTTTGCCCAATACACTGAGAGCCATCCTGCCAAATGAGCGAGCCACCAAATTATCTGATTCTTTTAAGTATTCTGTTTTCATTAGCCAGCTTTCATCTTGTCTACATAATAGGATTTTATGAAATATGCAACTTAGGTCTGCCCTAGCACTCTGCTCTTCGACTGAAGACTGAAATACCCAGAAAGAGGGAAGTTGAGGGAAGAACCGGGGAGACAGGACTAGAGGGGCAGGCTGGGGGCTGAGGAGGCATAGGGAGAACACATTCATGAAAATATGCTCTGTAATATGAACAAGAAAGCGTGAGGAATACGCTCATCAGAGTTCTCCTTATTAAAGAATATATTACGCTTCTCTTTAGCCCTTCGACTCCCCCTCTTTATCTTCAGGCTCCAGCAGCAACAGCAGAAAGCAGGAGCGGGGACACTGGATGTTCTTTTAAGACATTGTTATAAAGATGGAATGAATTCAGCCAATTGGGAAATATACTAGTACTTTCCTTCCAGGATTGTGGGAAGGATTAAAGGAGCTAATGATTCTGAGGTGTGTATCGACAGCACCCCACAGTGACTCCTGTTATCACACTACTCAGAATGGCACCGCCTGCCACCCAAATCCACAATCCTCCCCACCCCCATGTGCCGTCAAAACCAACATTCTACCCACATAAGGGTGACTAAAACAGACCCGTCAAGGTTGTGGAAATGAAGGAATTAAGGATGTCCTGAGAGTTAAGCCATAAAATCAGCTCTTTAAGGAATGGGCAGAAGTGCAGAGGCCCAAGAACAAGTTCCAGGCCTGCAGTGGAATCCACCCTTCGCAGGGAGAATGGGTCCATCGATGGAGGCCATGGCTGACCAGGGAAGCCTGAAGGAGGGGAAGTAGAGGCTGAACATTGTTGGTGCCTCCCCACCCTCTGCCCTGGGAAGGCTAGGGCCATTAGAACATCACTTTACATCGGTAGCCCTTCATTGCCAGTTCCTGGGTAGGAAGCCACTGTGGGATAACATGGCTTCCCAGGATCAATGCCTCCAGGGAGAATATGTGCTCATCTGGCTGATGTGAACCTCCAGACTGCTTAGAATTAGTCAATTTTCTTTCCAGTTTGTTCTCAGGTCCCTCAGTGGTTGTTTATTCAAGCATCCAATAACTTCTGGAACTTGAAAGATTGAATTTCTGAGCTTACGTGGCTGAGGGCCAGACCCCGACGAGTGACTCATGCCCCAAAGTCAGTGTCCTCCGGTGGGGGGGTCTCTCTGTATGAGCAGCACCTGGCCCTATGTGGCTGTGGGCACTTCCCACTGGTAGCCCCAACCACCTCAACAAGGTGCCTGCCCTGGAATAAAATGTAGGGAGCCATACTGCTGCAAAAGAGAATCCAGTTTCAAGCTCCCCATGAGGCACCAGCAAATTTTGTTCTTGATCAGGACTTATGGCCTTATCCAATAATGTTGGCAAGGAAAGGGGAAAGTTTCTTCCTATATTAGTTTTAAAATCTAATTGAAGACAATTCTGTTGCCTAGACAATGGCATATGAAATCGTCCAGCAAAAGCAAGGATTTATTAAAAATTGTCTCTGATCTATAGAATGAGGGAATATAATAAATCTTCCAGAATTTTTAGCCATACTTACTACACATCATGCTCTAAAATTGCATTAGGCATGGAAATGAGATGGGGCAAAGGGCTGCAGGGTCCTGAAGCAGTAGGACAGTATTCCAGAGCAGTCTGGCCTTTTGGTGGCAAGTGAGTCTCCTGAGCATATGTCCAGGAGAAGCAGGGAATAGGAAATAGAGTGTGTATTGAGCATAATTTGTCCAGGAACTAGGCTAGTAACCTTGACTATGTAATCTCCTTTAACCCTCACTGTCTGCCCATGGAGTAGATCATTTTCTGGTTTTAAAAATCTGTTATAATAAGTTTCCTTGGATGGCAAAAGAGAGAAACCAATTCCAGCTAGCTTGAAAATCAACTATCCCCCAAGTAGTTCTTTGGGTATACCAGGTGCCATTCTGAGTTTATCCTATTCTCTCTCCCTTACATGTAGGGATACTAGGCAAATACTATGTCCCACAGAGTGATAGGGAAAAACACAAAAGCCCAGGTATGTAGTGGGTTATACCATCTAGGTTTGTGTAAAGGCACTCTCTGATATCCACACAATGATGAAATTACCAGAACATGTTTCCATCATTAAGTGATGCATGACTCTGTGTGTGTGTGTGTGTGTGTGTGTGTGTGTCACTAATGCAGTTAGACTGTGTTTAGCTTGCAGAAAATGAGGCAATTTGACTATTATCTGGGCCTGATATTTTCACACCAAGTCATACATGCCAACAGATACATGGTGAGGTCCTGTGCAGCTTAGTCATTTTAAACGACCTCAGAATCACTTCAACCATAATTCCAACCAAGGCTGGAGAAAGTCAGGAGCCTTCGGCAGATCTGTGGACTCAGCAGTGGGTTTGCTGACTGCCTTTCTGGTGCACTGACATTACCATGACTCTCCAAGGTCTATGTCTCTCAGTTCAAGGACAAAGAGTGTGATAGATACAGCCAAGATTGGGTTCTCCCCCGGATCTAGCAGGAATAGCCAAGGGGGTGGGTATGTTTTTTGTAGACAAAGCCTACGAGGGCTCATCCACACAGGATTCATGAGCTGTTCCCAGGGGAGCAGAACTTGTGAGCCAACAGCCACTTTGGTGGTGGCATAGTCCCCAGTGTCCCAACAGGAAGTGTTGAGATTGGTACAAAATCAGCATTCCATTCCCATCTCCCCTGGTTTCTCCCAGGCATCTCTATTACAGGGGACTATAGTGTTCATCAAGGCACTTATTTAGGGGTAGCAGAGAATGTAGCCTCTGAAATTTAGCAAGGCCCAGCTGTTTAACTCCCAGTGGCCTCAGAGGGTTGACAGCAAGAATTTCCTTTGCCAAAGTTATATATCCATTCTGTTGCTGTCACACTGCTTTCAAGTGGCCATCCCAGCTTGCCTGGAGTTTGTGTCCTTCTTGAGGCACTTACCAAAGTCTGTAGATGATCTCTAATCCCTGAAATACTCTGATATTTTCCTGGTCTGTCCCCAAGTCTCCACCACTGACCACATGGTCTGGCTTCTGGGAGATAATAAAAGGTTGTTTAATGGATTGCATTGTTCCTGTATGTAAAAGGCCTGCCAGCACCCCAGGCTGGGGTCAGGGATGCCTCACTTCTTCCCACTGCACCTGAACTCAGCTGGTTCCAAGTGTTAAGGTGCACTACCTTGCAGCCCATTCCTGAAACTCATCTCTATATTAATAAGATGGAGTGGAGCTAATGTGTAGATTTAGTGCTTACTGTTCACTGTGCTGGTGACCCACACTAAATACTTTACATGCATAATCTCACTTAATTCTCACAGCAATCTGATGAAAAACCACTGTTTTTCTATTTCTCTTTTTATTTGACAAGTGAGAAAACTGAATTATATAAAGATGTCACAGTTGGCCCAAATAGCACCTAGCAAGTTGCAAAGCAGAATTTGAGTCCAGAGCTTAAGTGCTTAATCTCTGTGCTGCTGCTCTTCTGCTTGTGAGCAACAGAAAAGAAAACTGTAGCTGGTGACTCTATTCACCTATTGCTGCATAACAAGCCACTCCAAACTGAGTGGTTTATACCAATAGCAATGATTGTTTGCTCACAAGTCTGTGATTTGGCAGGGCTCAGCAGGGTCACCTTGTGCCTGCTCCACATGGCATCAACTGGGACAGCTGGATTGAGGCAGGAAGACCTGCTTCCAAACTGGCTCACTCATATTGCTGGTTAGTCAGTGCTGCTGTTCATTCTCCACTTGGGTGCCCCTGTGGGCAGCTCGGACATCTCCTCAACATGGGGGCTGGGTTCTAAGAGCAAGCACCGTGAGAAAGAAAGTGTAAGTGCCAGTTTCTTAAGGCCTGGGCCTGGAAAATGGCACAGTGTAACTTCCACTGTATTCTAATAGTTATGCAATTACCTATTAACAGAATCTGGGGAGGGGCGTTGACCTTGCCTCTTGAAAGGAGGGATATCAAAGAATGTGGCCAGCCATATTCTCAAACTACTACATTAGCTCAAGCAAAAGGGAAGTTTATTAGAAGTCCTCATGTTATCTCACGAATTCCAGAAGGCCAGGAACCAAGAGAAGACCTAGCTGCTTCATCACTGGGAGTTATGTCTCTCCTCTCCAGAACTCTGCTATCAAAGAAACTCAGTTCTGCTGTCTTCCGGCCTCTGCGTTTCTCATTGCAAAATTCCAAACTCCTCAAAAAGACAATCAGATTGGCTCACTCCAATCCTCTTATGGACTGAATCTTTGTGCCCTCCCAAAACTCATATGTTAAAATGCTAATCCTCAATGTGATGGTATTTGGAAGTGGGGCCTTTGGGAGGTAATTAGGATTAGATTAGCTCATGGGGGTAGGACCCTTATCCTGGGATTAGTGCTCTTACAAAAAGGGAAGGAAACACAGGATCTCTCTCTCTCCTTCCTGCCATATGAGCAGTGACCAAAAATTGTATTTTGAAGGCCAAGTCTCATGGGAAAGTGTAAGCAATTGACCGGCAACTGCAGAAGACAGCCGTCTGCAAACTAGGAAGTGGGCCCTCATCGGACACCACCTCTTGGACTTCCAAGCCTTCAGAACTGTGAGAAATAATGTTTGTTGTTTAAGCCACCTAGGCTGTAGTAATCTGTTACAGTGGCTGGAACCTAAGACAGATCAGTTGTCCATCCTGGATTCATCACCTATGGCTAGAGGGTCCATGTCTGCACTTCAGGCACCTTCCCAAAAAAGGACAGTGTTTACTTCCCAAAAAAGGACAGTTTTATAGATAAGTAACTGGGAATCTTGTGAGGGTAAGTTATTTGCCCAAAGTCACATAACTGATAAATTGTAAATCCTATATTTATGTTCATGATCTTTCTGCTTCCTCTAAAGGGCCACGGAGTAAATAAAACGTTGGAGCTAAGCAGCCCTTGCATTTACCAAGTTCTCTTGGTGAAAATGGTTAATGGGCAGCTGAACCATGTTAAATAATACTTCCCTTGTCAATGTAAACTCAATCCCTTTGTGTTAAAATCAAAACAGCAGAGTGTTCTCTGTATATATAATTGTCCCTCCCTCGGAGTTTCTGATTCAGTAGGTCTAGGGTAGGGCTCGGAGACCAGCTTTCTAACTGGTTCCCAGGTGATGATGATGATGATGCTGGCCCAGGGACCATATTTTGGGAACCACTGATCTAAAAGAACGGACATCTACATTACAGGATTTCTTCTTATTGGAGCTTCTGGAGTATACTAGTCAAGGATGGCTGCTAACAAATATTCACTTCCCCACCACACTTCCATGGGGGGTGTGCTTCCTTGCTCCACCGATGTGGGGCTGGGCCCCCTGTGTCTTATTTTGGCCCCATGGTTGATGTCTACCCCTGCTGCTGACCAACTTTGTATTTGGCCATGTTATTGGCTTTGGCCAATGGGATGTTAGCAGCTGTGGCATAAAATATACTTCTGTGGTTGGGTTTGCCTTCCTATGCTTCTGCCTTGAGAAGTGCTTCTGATGGTAGCTCAGTGGTCGCAGAAAAGTGAAAAACTCAATGGTGCAGACCTGAACCCAATACTGGCTAGTGCCAAGTCCTGCTGAGCCCAAATTAGATCAGGTCACCTGCAGACACGGGAGAGAAAGATGAATGCCTACTATGGTAGGCTACTGAAGTCTAGAGTTGTTTGTTACATAGCATTGTTGTGATAAAAGCTAATTGATGCAGTGACTGATGTTGGACCTTTCCTGTTCTTTAAACTATTCCTTGACCCCTTCATTTCATAAATGCCTACACCAAGACCTGCACGAAATTTTGAATTTTTTTTCAGATTTTAGTATTTCAATCTATATCAATTCATCTAAAGAAAGTTATCCCTTGCACCCCAGGAATGAACTAAACCAAGAGATTATTTTAAAATTTCACTTAAAAATAATGAAGAAGGGATGAACTAGGCCATATTCTTTGCTGGCTGTGTAAAGTGATCAAAGTCAACTGGCTTAAAACTGACACATGGGCCGGGCGTGGTGGCTCACGCTTGTAATCCCAGCACTTTGGGAGGCCGAGGCGGGTGGATCACGAGGTCAGGAGATCGAGACCACGGTGAAACCCCGTCTCTACTAAAAATACAAAAAATTAGCCGGGCGTGGTGGCGGGCGCCTGTAGTCCCAGCTACTCGGAGAGGCTGAGGCAGGAGAATGGCGTGAACCCAGGAGGCGGAGCTTGCAGTGAGCCGAGATCGCGCCACTGCACTCCAGCCTGGGCGACAGAGCAAGACTCCGTCTCAAAAACAAACAAACAAACAAACAAAAACCTGACACATGATCCTGAACTCGGAAAAAAGCTAAAGAAAATAAAAGCCAGCGTTGAAATGACAGCACATCCGGAAGGAGCAAGAATTTACTGCTGAGGTAATAAATTGGAATGTTCTGGAAGGAAAATCTATCTGAAATGGCAAAAAGTGACCAAAAGTTGTAAGTATTTTAAAGGCCAAGTCTCATGGGAAAGGGTAAGCAATTTCCTGGCTTCTTTGCTAGGCCACATTTCAGTGGGTGGAGATCACTGTAAAATATATAATTCTACAGAAATAAATCTACCTTTTAGTCATGGAAACTGTTATTTACATTTGCCCTTCAAGACACTCAGTGGGAGAGACCTCCCTCCTAAAGGGTGAGTCCTGGCCAGTGACTTTCATTAGGATCTAAATGGATTACACTCTGACTTGTGCATCTTATTCTAAAGCACATGAAGCTAAAAACTGTAGCTTTCTGGGAGGGGGAAAAACATCCTAGGGATCACACTGTATTCCAACAAGCACTTTAAAACTTTTAAAGCATCCACCATGGCAAAACAGAGCAGGCCAATTCTAGAGAGGAGAAGGAGTAAGAACACAGATGCAATGTCAGAGGACACATACGGATCACCTACTGTTTGCCAGAAATGGTGCTCAGTGCTGAATATACAAAGTTTTTCACTAATAACTACAACTGATATTTGCAGCCTGCTTTGGTGGATTGGGCTGTGCAATGTTCCAGTGGTTGACCCATTTCTCTCCCTTGCTCAACAGAGTTTTAGAAAGATATTCCTTAATCATAGAATGTGCTAAATTAGGCCATAGCAGATGATATAGAAATTGTGTGTCTGTGTGTGTGCATGCAGTCTTGACAGTCTTTGTTCCAGGGAAGAGACAGTCTTCGACAAATCTTTATTTACAAGGATTTCAATCTATTCCAGAGTGTATGTCATATTAATATTTATCAAGAAAAATATTGCTATTATTGAGATATACTAGCTAGCATGTATTGACTATTGAGTGTATACCATGAACTGGGGACATCTCATTTAATCCTCATATATCCCCAATCATTATATTAAATTCCCAGTTTCTCTACTGATTGCCCTGTTTGTATAGATCAGGAAACTGAGATGACCAACTTTCCAGGGGATCCAACAGCTAGTAAACCATGGGGCTGGAACTAAGAGCCCAGATCCACTGAACCCCAAGGTCCCTACTCTAAACGGCCTCCCTGAATGGCCTCTATTTTAGCTTAAAGGAATTTTTTAAATACATAAACTTTCAAGGACAAGCAGAAGAGACAACTGGACAGCCTGCTAGAAGTGGGAAAGCAGAGGATGCATAGCACCTGCTGTAGCAGACCCTAGAAAGCTGACTCTTTGGCCAGCATAGAACAGACACAGCCAGAGTTGCCCCTAGGCGGCCTCAGAGACTCAGGAACAACCAGCAGCAGTGATGCTTGGCAGTAAGGGTAAAGCGAGGCTAAGTGGCTCAAAGTCTGCCTAAGAGTCAGTTAGGCCCCAGCTTTCCTTTCCACTCCATACAGCCAGGTGCCTGTCCCCCGCCACTCTAGCGGAAAACTATCATTCAGTTATCTGAAGAGGTCAATGCTGGGGGTTTCTGAACTGGGGCATCAGGCACAGTTTAGGGCAGGAGTATCATACTGAAAACAAGAGGTTTAAATAAACATTTATACATGTGAAAGATGAGACCCAGCCTACTCCTCAACCTTCCTCCCAAACTGGCTCTGAGAATGGGGCAGCCAGGCCTATATACTTCAGGTAGGAGGCTGCAGTAGCCTTGTCTGGGGAACATGGGCAGCCTAGGAGGGCAGAGTGAAAGACCTGACATCAGTGATGCCTGCAGAGAAACTGTCCAGCCAGATGGCTCCATGGTGAACCCCATCATCTCCAGTATCTCCAGTAACAACTGATTTCCACCAAAAAAAAAAAAACCCAACCTTATTTTACCCTTTATATTGTGTGCTTATATAACTTGATGAACCTGACTAACTGAAAGCTCCAATCAGCTTCTTAAATATAAATAACCAAACAGGGATCAACAGACATCTTAGAAAAGACTGTAAATAAAATAAATAGGTAGAAAGAAAGAGACTGCTGCCAGAAGAAACTAACAAAAATGTATCATAAAAAGAAAAAACCAGAATTGCATCTTCAAAACAACATAGGATGCTAATAAAAAAAGGGAGAAAGAAACATTCAGAGAGCAAAGAAAGCCCTTAGACACAAAAAGCATGAAAATAGAAATGAAAAATAAATGGAAGGTTTGAAAGAAGAAGTCGAGAAAATTGAGAAAAGTTCCCAGAAAGTAGAGAAAAAAGTGAAAGAAATAGAAAATGGAGAAACTATTAAATGAATGAATGAATGACAAATACAAGATGCACAAATAATGGGAATGCCAGAGAGAATCAAAAATCATAAAAGAAGAAAATTCTACAAAATAATCCAAGATGATTGTCTAGAAGTGAAGTACACAGGTTTCCAGATTGAAAGCCCCATTATATTGGAGGAAATAGACCCCACATTGAGGCATGTCACTGTGAAATTTCAAAGTGTTAGAGACAATCCTACAACCTTCCAGAAAGAAAAGACATACAAAGAACTAGAATCAAAAATGGCTTATGGCTAATCAAGAGCAACATAATCAATATTCTACAGGAAAATTATTTTTGACTTAGACTTCTACACCCAACCAAAGTATCAATCTCAAGTATCAAAGTGGAATAAAGACATTTCAGACATGCAAACATCTCAAAAAATTTCAAGAGTCCCATGCACTCTTTCTAAGAAAGCTTGTGGAGGGTGAATTTCAATAAAACAAGGGTATAAACCAAGAAGAAAGAAGGGATAGGCTCTGGGAAACAAGGGATCTCAGGAGAGAGGTGAAATTGATGGTGATAAAGAAAGATTCAAGAATGACATGTGTGCATGAGGTGAAGAGACCAGTGAGGACTGAAGCAGTCAGAAGTCATGAGGAGGAGGTTTCTTCCAGACGATGAACTGAAAGAAAACCCAATGAATCTGAACATCCTGAGAGGAGAATTGGACAACTGCAGAAACTTTTGGGGTTGAATGAATGACAAGTACGTAGGAAACTAAGCAAACAAGCAAAAACAATGCTTCATTAAAGAAGAAAACACACTGCTGCTGTACCCAATGGCCACAAAGTTAGTGACTTGAAAAAACACAATTGTGTTAACCGAGGGTTCTGGAGGTCAGAGGTCTAAAATCAAGGTGTCAGTAGAGCTATGTTTCTTCTGGAAGCTCTAGGGGAGAAACCATTTCCTTGCCTTTTCCAGCTTCAAGAGGCTGCACCATTCTGATTCCTGCTTCCACCATCACATCTCCCCCCTGACTCTCACTCCTGCCTCCTTTTTTTCTTTCTTTCTTTTTTTGAGACAGGGTCTCACTGTGTTGCCCAGGCTGGAGTGCAGTGGTGTGATCTTGGCTCACTGCAACTTCCGCCTCCCAGGTTCAAGAGATTCTTGTGCCTCAGCCTCCTGAGCGGCTGGGATTACAGGCACCTGCCACCACGCCTGGCTGATTTTTGTATTTTTAGTAGGGGTGGGGTTTTACCATGTTGGCCAGGCTGGTCTTGAACTCCTGACCTCAAGTGATCTGCCCGCCTCAGCCTCCCAGAGTGCTGGGATTACAGGCTTGAGCCACCATGCACCGCCCCTGCCTCCCTCTTTTAAGGACCCTTCTGGTTACTTTGGGCCCAACTGGATATCCAGAATTATCTTCTCACCTCAAGATCCTTAACTTAGTCACATCTTCAAAGCCTCCCTTTTTTTCCATAAAAGGTCACATATTTCCAGGTTTGGGGGACTAGGACATGTATATCTTTGCAGAGCTGATTATTCTGCCTATCACAGGGATGAAGTTGATTTTCAGAAGTAACAAAAAGTTAGATGATTTTACTATTCTCTCCCTTTTAAAAATGTTTCTTCAAAATTTGAACAATAAAATTTGTTAATTTTGAGAAGTTACCGTTAATTTTTTGGATCTGATAATGATTGGCTCAGATTTTTTTGGTTTCTTATTTTTCAGAGACATGTATTAAAATATTCACAGATAAAATGCTATCATGTCTTGGATTTGCTTCAAAATAATCTTACATTGAAGGAATGAGTAGGAATAGAAGTAACCAAGTTGGCCACACGTTAACAATAGAAGAAGCTGATCGATAAATATGTGGGGGTTCACTGTGCTTCGTCTTTAGATGTTTAAAATTTTCCATAATAAAAAGATTTTTTTAAATTCGCCTTTATATTTTCCTTTTATTTCTCTGCTAACTTCCTCCACCTCAAGGCTTAATATTACTCCAGTCACCCACTTTACTTTTACTCCGTATTTTATTTCTTCATTTCCTCACCTGAGGATAATAATAACAACATACTGTGCAATATTTCACTTAACCTTCACAGCAATCCCTTGTGCATTGCTACTGTTGTCTACATTTATCTCCATTTTGTAGACGAGGGAAGTGAGACTTAATAAGATTAAGTACCATGCCCGAGGTCAGGAAGTCATAGAGCTGGAATCCAAATGCCTGGTTCATAAGGATGCAGTGAAGGACTTAATGAGATAACTTATGTGAACCACCTAGAGTGGGCCTCATACAAACAGAGAATTTCATGTGTGTCACTTCTTACAACTGTAAGAGAGATGAAGAGAAGATAGGACATGTATTGCCTCTCACAGTAACAGCTTGACTTCTCCTGTGAAGGGGAAACACAGATCTCACCCAAGGCTGTGGAGGGAGAGCCACAGAGGGTGGAGCATCCTTATCTCTACACCTGCCGTCCCTTGGTGCTCCACATGCCGCCTCCCCCCAACCCCTCATCGCCGTCCCTGCTCCACCACCCCAACTATACCTGCTACCATTGATTTCCTTTTAGACAAGTGTGCAGGGTGGGAGGTTCAAAAAGAACAAAAGAGAAAGGAAGAGAAAATTTGCCAGGAACATGAAACTTGCCTCACTTCCCAAGCTCAGAAATTCTGCCTCAGTAATTCAGCAACATGGATCACCTGCCTACCTCCCTCACCTCTAGGTCCTCCTGTCTCCAGCCAGGGCTACCATCCCACCCAGCTCGGCCCTCTTTTTCAATCTCCTCCTGCTTCTGTCTAAAGGGGGAAGCCTCTCCTCAGCTGATTGTTGGGACTAATCTCACTGGGCCACAGAGACCTTTCCCACCTGTCAGCCAAGCAGTGGTCTTTACCTCCCTGGCTCCAAGGTAGCAACAAACACTGCAACCACAAGGTCGGTCATCACAGCCTCCAGGGGTCGTGAGCAGGAGAGCGATTCTCACAGCTCCATCTTTCCTTTCCCCCCTGTTCATTCATCACCCTGTGAGTGGGACTCCCTTCCCCGGAGCTCATTTGTGACAGTGGGTGGCCAGAAGAAAAAACAAAAGGGGAGTCATATACAGGAAGCAATGTGTAGAATGAAATGCGGGCAGTTAGAAACATCCTTCACCTGGCTATGCACACGCTTGGCAAGAAAAGAACTGTTTCTGGAGTCCCCAGTCCCAGGGTCAGATGTTGTATCAGCCTCCCCGTAATCAAGCACACCTGGATTTTATCCTGATCTTAAAAATGAAAATGACAAACAAACAACAAACAAAGCTCCCAAAAGACAAGCAACTTTGTGGATGCTCGTGGCTGGTGAGCAACAGCACAGACACAGATCAATCTGATGATTCAACCCAAGCTCCTTCTACCAGGCTTGGGGTTATTCAGAAGCTGTTTTTCAATTATTCACAGGCTGTCTCAGGAAGTTAAATAGGATGTGCAGAGGGCCCCTCAGAGAGTCATGAATGCCAGCAGAGTTGAATGCTTCTTGAGATGCTCAGCACTAGAGAGGTGGCTCCCAAGGAACCTGGACATAAACTGACACCAGTAAAATTTTTGAACATTTGCTGAACAAGCATTCAGAACTGCTAAGCTAGTTTTGTGAGCTTTATTTTTAATGAGTGTATGTGTAGATGGGATCTCTTGTAAAAATGACAATCAGTCCTGCTGAGGCTGTTTTTGACATGTGAATTTAAAATTCCATCTTCCTTCAAAACGGGTGACCAATAGATAATAAAAACATTTTGTGATGACAGCTGCCCTGACTGGGAATTGGGGAGGGGTGAGTGGTAGGGAGGAGGTAGGGAAGCAAAGAGAGGGTGGCTGCGAGGCATCGGAGAGCCCCAGCAAGGAGGGCTCTATGTGCCTTGCCAAGAAGCTTAGGGCTGCCGAGGGACTGAAAGCCACATGATTGTGCCTGGGCAAAACAAACGTTATTTGTTAACTTCAAAGTGCAAATGGCCAAGACATTGTCTATTGGCATCCAGCTTCGCTTGCACCTGCTTCTATGTCCTCCCCTGAGTGGTGGGAGCTGGGGGCCTGGGAGGTGCTCATGCTGACAGGGTTCTGCACACAGTCTAGGCTTCACCACAGATATATATTCATGGAGATCTAGAAGGAAGAAGGGAGGTAACAGAAGATTCTTCCTCTGACAGAAACTGTTCTGGACAGAAAATGTGACCCTAGACTTCACAGGCCAGAATTCTTGAAGTAGGCCATGGCTTCCCTGCCAGTTACCTCACTCAAGGCTGCTGAGTTGCTGGGGAGTTGGCAGCAGTTTTCTACACATTTCAGACATCCTAGAAGCAGCAGCAACTTTCTGACTCCCTGCACCACAGGTGCAATGGTAAACCCTACAGGTGGCTGACTTTTGCTCCTGTAGCTCTTCTGATAATTTTGCCAGGAACTAATTCCATGGAGCCTCTGGAAAACCCTGATAGGAGAGTCACAGCATAGCACTGTAGGGTCTTAAAGCAAAGCTGTGCCCTATTCCAGAAATAACTACTTTCCTTTTGAGAAGCAGTTCCTACCTCGCTCCTAGGGCTGACTGTAGGAGACCACATGATCTGAATGGGTTACTGTGAACTAGATGTTCTCTGATGCCCAAGTCACAAAGGTGGCTCTATGTATGCAGCAGCATGGCATCATCCAGTGACAGAAGTAATATTGGTCTCAGTCAGGTCCTGAAGGCACCAGTAGGTGCATAAGCAGGATTCCTATAATATCTCTCTCCACTCCCTCAGTCTTCACCTGTGGTTTCATGGGGAGCTCTTTATGATCAGTTGACTGAGGAAGAAAAAACTCAGACCAAGTTCACAAATGGATCTGCACAGGGTGCTGCACCAACTAGATGAAGAGTGCTACACATTATACGGAACATAATGGGGAGGGAAATTCTCCCTCTGGGCAATACTTTAAACAAGACCATTGGTTGCTTATTTTGCCTGGAAAGAAAGATGTTTAAAGGTAGAGATCTATGCTGATTTATGGGAGGTAGCTAATGCTTTGGCTGGATGGTCAGGGATTTAGAAGGAACAAGACTAAGAGATTGGTGGCTATAAGGTCTGGAAAAGGGATCTGTAGATAGTCCTTTTGGAATGGGCACAGTATGAGGATATCTGTATGCTGTGTGAATGCTCGCCTTAATATGCCCACCGCAGGCAAGGCTTTTAATAATCTGATAGACAAGATGAGCTATAGATGTCAGCAGCCTCTTTCCCTAGCCACACCTGGTGAACAAACGAAGTGGCTGTGGTGACAAGGATGAAGTTTTTGCATGTTCCCAACAACAACGATTTCTCTTCTCCAAGACTGGCCTGCCCAACCTACCAATAGCAAAGACCCTGTTGATCACCCTAATATAACATCAATCCCCAGAGGGACTAACTGGACACTTTGTGGCAGGTAGATTACATTGGACCCCTTTGAGCAGCTGCTTTTTTTTTTTTTTTTTTTTTTTTTTTGAGATAGTCTCGCTCTGTCGCCCAGGCTGGAACGCAGTGGCGTGATCTCGGCTCACTGAAAGGGAGCAGCCAGTTTTATATTTACTGGAATATGTGCCTGCCCTGCTTGCAACACTTCTGCCAGCTCCACCATCCATGGCTTTACCCATTGTTACGATATCTGCCTAGCATAGGTTAATTGCAAGTGGTGGAGATTGACTACATGCCTATTTCTAGGGCAAATAACCCTTGGCTGATACTATGGGATGTATTAACTAAGACTGACGTTCTCTACCTTTGGGTCAGTGAGTTACTTTGGAACAAGATGAATCAGCCTGCCGGAATAATTGGACTGATAGTTTGCACCTGGTTTTGGGGGAGACTTGGAAGGGGAATTTCAATTATTAAGGCTGGCCACATAGCTACAGCATGCTTATATGACCAGCTCATTTCAAGATACCCCAACCACAACCAGGTTCTCTGCTACCGAGATGTTTGACATACATACCCATAGTAATAAGAGATCTGGATACAATACATGTCCAGTGTGACCCAGCATTGTGAGGATAAAGAAGTCTGCACCTGAGCTATCTGGGCCCTTTTCAATGCATATCCATTTTCTACTACTATTGTACTGTATGTACAGATGTCTATTCAATAGTCAAATGAAATGTATAACAGGTATTTTTGTATGTGAATTTGGAGTTTGAGGGAAATATTGGGGAAGAAATATATACATATTTAGAAGTCATAAAAACACTGATGTTATTTGAAACTATAGGAGTAGATGAAAAAATTTAAGGACTGAGCCGAGGTCCCTCCAACATTGACCAGGAAGAGGAGGGGACACCAATAAAGGAGCTGACAGAGTAGTGACCAGAAAGAGGGGAGACACTAGGAATATAGGCGGCCCAAAAGACAGTGAATTTGGTGTTTCAAGGAGGGAATGATCAATCATGTCAAATGCTGCCGAGAGCTAAGATGTGGACTAAGAATTGATCATAGGATTTTGCAATATGAGACCATAATGCTTATAATAAACATGCTTCCAATAAAGTGGATTGAAGAGAGAAGGGAAGGTAATGCAGAGAAGAGAGGGAACTTGGACAAGTTTTTTGTGGAATCTTTTAAAGAAATGGTAGGAAATCAGAAGCCAAGAGAGATTGTTTTAAGTGGGAGATATTACAATATCAGTTTTAAGAAATGGTAGGAAATCAGAGGCCTAGAGAGATTGCCTTAAGTAGGAGATATTATAATATGTTTTTTTGATGGTGTAAGCAATCAAGCAGGGAGGGAGAAAGTGATAGTATATTACCACTTCTCTCCCTTTTTTTTTTTTCTGAGATGGAGTCCCACTCTGTCACCCAGGCTGGAGTGCAGTCTTGCGATCTCACTGCAACCTCTGCCCCCGGGCTCAATCAATCCTCCCACCTCAGCCTCCCAAGTAGCTGGGACTACAGTGCACGCCACCACACCCAGCTAACTTTTTGTATTTTTTTGTAGAGACAGGGTTTCGCCATGTTGCCCAGGCTGGTCTTGAACTCTTGAGCTCAAGTGATTGGCTTGCCTTGGCCTCCCAAAGTGTTGGCATTACAGGCATGAGCCACTGCACTTGGCCTATCATTTGTCTCTTGTAAAGTGAGACAAGGCAAGGGGAATTGAGATCCAAGAACTAAGTGGAGAGGCCTGCCTTAGCTGAGAGCACCCGCAGTTCACAAGCACATGGGGAATGGCAGAGTGTGGGGGTAGACAGAGGTGGGGATGGGGCTGCAGATGGTCTTATCTGATGGCGTCTATTTCCTCAGTGAACTAGGAAGCAGCAGCAGCAGGGAGAGTTAAAGAGAGAGGAGAAAGCGTGAAACAGTCATCTAAGAGGTCAGAAATGTAAAGGTGCACTTGATAATGGTTTTTAAGAATTTAAAGTGACACTAGTCAACAGGATTTTGTGGGATTTTTTTCTTCTTTAAATATGTATAGCTACTTGGGTGCAAACACAAAGTAGGTAAAGTCGGTTGTAACCGAGATTGGGCAGCCAGGTGAGTATGTCAGAAGGAAGAGCACAGGGGATGAGGGTGCATGCATGACATCATTATGATGGTGGCTGTGGAATCTAAGCCAGGGCAGGAGACAAGTGAGGACATGAGGTAAGGGACAGTGTGAGGGTGATAGGACCAATCCTTAGAGATTCCAGTGGAGCCAAAGAATTATTGACATCAGAGAGCTGCTTGAGGGATGCAATGGAAAGATACGAGGTGGTGTTCAAAGAGTGGGGTCTTAGAATTGAGATTTTTAAGGTGGTGGAGTTACTAGTAATGGCAAGGCTGATAGGCTGAAGTGAGGTGGAGGACAAGATCTTTCCAGGTGATGACCTCAAGGAACCAAGATGCCAGGGTGCTGGTGACTTGCCTAAATAAATACTGAGGCCACACAGAATGATGACTCCAGTAGTGGTGGAAAAATAGTGAGCCAAGAGCCAAAATCTTCAGTGAATGAGGGGCAGGAGCAGGAGAATGCAGGAGGAACACTTGCTTCAAAGGAGCTAGAGGACTTCAGGGAGGAAGGAGGAAGCAGCAATGGGGAGCAGAGGCTGCCTGGCTCACCTTTAGCTCAGAAGTATGCAGGGTTTGAAATACAAAGCAAAAACCAGCCACAACTTAGGGACAATCATGGAAAGCAGCATCCTGAGGGTGCATGAGATGCAATCTTCTTACTCCATTAAGGGACTTGGACAGGCTATGCTGCAGGATATACATGGCACTAGACGTGTGTGCGGGCGCACACACACACACACACACACACCCCAGGCCCTCCTGGTGGCAGATCTGTAGCAGTGCTTTCACTCATAAAGTCAGCATGGTGCTGGGAAGCAGGCGAAGGGCCCAGAAATCAGAAGACCCCCATGGCCTCACTGCTGCCCCCTCAACATCACCACTGTGTAGCCAGCGCAGCCAGGGTCACTCACTTCGTTGCAGGCAGGAAAAATGAGGCTCAAGGAATTAACTGGCTCAAGGAATTAACTGGCTCAATGATAAGTGGCAGAGCCAGGAACGATCCCTATGACTTCTGACATTTTCCAACCCTGTACTCTTTGCACTAGCCGGTTTCTTCCAAGTTTCCCAAAGATCAGAGTCATCTGGAGAAGCTTTGAAAGCACAGATTCCCTGGACCACATCTCTGGAAATATGGATTCAGTAGGTCAGACACATGGCCCAGGAATCAGCATTTTAACAGTCGCCGCAGGTGATTTTTGTTTATTTGTTTGTTTTTTTGAGACAGAGTCTTCCTCTGTCGCTCAGGCTGGAGCGCAGTGGCGTGATCTCGGCTCACTGCAACCTCCACCTCCTGAGTTCAAGTGATTCTCATGCTTCAGCCTCACAGGCAGCTGGGACTACAGGCGTCCACCACCGTACCCAGCTAATTTTTTGTATTTTTAGTAGAGATGGGGTTTAGCCATGTTGGCCAGGCTGGTCTCGAACTCCTGGCCCCAGGTGATCCGCTCACCTCAGCCTCCCAAAGTGCTGGGATTACAGGCATGAGCCACGGTGCCCGGCCTGCCCCAGGTGATTTTTACTATGACAGAAGCTTAGAAATGCTGTAGATTTCCACACTGTCTTCTCGATTTATTTTGTGCAGTTGAGAAAATTCGCTTAATTTCCCAGCCTGTGAACTGGGCACCAACACGATGACCACTGTCCTGCGCTAGTTGCCTAGTACTTCTTAAATGCAGCATCTTTTTTTTTTTTTTTTTGAGACAGAGTCTTGCTCTGTCGCCCAGGCTGGAGTGCAGTGGCGCAATCTCGGCTCACTGCAAGCTCCGCCTCCCAGGTTCACGCCATTCTCCTGCCTCAGCCTCCCGAGTAGCTGGGACTACAGGCGCCCGCCACCACGCCCGGCTAATTTTTTGTATTTTTAGTAGAGACGGGGTTTCACCATGGTCTCGATCTTCTGACCTCGTGATCCGCCCACCTCGGCCTCCCAAAGGGCTGGGATTACAAGCGTGAGCCACCTCGCCCGGCCTAGTACAGCATCTTAATTAAAAAGCTAGAGACCCAATTTTCCAGCTAATGGAGTAGAAAATTAATACCAATATAGTACCAGGGTTTGGAAAGGGGCTCTGTGTGGGAATATAGGTTTTGAGGAGATACCAATCCCAACTTCATCACTTACCAAACTGGAGTAAAGCCACATTATTTAGCCCTAAGCCTCAATTTCACCATCTGTAATATGGGTATATTTCATAACTACCTTAGGAGGTTTTGTAAGGCTTGGAAATCTTGTGTAAAGGTCTGTGTAATATTTATACAGTTGGAGTTAATATGATAGCTGCCGGTAACAGAAGTAATAATAATAGGAGTTGTTGTTATTGAGATTTCCTAATCCAGCTTGGATCGTTCTGTAAACCAGACAAGGGGATCTGTCCCCAGAATGAGTGCTCACTGTAACACCCATTATCAGTGGGCTTGGGCAACCCAAGAGAGGCTGTTCCAATCAATACACTAACATTTGCTTTGTCCTCAGGCCTCACGCCCATGTTGACACAAGTGCCCATTAGAGGATGGTGAGCCACAGCAGAAGCAATGGGCTGGAAAGAGGCGGCAGCATGCTGGATTTGGCACTCGAGGAGATAGTGTTTTCATCAATTGCAGGTTATTAATTCTGGGTTAAGGTTGGATTGAGGTCATGTGCATTATCGTTCTTGGACCCACCCTCGGAAACAGTGTGGGGTTCCCAGCTCAATAAAAAAGTTGATCAAAGCTTCACATTGATCTCAACTGCAAGTGCCGCTGCCAGTAATTTTACTGTATGATTCATGCTGTGTGGTTGGGTAATATAGAATACCCTCTTCTCTAGAGAGGAGAGAAAGCCACACAAAACTGTTTGATTAAGCTCAACAATTGTTACTGAACTTGAGTAAAAGTTCTGTCTCTGAAATTCCAACTCACAGTCATTTCTTCCTCCTGAAAGTAACCAAGGTTAAGACAAAAAGAAGAGCTGAATTGATTTGGATCTTGCCTGCTTTTCAGGTAGCCACCTTTTACCTAATTTTTCCATTTTTTTTTTAAATTACAAAGAGTAACAATAAAGAGTTATATACATCAAAGTTTGTCTATATAATGGAAAGCTGTGCAGTTGTTAAAAATGGTGCTAGGATCCCTGTTGTATACCTGGAAATATTAGATCACAAAATATTGAGTGAAGAAAGGAAGATACAAAACTGTATGTTTAGTAGTAGTCCATGACTGTAAGGGGGAAAATGTGCACACACACACACACACACACACAAGTAGGGAAGGATACACATGAAAAGTTTAACGCTAACCATCCCTAAGTCACGGTTCCCCACTTTAGCTACATGACAATGATGAAAACTTTTGTTTCCAATGAGGGGATATTCTTAATTTCCTTCTTTAAGACTACTTATGCTACCCAGGTTTTCTTCATTAAATATATGTTGTTGGGGTAATTTTTAAAATGTAAGAAATAAAAAGGGGCAGCCCCAAACAGGGACTTCAGCACTCTTTGTAATGGTTTTCAAAATGGCAATACCTAAAGATCTAACACAGCCGAACTCGGTGGCTCACACCCCTAACCCCAACACTTAGGGAGGCTGAAGCGGGTGGATCACTTGAGGTCAGGAGTTCAAGACCATCCTGGCCAACCTGGTGAAACGCCGTCTTTACTAAAAATACAAAAATCAGCCAGGTGGTGTTGGTGCATGCCTGTAATCCCAGCTACTTGGGAGGCTGAGTCAGAAGAATCGCTTGAATCTGGGGGGTGGAGGTTGCAGTGAGCCGAGATCGCGCCATTGCACTCCAGCAATGGGTGAAGAGCAAGACTTTGTCTCAAAAAAAAGAAAAGAAAAAAAGAAAACATCTAACAGTAGAGCAAAAGTTAAATAAAATATGGTACGTCATATACTGAAATATTCACTGGCACTAAAATTTCACTTTGAAGAATCTACAACACCATGGTGAAGCACAGGTGACTGACAGGCTCTCTCCATACCACTCTAGTTCTTTTCTTCCTGTACGAGGACTGAAAGGTGAAGAACTATGTTCTCCAACCCCCAGGATGGTGTGGGTCCCATAGGTGACCTGACCTGAGGAGCAGATACCTGTGCTCTCGCTGCTGCTGCTACCAGATCTCAGGCAGGTGTGTCCCGGAAGCCCAGGCTGATACCTGTACTCCAACCCATGAAAGAAGCTGTAAGCCACTAAGCTTCTAAAATAAACCCCTTGCTACTTAAAATTGAAACAGATATTGGGGAAAAGTGTCTTACCTTATTTGTTTGCTTTCTTTCTAAAAAGCCAGGTGCAAAACTCTCTAACTACAGCATTATCATGGCATTTTTGAAAAAGAATAAAAACCCTATACAGAAAAAAGACCAGAAGGAAATGCAACCAAAACATAACAGCAATTGTCTTTGAGTACAGAGATTATAGGAAAATTTTTCTCCTTTTTAAAATTTCTGTATTTTCCCAAATTTCTCTAATGCAAATATGTGTTATTTATAAATTTTAGAGACTTTTTATAAGAAATGAGCAACTGTCATTTGATTCCCTTTATAGATGTGCAAAGAGGATTCTGTGGTCTCTCCCTTTCCCCTGTGTGTCCCAGTGTGGACACGCCTTGGCTGGAGGCCCTGCTTGTGCCAGCCTCTTCCTCTTCTTTCCTCTTTGGTTCCACTGTACTTGTTCTTCCTTTTCCTGTTTAGTATTGACATTCATGGACACATCTTGTTTTTCAGATAATTTCCTTCCTTCAATTCCTCCATCTGAGATTAAATAATAATAAATCACAATAATAGTAAATAATGGTGATTGCAGAAATAATCATAATCAAAGCAGAGACCTTTGGCCTAAGTTGAGTAACTAGTTTGATTTATTCTGCATCCTGCATCCCCGGATGAAGCAAACTTTTGTCCTTTTCCATCTGGAGCTTTTAAAGTGGTGAGATCATCAACAGGATTGACTGAAGCAGCAAGCAGAAAAGCACTTTCATTCACAACTGTGGGGCCATGCAGGCGGCTACAGCTTGCAACCATCCAGCCACCGCGCCAGGGTGTCGGAGTACTGGCAGTACCGGGACCAGGTGGGCCTGTGGAGAGAAGTGAACATGAAGGGCTCCTCAAAGTCAGAACTCAGGGTCTCTAGGGATTCACAGCCCCACTCAGGCCATTTATACCTGCCTGCCCCTTGGAGCCTTTGAGTTTGCCACCTCTGCCGTGGGCACGATTCTGAAGGCTTTTGTGCATCTCTAGTGCTGTCTCCATCACATCCTGGCATGAATACTAGTGTTTCCTCCATCCTAGTGCCCACATCAGCCCCCACCTCATTCCATAAACCCCACATGGTGAGATGAGGAGGCTGAACTGTGAACTGTGAAATTCTTCCCCAACCCTGCAACGGAAGTATCATTTGCTTCTCTGAAGTGAGTTTCAGAGAAGTTCTGTGACTTTCCCAGAGTCACATGGTGAGTCTTTGGCAGACCCTAGGCCTGCAAATAGAACCTTTGTACCCTGGGCCAGGGCCCCTTTCACCTTTCCATGTACCTGCTCCACTCTTCACCTTCCAAAATTCCTTCCAACTCTTTAGCCCCACCTAAGTCAGCTGCACTGAGTTTCTCTAACCTTTTCTCCTGGTGCCTGTAAAAGTGATTCCCTTGTTCTGGGTCCCCATGCCAGCACCCAGACTTCAGGTTCTCCAGTCCCTATCTCCAGGGTGGGGAGCCACTCAGGCCAGCTGTAAGCCATTAGAAATCCTGTTTGGTCATCCCACCCCTCAGCGGGCAGGTTTCCGCGGGTCTTCCAGGGTAGGAGGTCCCACAGTGGAAGACAGGGCTGTAGACCTCTGGCACCTCGTAGTTACAGAGTGGCAGGGAAACACACACACAGGTATTTTCAGAAATCCCAAGGCTTCCCATAGCCCAGGGTAGACATTGCAGAAGGGACTCCTTGGGGACATGTGTGGTCTTAGTCTTCTCCCTTCCTGTCTGCCCCAACCCTGCAGAGCTGACCCACTGAGCTTTGGAGAACGCGTGGCTGCCTGTTAGCTTAATAAGAGCTCCCTTCAGTGGGAACCTCAGCAATAAGAAGGCCTTGATCTGCCTGGCTTAGCATAGCTCCACCCAGTGCCATACACTAAATATGGTTTTAGTTCATTAGGGCTTACTCTAAAGAATCAGCCAAGCTTCCACTTTAATTGGAAACTCGGACCATATATGAAAGGTATTTCAAACACTCCAAAGTCAGTTAACATTAATAAGGGGACTTTCACTTTAAAATTACAATCTATTAAATTAGTGATGAAAATGGGTTACTTAATAAATAGTATTGAAATCAATGACTAGCCGTTTAAAAAATGTAAACCTAGCTCCCTACACCTCACTTTTTATGCCAAAATAAATTCCAAGAAGGCCAAAATTTTAAGCATTAAAAACGTAAAATCATATTCTATTTTTAACTTATTTAACAAAAATTTAATATAGGGCTTAATTTGTGTGTGTGCCAGCACTGTTGTAATACGTGGCTTACAATTTTGGAGTACAAAAGACCTTTCTAAGAAAGAGATTTCACATAAACCCAGAAGCCACAAAAGAAAAAAACCAAGGGATTTGATTCTGTGAATCTGTGAAACTCTCGTAGGATAAAAATACCATAAAATCAAAATGCAAATAACAAACCTGAAAAAATAGTTTATGCAAATAAAATGAATAAAGGTTTAATAAGCCTAATTTATAAAGGACACATAAAAGATCAACATGAAGAAAAAAACCATTGTCAACCCAATAGTAAAATGGACTAAGAATATAAGTAAACAGTTCACAGAAAAATAGCCAATAAACACCTGAAAACATGTTCAACTTCCTTTGTAATTTCAACATGCAAAGCAAAACAGAATGACATCACTTTACACATCTCAGTTTTCTAAAACTACACAGGTTTTTAACACCTCAGGCTGGTGAGCTGAGGAGAAACAGGCCCCTTCATGCAGTGTGGGTGGAGGGGCCCCTTCTCCAAATGGCAATTTAGCAACTGGTCTCTCCAACGGTTAAATGCACCAAATAGTCTCAATAAATCCCCTTCAAGGGATTTCTCTAAGGATACAATTGAAAGAACATAAAAGTTCTAAAAGCAAGATGCTTATGATAGAATTTTGAAACAGCAACAGCAGCAACAAAAATGGAAAGAAATAAATTTTCTTCATTAGAGAACTGGCAGAGAAATTACCTGCAACATCTATACAGTGGGGTACTAGCAGCTGTTACAGCGATGGCAGAGACCTTTAAGTAGTGATAATGCCAAGATTTATGAGCTCTATTAATAGCTGAAAAAAAGCAACTTGCAGCTCAGTGTGGACACTGGGATTCCATGTGTGTTTTAAAATATCTGTGCGTACATTTTTCTCTGATTTCTAAGAATATTAACACTGGTGACCTTGAGGAGGCTGCTGATAAGAGGGAAAGGGTTTATTTTTCAGTTTTAAAGATAATAAATGGTAAATTTCAAAATAAAAATGTTATGAATGACTTCAGGATAGTGGCCCCAAATGCAGCCTCAGTTTTTCAACGAGCACATAGGGGGTTTCCATTATGTGCCAGGCGCAGAGCTAGAGGCTGGAGATACAGAAGCAGGAAAAACAATCTCTGATTGACTTTTTTAGGTTGGTGGAAAGTCATCACAGTTTTTGCCATTAAGAGTAATGGCAAAAACCACCATTACTCTTAATGGCAAAAACCACGATGACTTTTGCAACAACCTAATAGTTCCAAAGTACCTTGAAGACACAGAAAAACAAAACAAAAAAAGCAACAACAAAAAGGCTCAGCCTCTGAGACAGGCATAACCTTCTGGATCAGATTCTGGACAAAGTCTGTGCTGCCTTCAGGGCCCATGATTTATAGTAAGGAACACCACCTATGCTTCCACTAGTGAAATTTGTTCACCTGCAGGCCTGTCCTTTCTCCCCTACCACCCTACACTGACTCTGCTCAGAAACCCTGAGTTTGGACTCACTGGAGTACTGGATAACTGTCCTTTGGTTGCCTTCTACATAACCACAGCATAGACCTTCTGTGTCACCCAACCCCATCTCTTTGAGTAGCCTGGTGACCTGAGGCTTGGAATAGCACAGATCCAGGATTGATCATATTGCTGTGGCCACGAGTAGGTTATTCTACTTCTTTATGCCTTGGTTTTCTCATTTTGAAAATGAAGAGAAGAATACTCACAGCAGAGGGATTTGTGAGGATTCAATCATGATGTGCATATAAATGCAATCAGTTAAGAAATTGCAGCTATTATTATAGGATTTCCTCTATTGTAAGATATCTTCTATTCTAAGATTCATCAATGATTTAATAACAGCTTTGGGGGCATAATACATTGATTACAAAATAAAGCCTAGTTTCAGAAATACTAAGATCTGAAAAATTGTGCCATCTGGAACTTAGGAAATATGACACTCTTTCTAGATCTATCTGGAGATTACAATGTCCAGGATCAATCAGGCAGGTAATTATAAAATGTGGGACAGGAGGAGAAAATGTAGGGGAAGAACGAAGTTTGTGGTGGTGCAGTGTTCACCGGGTAGTGTACGCCTGCCATCATAAACAGTGTGGATGGAGATGGTAGCAGTGTAAGCTGGAAATGGAGGATTTTCATGCACTCCATTGATTCAGCATATCAGAAAGACACTCACACCAGCAAAATCTCCAAACTGGAAACTAGGCCAAGAGATGTGCACACCAATCTATCCCCAGGTAGACATCAGAGAAAAGGGTCTGGCCATAATCCAAGTAACAGTGAACAGAGACAAGAAAAAGCCACACAACCTGTCCATTTAGCAAATACTGAATATGGGTAACTCTGTCCTTATTCAAGGAAGGGTAAAGAGGATAAAGCTAACATGGGACCTATGCAGAAATATCACAAAAAGAAAAGGGGGCATCATAATAAAATTTCTTTATTAATATTTTTTTGAGACAGTCTCGCTCTGTTGCCCAGGCTGGAGTACAGTGGCACAATCTTAGCTCACTGCGACCTCCACCTCCCAGGTTCAAGCGATTCTCCTAAGTCAGCCTCCTGAGTGGCTGGGATTACAGACACATGCCACCACGCCCAGCTAATTTTTGTATTTTTTTTTAGTAGAGATGGGTTTTCGCCATGTTGGCTAGGCTGATCTTGAACTCCTGACCTCAGGTGATGCACCCACCTCAGCCTCCCAAAGTGCTGGGGATTACAGACATGAGCCACCACTCCCAGCACATCACAATAAAATTTATTATGAAAATAACATACTGCAGGATCCAGAAGTAAATTGTATAAAACTGACATCCTCAATAAGATGTCACCAGATATGACCTTTGGAAAAGTCGTGGGAGTTAAGAGAGATTAAAAAAAGACAACAGTTTGAATTTTTAAGGCAGGTGGATAAGCTAACACAGAATTGCAAAAAAATAAATGTAATAACCAAAATTCAACAACCATTCATGGTTTTTTAAAAAACTTTAGCAAACTAGAGATGGAAAGGAACACAATCTGATTAAGAGTATCTCCAGAAATTTAAAACATCCATATAATGACACAATATTGAACTTCTTTACCTATGAGACTAGAAATGAGACAAGGATGCCACAATCGTCACTTCTATTCAACATTCACTGGAGATCCTAGCCAATGCAACAGGGAAAGAAAAAGAAAGAAAGGATATTGCAGAGCCAAATGTGAAAGATAAAACAATAAAGCTTTTAGGAAAAAAGGAGAATATTCTCAAGACCAAGGAATAGGCAGATATTTGTTAAAATAACCATAAAGGGAAAGCAATAACAAATTAGACTACATTGTGACTAAGAACTTCTGTTTATCAAGACACTCTTGAGAAGGTTACAAAAAAAAAAGAGCCAGGCAAGGTGACATGTGCCTGTTGTCCTCACTACTTGGGAGGCTGAGGCAGGAGGATCACTTGAGCTCAGGAGTTCCAGGCTACAGTGAGCTGTGGTAACGCCACTGCACTCTAGCCAGGGTGACAGAGCAAGGCCCCATTTCTTTTCTTTTTTTTTTTTTTTGAGATATCTCTTATAAAAAAAGATAAAAAGGTAACTCACAGAATGAAAGATAGTTGCAATACATATATCCAACAAAAAAACTTTATCCAGAATATATAAATATCTCCTACAAATTAATAAGAAAAAGACAGCACAATAGAAAAACTGACAAAAGATTTGAAGAGGCACTTCACCAAAGGGGATATATAAATGGCCAATAAACATTTGAAACCTCATCAGGGAAATGCAGAGTAAAACCATAATGCAATACCACAACACAGTCATGAGAATAAACTGGAAATTACCAAGCGTGGTTGAGAATGTGAAGCAACTGAAATGCATAATTTCTGATGGCAGTGTACATTGATAAAAATCTCTTTAGAAAACTGTTTGACACAATATGCCAAATCTGAAAATATGCTTATCCTATGACTAGCAATTTTATTCCTCTGTAAAAACAATAGGAATCCTTTTACATATTCACCAAAAGATAAGTATAGACTGTCCATGGCAGCACTAAAAATTAAGAAACTACCAAATGCCCACAAATAGAGGAATGAATAAGTAACCTGCGGTGAATCCACACAATGGAATACTGTATAGCAATGAGAATGAATCGCAACCACACACAAAAACAAACAAATGCAACACTCAGTGAAAGAAGTCAGACATAGGCCCAACCACTTGTAAATTTTAGACTCTTCTAAGCAAATATCTGGCTAAAGAGGAAATTAGAGTTGCAGTTATTTTGGCAATAAATATACAACAATCAGTTAATGTACCAAATATATAAAGAGCTCTTTCAAATAATATAACTTGAATTTTAAAATAGGCAAAGAGCAAAGAAGAAAAAAATTGCAAAACAATAGTAATATATAACAAACATGGAGGGAAACACCCTAATGGGGCATGATAAAAGACAAAAGAAAATAAGACAAAATTGTTATTCACCTTTTTTTTTTTTGAGATGGAGTCTCACTCTTTTGCCCAGGCTGGAGTGCAGTGGTGAGATCTCAGCTCACTACAACCTCTGCCTCGTGGGCTCAAGCGATTCTCCTGTCTCAGCCTCCCGAGTTGCTGGGACTACAGGCACGCACCACCACACTTGGCTTATTTTATTTTATTATTATTATTTTTTTTAGTAGAGATGAGGTTTCGCCATGTTGGTCAGACTGGTTTCGAACTCCTGACCTCAGGTAATCCAACTACCTCAGCCTCCCAAAGTGCTAGGATTACAGGTGTGAGCCACCATGCCCAGCCAGTTATTCACCTTTAAATCGCAAAAGTTTTGTGATTGGTGAAGGTGTAGTAAATCTACATTTTACTAAACCCTTTGTAGAAATATAAACAAATATGGGCCTGCTGGATTTCACAACATGTATCAAGAACCTTAAAGGTATTCAGAAACCTTGTAGGAACTTAAAGGAAAGAAACAATCAGAGATTATCATAATAAACACAGATTTCGTTTGAAGATGTTTATCCTAGCATTCTATATAACCCTAAACAAGATTTGGGGGAAAAAAAGTACAATTCAAGCCAATTTCTCTGATAATTATTTCCTTCCCTCTGTGGCCTTGAGGTTGTGGAACTCAGTGGTTTTCTGCCACTTACCTTGGTGAGTCAGAGCCTTTTAGTTTTGGCACTGCACATGCGTAACAGCCAAGATTTAGCCAAGATTCAGATTACAGATCATGAGTGAAAGTCGTTAATACAGGCTACATAAAAATGTAAGACTTACCATGCTCCCATCCCTTCTTTTCCTTTTACAATGGTCTTGGCACATTTAATTGTCTTCTCTAAATTAGGATTCAGTAAAGCTGTGGGGAAAATAAAATGGAAGATACCATGCCGCCATATGACAGCTAAGTTAGAGTGATGTCAGGGAAGGTACAGGGTACTCACATCAGAGAGTCTTCCAGTGAATTCCAAGAATTCATCTGTCCTTAGATTTTTATTAGACAACCCTAAGGAGGTAGCAGGATGTAGTCATCTTTTTACCAGATCTATTAATTTTTTAACTTGTAATTCTTATAAAATTTTTTCCATTAAAATATATTGATTAGGCTACAGAGAATCAGCTGATGCCCAGGATCATGATCTGCTCTAACCCTTCACTTAACCTATCTGGATCCTTGTTCCCCTTTTAGCCTCTAGGGATTTTTCTTACTTTCTTGCCAACTCAGTCTGGGACTTTAAAAGAATTTTTTTTCTTTTCTTTGTTTGCATTCTACCTAATGGGAGAGTTTTTCAGGATATATAGTCCACCACATTTTCATCACAATACACAGTACCACCTCTATTATGGATAGATAACTGTATGTGTCTCCCATTGGATTCTGGAGAGATAGAGATATAGATAGATAGATGATAGATGATAGATAGATAGATATAGATAGATAGATAGATAGATGATATATAGATAGATAGATTTATAGATTTATAGATAGATATCTATATTTATCTATGTTTATAGATATCTATCCATCTATATTTCTGCCTATGAAATATAAATTACAGGCCTACTGTATTTCTCTTTTTGCCTTGGCTACCAGGAAGCTCTGGGTGACATTGAATGTACCATCATTTCAATTTAAATTAAATCAATTTAATTAATTTAAAAATGGGTTTTTTTTATTCTTTTTTTTTTTGAGACAGAGTCTTGCTCTGTCGCCCAGGCTGGAGTGCAGTAGAGCAATCTCGGCTCACTGCAAGCTCTGCCTCCTGGGTTCACGCCATTCTCCTGCCTCAGCCTCTCCGAGTAGCTGGGACTACAGGCGCCCACCACCACGCCTGGCTAATTTTTTTGTATTTTTAGTAGAGACGGGGTTTCACCGTGGTCTCGATCTCCTGACCTCGTGATCCGCCCGCCTTGGCATCCCAAAGTGCTGGGATTACAAGCGTGAGCCACCGCGCCCGGCCTAAAAATGTTATTAACTTACACTTTTAATGTGTATGTCTCCCCAACTAGACTGTGATTGTTGTAATTCACTAAGGGCCCTGCCTGGCTTTTGTATACATTATTCCATTTTATGTTCACAGAAACCATAAGTGGTTGTTAATGTCCCCATTTGGAGGAGCTCTAGAAGTGACTTACGCAAACTCATGTCGTTCTTTTTTTTTGAGGCGGAGTCTCGCTCTGTCGCCCAGGCTGGAGTACTGTGGAGCGATCTGGGCTCACTGCAAGCTCCACCTCCCAGGTTCATGCCATTCTCCTGCCTCAGCCTCCCAAGTAGCTGGGACTATGGGTGCCTGCCACCACGCCCATCTAATTTTTTGTATTTTTAGTACAGATGGGTTTTCACCATGTTAGCCAGGATGGTCTCGATCTCCTGACCTCGTGATCCGCCCATCTGGGCCTCCCAAAGTGCTGGGATTACAGGTGTGAGCCGCCGCGCCTGGCCGCTCATGTCATTCTTAATGGCAGCAGCTAGGATTCCCACCAGGTTCCCACAGAGTTCCTGTGCCTTTTCTTCCTACATTGCAGTCCTGCCTCTCCTTGAATCAGAGAACTTTCTTACTCCTCTCTGGAGCTAAAGGCCAATCATGGGGCCCAATACAGACAGGTACTCCCCAGGCCACATGAGAAGGCTGCAGACCTTCACTCCAACCTCTCCACTCTGTCTCCTAAAGACCCAGCTCAGAAGCCACAGGCTCTGGAATGGTTCTCACCCATCAGCATGGAGGGAGGTTTGCTCATTAGGGAGGATGCTGGGGTGCTTAGGCAGAAAGACCGCCTCAGATGTGAGGGAGACCTGGCCCAGCTGTGTAGCCTCTTGGTTTAGCCCCAACTCAGGAGCCGCACTGCTTAGGTTTCCCTCCCAGCTCTACCACCCCACAGCTGTGTGGTCTTGGGCATATACTTACCCTCTCTGGGCCTCAGTTTCCCCATTCATAGAATCGGGATAACAGTACCCACCTCATGGGTATTTAATTAGATTGATTAGATGAATTAATTAGATGAATACTTATAAAGGGCTTAAAAGAGTAGCTGGCAGTTAACAAGCACTAGAATGGCAGCTCTGTAAGGCCTGGCATTTGGTGGGTGCTCAATAAATGCTCACACAGTTAGTGAATCCTGGCAACCACCTCCCCTTGATCACAGGTACTTGGGACCACCTAAGAGCAGTGGGCAAGCTCCCCTTGGGATGCCCAGCTCCTATCTCCTCCCAGTAACCAGTTCTGCCTTTCAAAGTGGCAGCAACTGCCTCCTTGAAAAAGGGAGAGGGGTCAGGAGCGGTGGCTCATGCCTGTAATCCCAGCACTTTGGGAGGCCGAGACGGGCAGATCACGAGGTCAGGAGATTGAGACTATCCTGGCTAACACAGTGAAACCCCGTCTCTACTAAAAATACAAAAAAATTAGCCAGGCGTAGTGGCGGGGGCCTGTAGTCCCAGCTATTCAGGAGGCTGAGGCAGGAGAATGGCATGAACCCGGGAGGCGGAGCTTGCCATGAACCGAGATTTCGCCACTCACTCCAGCCTGGGCGACTGAGGGAGACTCCATCTCAAAAAAAAAAGAAAGAAAGAAAAAGGGAGAGGTGACTGAGCGTGGGTGAAATCAGGCCAGCTGGTGCCCTCTGCTCCCACCCTTCAGGCTCTGATGCCTGCAGCTTCCTCTCAACTCCCCAACACCTTCTCTGCCCACTTGGACAGGGGTCTCCGTCACTCCATCCTAGGTTAGCCTGCCTGACTCCCCACAGCCTGATCTCACTGTACCCCCAGCAGTGCAATGCTCAGCCTCCCAGGGACCCACCCTGGATATGGCTCCTGCCACACCCTCTTCTTTGTAAACTTTGTAAACTCTGGCCATCCGGAAGGCAGGCCTCTGACACAGCACCACAGCCTCCAGTGCCCCTGCACGGAATGGAAAGAGGGACTTACCGGAACATGACATGTGGCAGCGGTTCCTGCCATGGTCGCCACACCAGTCACTGCCACGAATCTGAAAGAGGCCGAAGCCAGTGTAGCCATCACGTGTGTTCTCGTAGATGGCCATGGGGTTGAACTTGCTCTCGAAGTAGGCCAGGCACACCCCTGAGATGGAACAGAAGGTGTGTGACCCTGAGGACAGCTGGAGTTGGGGATGCCTGGCCAGAGAAGGGAGGGCAAGGAGGTGAGAGGAGGGAGCACTAAGGGGGCCTACTCACAGTTCTCAAGGCTATAGCCCTCAAAATAATCCAGGCCTCCATCGTGGAGTTTCTTAGCCACTGTGCAACGCCCCAAGATGTAAGCACCACTTGGAACCACCAGGTAGCCAAGGAGGGAGAGAACCACGGATGCCTTCATCTTCTCCAGGCTCCTGGCAGCTCAGGGCAATGGTGGCCAGATGAGTGGGCGGAGTCACAGGGACACTGGTTCTCTGAAGGGAAAGAAGGGCACTGTGGGGGTGGGGGTGGAGCACAGTTCAGTGTCATCAGAAGAATGGGAGTCTCACCTGGTAAGCCATGACACGTCTTCCCATCCTAATTCTCTGCTTCGTGTCACTGCAAATCTGGGACACCTGAAACTCTGCCCCTTCTCCTCCTCTTGACCTCCTATTTTCTAAGGAAATTGCACTCTTGAGGCCCTCCTCCAAATCCCAATTCTTTCCATCCAGCAAAACCCATTGGCTCCTTCTGGGTTTGTATCTCACTCATTTCACTCTGACATTAGATACAGATGCTCAAGACCTTTCTTCCCTTTATTGTAAAAGTAGACTTTGGTGATTAAATACATCTTGGAAAACAGAAAAGAGAAATTAAAAAAAAAAAAAAAAAGCATCATGGCCCCACCACTGCAGCAGAACCACTACTGACCTGTTGAATTATGTCCATTACTGCCACTTATGCGTCTTATTCCCAGCTGTGTCTTTGTCCTTTACAGTCTTGTCCCCAGATTTTCTACAAACCAAACTCCCCTGAGTTTTTCCCTGCTGTCCATGTAATGAGACAAGCCCAGACCTGCCACATACTAGCCAGACAACAGACAAGTCATTTAGCTTCACAGTACTTCTGCTTCCTTGTCTTTAAAAGTGGGGTCACTTGGGAGGGGAGCGCACTCAGAGAATGGACTCTTGAGTTTAACCTTCTCCACTTCTTTTCCATTTTAAGTGGCTGCCACCATCTAAACCCATCGCCTCCTCACAGCAAGCTGGGACACAGCCCAGCCTTCCCCTCTCCAACCCCCTGGGCCAACTCATGCAGGTGGTGTTTTCTGCCATGACTGAGGAATGTCCCCAAAGCAGGTACAAAATATCACTTGGAGAACACTGCTAATCCCCTCTTCTTACCACAGCAAACCCACACTTGGCTTTCCAAGCCCTCCATGATCTGGCTTTACCCCATCCACCCTTTATCAGGACGAATCTATTCAGTAAACTCGGAATTCCCATGGCGCTCCCTCTCTGGATGCCTCTGCACCTCCCCCACTCCATTCCCCTGGCACCTGTGCCCTCATGCATGGTTCTTCCCAATGCACAGGGCCCTACCATGCCTTTCCCCATTCAAATGTTGCTCCATCTTGAGGCCTCACCCCAGGTGCCAACTTCTTGAATCCTGATGGATCCTCCATAAAAGTTCCATTTTCCCTCTGAGCCCCTATTGCTCTCAGAGTCTCTTCCATGACACCCTGCAGATGATTGTCCTGTTTTGTGCTCTGTCCCATTCCTCAGACTAGAATGTGCAATTGGAAATTGGAACTCATCTTCCTCCTGGAATACCCCATAGCCCCTAGCACTCCATCGTTATATATCAACTGGACAATTCATTGCACCCTCCTGTTTGTCACTGTTCACAGGTGCATGTCTTCCTGGCTGTATACACCTACACCAGGGGTTCTCAACCTTGGCACTTGGGCTGGAATATGCTTTGTTCTGGGAACATCCTGTGTATTGGAATTGTTTAGGAGTACACCTAGCCTCTAGATGCCAGTAGCTCTGCCCCCAAATTATGTCAGACAAAAATGTTCCTATGGGACATAATTGCCCCCTCTTGAGAAATGTTTAACTTGGGCAAAAGTTAGAAATAAGTACATTCATAAATTAGAAGAATCATACTTTCAAACGTTTGTTCAAACTCTCAAGCTGTATGATTAGTTGCAGACATGACCAGTACACCAAATACAGTATCTAGGAGGGCCTTGAATTTAAGAGCTCAGACTTGGGAATCAGATTGCCTGGATCCAAGTTCCAGCTTTACCCCTCAGTGGCTAAGATATCAGCGATCCCAGCAGTGATCTTAGACAAATTACTCAACCTCTTGATTCCTCAGTTTCCTCATCTGTAACACAGATTAAAACAGTACTTAATTAACTGTGTTGATTTGAAGAGTAAGTGAATTAAATATGCAGAGCACTAGATTTTACTTGTATGGACATTTTTCTTAGCTCTGGTTGCACCCCTGCCCTTTTATACCTATGTATCAAACCTGTACATTGTGCACATGTACCCTAGAACTTAAAGTATAATAATAAAAAAAAGTGAATCTCAGTGCATGTTTCATTTCCCAACAGAGCAAACAACATTTTCTGGTAATGTCTGTCTTCCACAGGGCAGGCCTCATCTCAACTCATAGAAGGCATAGAGTCCTCTCCTCCCCTCTCCCCCAGAAGCCAGTTCATCAGGTTCATCAGCGTGTGCCATCTACAGTTCTTGCAGAACCTATTCACCTCTCATCTTTTCTGCCATCATCCTAATCCAGACCACCATCATCTCTAAGGTGGAGGTTTTCTAACTACACTCCTCTACGACATACTCCTCTCTGTTCCCCTAAACCCACTGCCCACACAGCAGTTGGAAAGGCATTTTATAAAGCATGTGTCCAGTCACATCACTAATCTCCAGTGGATTCCCCTTGCACTTTGAATAAGGTCCCAACTCCTCAACCTGGCTGACAAGACTTTCTGATGCAGCCACTGAGCACCTCTCCAGTCTGAATTCACATCACTCTCTCCTTTGTTCACCTTCACGCTGCCATAGTCACTTGCACGATTCTTTTCCTTGCATATGCCAATTTCATTCCCACCACAGGTCCTTTGCACCAGCCATTCCTTCTACCTGGAACATGACTGCCCTGACCACCACATATGAGCTCGCTACCTCAAAGAAGATTCCTTGATCACTGCCCCCATCAAAGAAGACGGTCTTTATTTTCTTCATACCATTAATCAATGTCAGGAATTCCATTGTTCATTTATCTGTTCACTTGCTTATTTTCTCTCTCCCATACCTGAGTGTAAGCACCAGGAATGCAAACCTGGTATGGTTTTTTCTCTTCATTATCCCCAGAACTCAGAACAGAACCTAATACAGAGTAGGTGCTCAATGAAACTTTGTTGAATGAATGAACAAAAACCTCCTCTTCCCAAATGAACTGTCATCAAATGAGCAATAAGTGAATTTGCTGATGAGCATCTTCTGCAGCTGGGTATTGTCATGCCCGTTACCCTCCTGCCCACCATATACCTGCCTACCAGTCCACCAGCCCTTCCAAAGGCCAGCTATTGGTGCCTTTCCAAGAGGAGGGGAAGAACAGCCACTGCAGCAGCTTCAACGTGTGTTGCAGGGAAGTTGCTCCACCTACATTTGGTTCCCTGGGTTTTTCAGATGCTACTTCATTAATCATCCACTTGTCTGCACCCAAGAGTTCTCCACTACGTGCTCTTCTAGAACCCTTTCTATGACATCAGTTGCTATGCACCAGGATATTCTGAAAAAGGGAGGGTCTGTCACCGTCACATTTGTATTAGTTTTCTATTGCTGCTGAAATACATTACCACAAATTTAGTGGCTTAAACAATACAATTTATTATCTTAAAGTTCTATAGCCCTGAAGTCAGAAATGGGTCTCACAGGGCTAAAATTAAGGTGTCAGCAGGGCTGCACTCCTTTCCAAAGGCTTTAGAAGAGGATTCATTCCCTTACTCATTGAGGTTGTTGGCAGAATAAAGTTTCTGCAGTCACAGGGCTGAGTTCCCTGTTTCCTTGCTGGCTGTCGGCTAAGGGCCATTCCCAGCTGCTGAGCACTGTCTGCATTTCTTAGCTCTGTTGCCTTCCTCTATCTTCAAAGCCAGCAAGGGTGAGTCAAACCCTCTCACACTTTGAATTTCTCTTGCCTCTTCTTCTGTCATTGTATCTTTCTGACCCACTTTTTTTCCTCCGCTTCCATGTCTAAGGACTCATGATTAGATTGGTCCAGCCGGACCATCCAGGATAATCTCTGCTTCTCAAAGTCTTTAACCTTAAACACATCTGCAAAGTCTCTTTTGCCATGCAAACTAACATATTCAGAGGTTCCAGGGGTTAGCGCTGCCGAACAAAAGTGATTCAATGCATTGGAAGCCAACACTATGACACTGGGTGTTTGAGAAAAGGCTTTTTATTGAAATATAAATATTTAATTTTAAATATATTATCAATATATTGTCGATTTCCAAGGAGACAGCAGTGTCAACCTCAAATCTGTCTCCCTGTGATGCAGTATTTATATTAGAAAAAGTTTAGGGGAGTCTAAGATTAGTAGGTGATTTGGTGGAAGAAAGGGAAGGGCTGGAAAGTCCTGGGTCATGTGCAGTTATCTCTACATACTATTTTATGGGTCCCCTGGGCAATTTTGGGGAAAGTTAGTACAAAGCATGCGGTGGAAATTTAGTCTGTGACATCAGCAAGGCCTAGACTCTGGTCGGCCATCTTGGTTCCAGCTGATTTCAGCCAGTTCTTTTATCTCATAAGCAGAGGGAGTTTCAGTATTTCAGCAAGTTGTTTCTTTTCTTACCTGCCATCCTGCAAACTCAAGAATTTCTGTTAGTTGTTGGTTTCTTTAACTCTTTGGGGCATGGCTTCATTAGGACACCTTTGGGAGATCGTATTCTGCCTGTTAGAGCATTCTTCTGGGCCCCCATAGGACTGCCTTCTAGGTGGAACAGTGGGAGAAGCCCTTATTTAGCTTTTCTAGTCACCATAGGGCCATAGTCAAAGACATCCTCTCTTGGGGCCTGGGCAACTTCATCTGTGACTTGAGGGCATCAGACTGGGTTATCTTTAAGATCCTTTGCAGCTCCGAAAGTTAAGAGATATTGAGATGATTGAGGGTAAATTGGCCTTTTGAAAACACAGTAGTCTGTTTGGCTGACTCAGTTAGAACTGGTAATTAGTCAATTAATTGAAAATTAATAGAGAATCATAAAAGAAAAACTAAAGCCAGGCCATAAACACTGAGGCTTAAATCCATACATGCCTATTTTCTCAACAGTCTTTAGTGTTGGCTCAGCTGGAGACTGGTTGGCAGAGAACCAAGGTGTTTTCACAGAAATCAGTTAATCGAGAAACATTCCATCTGCAGAAACTCCCACCTCTGAAGACATAATAGCGGAAATGTTCCCCTCATCCACAGTGGTAGACAGTTTGAAAAAAAAAAAAAAGGCCACAATTTTATAGTCTTCTCTGTATCCATGCCCCTTGGCTTTGTAACTTAGCTGCTCCCATCAACGGATGCCATCCACTCCCCACCCTAGGTGTTGGGTTGGCCTGTCTTGCTCTGACAGTAGATCACAGTGGAATGAGGTAGTGCTAATCCTAGGCCTCAGTAAGCCTGATGGCCTCTGCTCACCCTGAGCTCTGCCACCACCACATGAACATGCCTGGCCTCATCTTGCAAGAGATGAGTGGCACCAGTCACCCCTATTGCTACAGTGGATGGCAGTTAACTGCCACACATGCAAGATCACCCTAGGCTGGCCAGCCCCCAGCTGACCATAGATACATGAATGATGACAGCCATGATCAATCAAGTCCAGTCAAGATAAGCAGAAGTGTCCAGTTAACCCTCAGCCTAGTAAGGAATGATGAATATTTCTTGAATTTAGCCACTGTTGTGAGTCTGGGGTGAGGAGGTTGTTACACAGCAATTGATAACAGACACATCCCCTCAGCTCCACGCACTTGCTTTGGTCTGCGCCTCCAGGCAACCATCTGTCTGGGCCCCTAGCACAAGGGCCATCTGCTCTGGAGTCTATTGACAAGCACCAACTGTTCTGCGGAATCGACTGGGCAAGCTGTGCCGCAATCACAAGACTTCCAGCACAGGTCTTATTCCCAGAGGGAAGGGAATTGCCCTTCTTTCCTGATATGACATTTACCTTTCCCAGAAAAATTGACCTAGGAGCCCTCATGGTGCAGGGGCCTCCTCAGGCAAAAACCCCAGGGTTTGCTGCCCTGTTATTTGCCCTGTTGAGTTACTGGGCATGACTGGATGCAATACGCTTTGTTACCAATGGGGTTTAGTGCACTGGCTGTATACACTGAGCAAACTGGACAGAATCCTCTCTTTCTTAGAGCTATGGCTTATGATATTGGCCACATCCAAGCACCTGAGATTCCTTCTCAGACCCGAAAAAATGTGCTAGAAATTGTGGCAAGTGTTGGGCACATCAAAGTGTGCTCATAGCACAGTGTGGTACCTACACAGGTTAAAAAATAAGCATCAGCAGCCCTGTAAGAAACACCATAAAAGAAGTCCATTCACAGTTCTGTAGGGGCAAAGAGAAGAGAGCCCCACCTGCCTAGGGTGCAGCAGGGTGGGGACAAGGAAGCCTGCACTGAGCAAGAGATGTGGAAATGCTGTGGAGGATGGGCAAGGGGGCCACCAGCAGGGCAGGGTGGAGTGTGCTTGAGACAGCCCCCGCCCCTCTTTGGTTGTCTCTGCCCCCTGCCCACCAGCACCCCCACCCTCCAGTGCCTTCACCTACTGGAGAAGAGAGAACGGAGGCTGGCATTTGTTGAATCTTGTTAACATGTCAGGCATAGGGCTACGGGAATCACATGAATTAGGTCGTTTAATCCTCACAAGCCTCCCAACAGTTAACTATTATTGTGATTATTATGCACATTTCATGAGGAAACAACTAAGGCTTAGGAATGACTTGTCTAATCAGGGCAGGTGACAGGGCAAGGCTTCCATTCCAGAAGCTGTGCTCTCAGCCCCTGCTGCCTGCTCTCAAGAGCCATGACGCCACTCCGTGTGATAACTCTGGGCACGCTGCTTCTTCCTCTCTTTGTCCTTTGCTCCAGTGGATTTCTTTCTACTTATTTATCCTGAAACTTGTTGAGTTCCCCGAATCTGTCGATCAGACACATTCATTATTTCTGAGACAGTCTCAGGCACTGTCACCTCACTCCACCCTCCATGTCTCAGTGTCTCATATTTCTCATGTCTGTATCCGTGGACTGCATCCTGGATCATGTATTCAGGTCTACCTGGCAGCTCAGGAATTCTCTCTTCAGGAATATTAAAATTGCGGTTAAATCCACGAATTGAGTTTTCCATTTCATTAATTTGTGGGGGGTTTTTTTGTTTTTTGTTTTTTGGGATTTTTTTGTTTTGTTTTGTTTTTATTTGAGACAGGGTCTCACTCTGTCACCCAGGCTGGAGTGCAGGGGTGCAATCTCAGCTCACTGCAACCTCTGCCTCCTGGGCTCAAGTGATCCTCCTACCTCGACCTCCTGAGTAGCTGGGACTGCAGGTGCATGCCACCATGCCTGACTAGTTTTTGTATTTTTTGTAGTGACAGGGTTTTGCCATGTTGCCCAGTCTGATCTCAAACTCCTGGGCTCAAGCGATCCACCCATCTCGGCCTCCCAAAGCCCTGGGATGGCATAAGCCACCACACCCTGCCTTTGTTTCATTAATCTGATTGTTCATTTTTATACGTCCCATTTAGCCCTTTTTCCAATCTGCTTTTTCTTTACTCTGGTTTTCAACCTTGTCTTACTTTCTAGAAACCATAGTAAACATACATATTTTATCCTGCAACTTTTTGTTCCAATATCTGAAGTCTGCCGTTGGGTATGATCTTATGGTCTATTTGGTCAGGCTAGCTGGTGGTAAAGACTTAGCAAAAGAAACAAAAATCCTTTCTCTGCTGTCACTCAGCGCCCAGGTTTAAGACAAGCAATCATCCTCGCAGTCCCCAGGGCAGGCACTAGCTCACATTACATGAACGTCGAGTGCTTTGGAGCCCCAGGTTTATAGGGGGTCTCCAGCTGGGTCCCACCTCTCCTCCCCAAAGCATCACAAGGCTGTGCCTTCACGGCAAAAGCCAGCTGCCGTATTCCCCTTACCTCTCTGGATTCCACTGTCACTGAATTTTAGGCTGGAGTGTTTTGTTTTTGTTTTTTTCTCATAAAATTTTTGTGCAGCATTTTTGGTTTTGTTCCACAGAAGGATCAGTTTGGTTACCCAGTCTACCATACTATGAGACACATATGTAGCATCTTACTACCCTGCATAAAAGAAACATCTTACAAAAATAATGCCCAGCATCTATTAAATACTTACGGAATGCTACACTCTGGGCTGAGCCTTTTATGTATCATCTTCTGTAATCCTCACAGTAACCTTCTCAGCATCAGCTTATAGGTAAATATATTGAGCTCAGGGAGATTATATGACTTCTCTAAGGTTACAAGCTGCAAGAAACCAGTTGCCTTACTTAAGAGGTTACTGTCCCCAACCACCCTGCTGCCTTGCTTGGATGATGCTTTATATATACTGTTTTGCAAAGAGATTGCCTCTTTTAGATAATTGGAAATGTTTCTCCTTTTGTGTTGCATTTTTATTCTTAAGATACTTTCCAAATGCAAATTTAAACTAAAATATTAACATATACGTGTTAAAACTATGTAGCCTGAGATTCTTTTATGTTCACAAGATTGGATCATTGTGGGGAGGAAGAAGAGGAGGAGGAGGAAGAAGAAGGGGAAGGGGAAGGAGAAGGAGGGGGAGGGGAGGGAAAGGGAGGAGGAGGAGAAGAAAGAGAAAGAAAGAAAAGAAGAAAGAAAGAAAGAAAGAAAGAAAGAAAGAAAGAAAGAAAGAAAGAAAGAAAAAAGAAAGAAAAAGAGAGAAGAAAGAAAGGAAGGAAGGAAGGAAAGGAGGAGGAGGAGGAAGGTGTACATGAGTGGCACTCTAAATTGGGAGTTATGGATTTTATCATTTGGGAAATTTTTGTTACATCTGGAATCAAAATATAACCACTGCCTTAGGCTTTTCCATTGCAAGTAATAGGAAACCCAACACAAACTAACTAACTAACTAACTAACTATACACACACACACACACACACACACACAAACTCAATCCAAAACAGATTTAACATGGCTGGATGGAAGAACTCAAAGCTTTGAGCAATCTCTTCTCCCTATCTCTCTGTTCTCCCTCATGCTAGCTTTATTCTCATGCAGGTTCTTCCTGTGTCTGGGAAAACTTGACTACCAGAGGACCCAGGATGGCACGCCCCTTCTACTGGCCAGCTTAGGTCTCCTGCCTCATACCCTGCCTGCTGCACGTGATCAGCACCATGCCCTACTTTAACTGGCTGAGTCTTTATCAAATGACGTCTACTGTAACTAAAAAATAATAATTCCTTAACTTGCTTGATTTGTTAACAAGTAAAAACTGCAGCCCTGAAAATCTCCAATATAATTCAATGAGTTCCTTCCAACCAGAGTGACAAATTGAAGAATCTGATTTATACTTTGAGTTGAAAAGTGAAATTGGGAACTCATTCTGTGAGGGACACAGTGGTGGATCAGGCTCCTATCTTTTAGCGTCCTCACCTGACACAGCAGAGTGCCACCCCACCTTTCTTTAAGCCCTCAGATTGCTACCTGACCTGAAGGGGGCTGACTATGGTTATCATGGGAAGAGAGTGAAGGATTTCTGGAAACACAAGACCAATGGCCAGGCTCTCTGCGTAGAATGAAGGGCCATATCCCTACAGACCTAGAACACCTTTACGTTTACGAAGTATCACATGCCCACAATTTTTTTGGATCCTTACAGGAGTGGACCTAGAAAAAAGCACAACAGACTCCCTTAGATCCATTTGACAGATGAGGAGAGTTGGCACAGATGAGAGAGTCAGGGAGCCAGGCCTAGAACCCGCAACCCAAGCCCTGTGCTTGCAATCGTTGAGTCCTTCTCCCCCTCTGATGGGCCCACACCCTTTGCATCCCCTTGCTACCACCATACACACATACATCCCCAGGCCCCAGAGCCCTAGGCTTCAGATCAACAGGTGCAGGTGCCAGAACTACCCAAGGTCAGGATTATCTGGGGGCAGGGGATCTCCCCGAAGCTCCGCATGTCCAGCCACACAGGCAACTGCCTTCTTTCATACTCCTACCCCCTTCAGGGTAAGACACAGAGAAGATGAAGTAATTAGGCTATGCGTGCTGATTCTAGCTCCAAGGATAGGAAGTGATCACTCAGGCCTAGCCAATCAGTTACAGAGATGGGATAAGATCCCAGCCAGTGGCAGCCCTGGGCCTTGGAGGCTGGAATCATTTGTAAAGTGAGCTGTCTCTTCTTGTCATGTCTAACTGTAAGGATTTGTGAGCCTGGAGCTGTGATCACTTTTTCCATCATGGAGAAAGGGCCTGCCTGTATGTGAGGCCAATAGAAAGGAAAACAGCAAGAGGAGGAAAAAGACTGACACCTGATGACACGATGTTGAACCTTTGGATCCAGCAAACTAAAGCCAGGAAATCTCCTTGTACTTGCCAGTTACTTGGGACAATAAATTCCCATTTTGTGTGGAAGCAGGTTTGAAAGAGTTTTCTGTCACTCACAACCAAAGACATCTGAATGATAACAGTTTCGTTTCCTCCCCAGCCTGTGTGAATTACAAAGGGAGAGCTGTGCTTCACATGGAGAAATCTGGAGGACACCCTCTGACCAGGATGTCAGGTAGTGGGAGAGCTTGAGCTTATGTGTCCCTGATGTCATGCAGGGGGCACACAACATCACCTTGGGGCATTCTTACCAGAAACATTTAACCTGAGTAATCGTGAGGAGACAAAACTGCAGAACTGAATTATAAACTGGACGTTCTAAAGGCTCACTGTCCACAGGACTCAGGATCATGAAGAACGGAGGGAGGTAGGGACTATACTTCACTAGGGGAAGCCAAAGTTTCATAATAGCCAAAGACAATTCATAATAAACCTTGACTAAATTCTGGATTTAATGTTTAAAAATAGCTATCAAGGACATTTGGGGAACCCCTGAGGGCATCCAAGCATGGACTATGCATTGAGTGGTGCAAGTGAAATACAATTGATATTCTTGGATTAATAATGGTATTGAGGTTAGGAAGGCAATTGTCCTTATTTTTGGGAGACCCAGCTGAAGTGTTTAAAGGTAAAATTTTATTTGTCTGCAAACAACTGTTTTGCCAAGGTGGCTTGGCAAAAAGGAAGTGTCTGTATATACTGAAAAGAAGAGACATGTGGAACAGGAGTGCCAAGATGTTCAGCCAGTAAATCTGGCCAGGGGGCAGAGAGGTGCTCATTACACCACCCTTTTAACATGAAAAATAAGTGAATTTTTTAAGAGTTTAAAAAAAGAACTGGGGCTCTAAAGTCAGCCAGTCCTGGCTCGACCACATCCTGGCCGTGCAACCCTGAGCACATGATTTTTCTTCTCCAGCTTCAACTCTTCCACTGCAAAATGGGGATAATAATGGAATCTACCTCATAAGCTTGTTGGGCGAATTAACTGAGATAAATATATGTAAAATGCTTAACATAGTGCCTGACACATATTAAATGTTCAATACATTGTGTTTTAAAAATGAAAATAAGAAAAAGGAGGGAGGAGGGAGAAGGAAAGGGGGAAAGGTAGAAGAGGGAGGAGAAAAAGGAGAGGGAGGAGGAGGAGGTGATGGTAAAGGGGAAGAAGAAGAGGGAGAAAAAGGAGGAACAGAATTTGCTTCCCCTTCCCCTCTCCAACCAGTAGCATTCAGCCGCCTCAATTCATGTGACATAATTTGATTATGAAAAGAACAAAAAGAGAAGGAGGATGCTACCAGGAAAGGTGGGCCGGTTTCTTCTAGACAGGACACTGAAGATTAGGGGAAAGGTTTTGTCTCAAATCTCTCAGGGTAAGGTGACTACGTTATAAAGGCCAAACATTTAACAAAGCCTTAAACAAAAGCTGCTCGGTGACCATCACACTGACCTCCTAACTTCAAGCTTTTTTGGGAAATACCAGAGGGCAGATGACTGTCAGCTGCAGAACCACTGGCTGCTCAGGTTCCATTTCCCAGGCCTGACATCCCAGGGAAAGACATCAGTCATGAACCTCCTTTGTCCTAAGACTACCAGCAAAGCTTAGGGCACCCCTTCTCCTACAAGCAGAGAGCACTTGAATATATATTAAGTCTGCCTTTAGCTCCAGAATATGGAAATGCATGCACAAGGAGGACCCCGCCAGCTGTTCCTGCACAGCTTTTTTTTTTTTTTTTTTTTAAAGACCTTTTGTCAGCTGTAATTCAACAGTGAGATAGAGTCAGCTGGTTCAAGTCCCAAGTTTCTTACAGAAGTCAGAAGCCCTGAACTGAGGCCCTGTTCAGCCACCTTTACTTGGGGATATGCAGCCAGCCCTGAACGCTTGGGTCTCACTTGCTGTCACGGGGCTGAGGGCCTTAGCTGGACATCCCAGGAGCCTTCCCCCAACAGATGGATCTACATCTGTTCTGCAGACATCATCAGATACTGAAGTCTATAATTACATTTGTATCTGCATCTCTTACTGTACAATATCTGCAAAAAAAATGCCTGGAGACAAGCAAAGATGCCGGCCAGCCAATCCTACAGACACTCAGAAACACCTGAGGTAGAAGGTCCCCCTTTTTTTTTTTTTTTTTTGAGACGGAGTCTCGCTCTGTTGCCCAGGCTGGAGTGCAGTGGCGCAATCTCGGCTCACTGCAAGCTCCGCCTCCCGGGTTCACGCCATTCTCCTGCCTCAGCCTCTCCGAGTAGCTGGGACTACAGGCGCCCGCCACCACGCCCGGCTAATTTTTTTTTGTATTTTTAGTAGAGACGGGGTTTCACCGTGGTCTCGATCTCCTGACCTCGTGATCTGCCCGCCTCGGCCTCCCAAAGTGCTGGGATTACAAGCGTGAGCCACCGCGCCCGGCCTAGAAGGTCCCCTTTAAAACAATCTAGCTTACATGTTTCAAAATCATTTCTTGCTGTGAAGCCATTGATTAAAAAAAAAAAAAAAGCAATCTCACACAGAATCTTTCACTACTAGCTTATCCTCCTTGCTTCCTTTCCAAGTGGCCCAGAGGGGCCATATCAGGGCTTGAGGATGATGCATCCTGTCCAGATTGCTGTTCACACATGAGCAAAGCAGTCATAGGACCAGAACCAGAATCCAAGGCTTCTGGGTCCCAAAGACAGAGGGCTGGAAATAAATTTTGTTCACACAGCCAAAGCCACTCCTCCCTAAAAGAACCCCAAAATTGTTTAAGCACAGGGCAGAGATTCCTTAATCTCAAAGAAGGTAGGACCTGCCCCTGGCCTATGGGTGGGTGTATGACCCAGTTCTGGCCAGTAGGATGTAAGGAGAATTGTGCTGGGGAGGGGAGCATCTGGCAATGGTTTCCTCTTTGGTAAGAGAGAGACAAGAAAGGAGAGGGTCCCTGTTCTAGGCAACCCCGCTTCCTCTTGGAACTCAGCTGCCTGAGGCATGATGTTTAGAACTGCTGCCACCAGTTTTTGACATAAGGAGTCTAAGGATGGCATTGATACCAGCCCAGAGCCTGACTTCACTGAGCCCCTGAGCCAATATCAGCAGTTACCTACCTCCAAACCCTTTCCTATGCAAGAAAAGCAAAGCTCTGTTGTGTGAGCCCCCTTTGGTCACTATTGTTCCCTGCTACTGAAAGCATTGCTGACTGACTGTAAGGATTTGTGTAAGTCTGCAACATGTTTATTTTCTAATCTAAGCATTTTTAGCTGTGGTGTTGCTTGCCTAGTTTAAAATATTCCACTGGCATCAGAAAGAAAACAGCCCTGCTTCTGTGTATTCATTGAGTGCTTGTCAGAAGCAAAGCCTGTTCGCAGCCTTGAGAAAAACCAGTTAAAGGAAGGAAGTGGAGGTGTTTACCTTTATGAACATTCTCTTTGTCACCCATGTCAAGACAAAGCCACCCTCAGCTGCCCACAATGCACTGAAATGGAGAAAGACATCAGGCTGTGCCGAGAGAAATACTGTGAGGGAGCAGGCAGGGACCCATCGCTACCCAGAGGTCCCAGCCTGGGGGAGGCGGAAACACCGTGCCCACTCATGAGGGGCTTATGAGCCCACATCACAAAGGGGATGAGAAAAACCAGCAGGAACCACCTCGCCCCAAAGAGACCTCCATGAGGAAAGAAGGCTGAAAGGCACTAAGGAGTCAGGGTCAAGAAAAGAAGGGACATAGCCCCAGACCTATGTGGCTATGGTGACCAACTGTCCCAGTTTATCTGGGACTGAGGGTTTCTCAGGATGTGGACGTTAAAAATGGGAATATCTTGGTTGTGAAGCCTCTAAAAAAAGTTACGTGAATACATGAGATACACCTGAGATAGAGCCCCCACCGCCTCAGCCCTCACACAGCTGCCATGGGGAAAACAAGCAGCTGAGCAAGCCTGGCCTGTGGTTTGGGGGATTCAGGCTGAGTGGTCTTCAATCACTTATGAGGTCTAAGCGAACAGAAGTCAACCAATAAATGAATGAATGACTCCAACTGGGTAATTACTTATAGGTATACGACACTTCTGTTTCTAATATGAAACAGAATATGATTATCTTCCAGTGACTAAAGTGTAAATTTTATCAACTGACCAACACTGGTGAATCCACCACCTCCATTGCAAGGCCCCATGGGGCAAAGGAAACAAATTTGAAAACATGAATCAAAAAAAATCACACCCATCTCATACTTGTACCTTTTTCCCCAGTGCCAAAGAAGAAGGGCCCATAGGAAGTACCAAGGAGAAGCCATATGGTGTTGAGAAATAGTGAAACCTTTCCTGTGGTTCAGGCCCTGGGGCCATGGTTTACACAGTTCATTTCATTGTATGCTCCTGAGAGTCCTGAGAAATGGGTACTTGTACCACCCCCCATTTTACAGAGGAAGACCCAAGGTCACACAACTAGTAAGTAATGGCTCCTCCAGAGGTCATCCTTTTAAACATGCACTCAGCTGCTTTTATGCTCCAGAGACAGAGATCTGGCTGGGTCCTGATGCTGCTTCTTAATAGCCGTGTGACCTAGGACAAGAAACATCACTCTCCAAACCTCAGTATCCCTACTTGCAAAATGGGGCTGAAAGTGGCGCTAACCTCTTCAGGTTGTATGGAAAGTTTCTGGTCCACGACAAGGTCTCCATGAATACCAAGGACAAGGAAGAGGAGCGCCCAGGGGTGCAGTGCAGAGGGGATATGAGCAGGCCATACTGGCAGGTTGAGGAGGAGCCAGTAGGCAGAGGTTGAAGGGTGAGCAGGTCAGCCCAGCAGTTCTCAATCCTGACTGTACATCAGAGTCACCTGGGGAGTCACACCCTGAACCAGCTAGATCTGAATGAACATCTGAGAGTAGGACCCAGAAGTCAGTCTTTCTACAACTCCCCAGGTGACTCCGATGTGCAGCCAGGGTGGAAAGCCATTGGCCACAGGACGTGCACACCTTGGAGGAGCACCGGTGTCACCTGGGAGCTTGTTAGAAGTGTAGAATCTCAGGCTCCATCCCAGATTGACTGAATCGGAATCTGCATTTAACAAGATCCCTGGGTGATTGGCATACACACTAAAGTCTAAGCATCCCTGGGCTAGCCTTTGAGTCATACAGATAAGGAAAATAAGCAAAATGCCAGGCAGGCTTTGAACCTGATTAAAATCCAAAGTGCAAGTTGGAGGGGAAATAAGGGGTGGTTATTTACAATGATCGCTCATGGATAACCTTATCTCCTGGCGAACGCAAAGGGCAATGGTGGTAGGTCTCGATGCGTTTAAACTTCAATGAATCTGTGATTGCAGACATTCAGGAAGTCAGGGATTCTGCTGGCCGCCCAATGTTTGCTCATCCACCACTGTATCGGCCAGAAGACTACATTATCTGGTGTCAACAATGCACATGCTGGGCCCTGACCTGGGATTAGCAGAAAAATATCAGCTTGTGTGAGGCTTTGGAATTAACACAAGGAAATAATTCCCAAAGGGCCTTTACTCACCCCGAATGAGCAGATCTCCATCTCTGGGCAAACAGGGGCCACTGAGGCAGGCTCTGAGGAGAGCAGGTGGCAGCCGGCTCCCCAGCGAGGGCATGAGTTTGCCCTCTGTGGATAAAGCGAAAGCCTATCCACAGAGACACAGAGATACTGGAAGAGACATTCCACACTTAATGGACCCTTAGAGCAGCAGTTGTCAAACTGGGGTGCCGAGTAAGGTTAGAGGAGGGCTTGTGAAAACACGGATTTCTGGGTCCCACCCCCAGAGTTTTTGACTCAACAAATCTGTCCCAGAGCCAACCACTGTAGCCAGGGGCATGGGATGCGCTGATTGGTGCAGCCTTAGGTCACAAGTTCCAACCTTGACAAAGCCTGTTATGGTCCTTAGATATTGTTTCATCTGAAGAGTTGGCAACCTGTGTTACACTGTGGACCCAGCCATAAGAGCTTTCTTGGGAGAAAAAAGGGATCTGTAACTTCTAGAACCTGAAGAAATGATATAAACAAAAGTCTTATCAGTATTTACTATCTCTGATAATCCCAGTGGGTTCATCCTTATTTGATAAAAGCTTAAGAGCAAATACTACATCTTCTATGGAAAGCATTCCAATAGGTGGTTCAAATATGAAGTCTCAGTTTTAAAAAGCAATTCAGTCTGGTTCAATATCCACCATTATCTCAGAATAGCTAACTCTTTTGGGTCATGGACCCTTTTGATAATCTAATCAAAGCATGGCTCCTCTCCCTGAAAAATGGACATTAACACAAACTTGTAACTACAATTTCAGGGAACCCACAGATCCCTGAATCCCTTCTTTGAACCCATCTCAGAATTTCCTAGATACGACTAAAATGGAATTCGCTGGTTTTGCTTCCCATCTTTCATTCACACTTCCGATAGCCCCACCCTTTTTTCCTTTAGGATCTACTCACTTTCAGCCTCTGGACTCAAGGTTGGAGCATGTGACCTAGGGCTGTGCCAGTCAGTGCATCCCATTCCCCTGGCTACAGTGATTGGCTCAGGGACAAACACACGACCCATTCAGGACCAATAAGCCTTAACAAAAATGAAACAAAGGCCCTTTGCTTTTTCCTATTAGTACCAACTAAGAAGTCTGTAGCCAAAAAAGCTAGAAGCTGGCAGTTGCCATCTTGGGACCACAGAGGAGAGTCTTTGTGAAAATGGATTCAACATAAAGTAAGCAGGGCCCCAAAATGAAGAGAGAAACCAGGTCCTGAACACAGCTCTTGAGCCCTATAGTCCAGTCAGATCTACCCCTGGACAGTTTAGTAAATAAATCCTGTGAGCCCAAGGTCAGGAGTTCGAGACCAGCCTGGCCAATATGGTGAAACCCTGTCTCTACTAAAAATACAAAAAAAATTAGCTGGGTGTGGTGGTGCATGCCTGTACTCCCAGCTACTCTGGTGGCTGAGGCAGGAGAATTGCTTGAACCTGGGAGGTGGAGGTTGCAGTGAGCCAAGATGTCGCCACTGCATTGCATCCTGGGTGACAGAGTGAGACTCCATCTCAAAAACAAACAAACAAACAAACGAAGTTGTTGGCATGAAGAAGTGAAGGCAGGCCAACCGGAAGGGAAGCATCCTATGTGACTGGTTTGGGGAGCATATTTGGAAAGCTGGTAGTCATTAACCAAGTTCTAATTGTTCTGGTCTGTTTGCTCAAAGTCAGAGTTTTATTGTCATGTATGTTCTGCCCATTATCCTTTTATATATTCAGTCCCTCACCATTAAATGATGGGATTCCATAGTTAACCTCTTGTTCCTGCATTCTATAAATTTTATGTGCCCACCATGTGCCAGGCACTGTAGTGAACAGCACAAAAATGACACTAGCATTCATGAAAATCTAGGATAATACATAAGAGGAAAACCTAAATTGAATTTGGTATTTGGGAAGGAATGGCAGAGGAAGAAACTTGTAACCTAAGGTTTTAACAAGAGTAAGAGTTAGGCAGACAAGGTGGGGGCAGAGGGAGAAGGGAAGGGGAAGAGCACTCCAGGTTGTGAGGAAGAAGACAAAAGCTATTACATGCTTTCCATACAAAGTATTTTTTATTTAATCTGATTTGAAAATTAGCCATGTTCGCAATTTTAATTTGTTGGTTTAAAAAAGCAAGCATGACTTGTCTGTGTTTCCATATTTAAAAATCCGTGTTGAAAGAGCAAATAAACCAACAAATCTAGTTCTGTCATATGGTCATATGAAAAAAATAAATAAATAAAAATAAATCCTGTGAGCCCATGTTCAAACTAGCTTGAATCACTTGCAACAGAAAGCACCCTGATAGGTAATTTTAATGCATTCATTCGCTGGATGTTTTGATGGTTCTTCATGCAACTGCCAATTAAACACACGGTGTTGCTATACAAATGTTTTTTATGACCTGAAATTAGCCTTCCACTTTCAGTAAATCCCTTCATTCCTACAGTTAATCCGCAGAATCCATTATAATTAAGTCCCTTTCAATACAAGCTTCCTTCACTCAAATGTGGCAATTATGTTTATTATGTACCACAGGATTGCAAATCATGATATCATTGTATTATACTGCAATAAGTGAGTCACATAAATCTGATTAAAGTAGCCTAGCCTGAGGTTTAACTCTCAGAAACAATTTAACAACACGAGTATTCTGAAATCAAACAATACAATGTTATAATTGTGATTAAAAATGCAATTTTAATTAGGAGTATTCTTAGGCCTCAGGGATACACATATCATTTTTTCAGACTACAGATTATTGATTTCTGGCAAGCCAGAGAAGGAAGAAGCTTCTGCCAGCCAGATCCCAGGATTAGGGGGATTCTCTATAACCCTAGAGAAAGGGCTGTGCCACAACAGTAGAGTTTGGTCTCTGCAACCAGACAGACCTAAAATAAAATCCAGGCTCCTCCACTTATTAACTTATGCCACCTCTGGGTCTCCATTTTCCCATTTAGAAAAAATGGGTGCTAGCCTGGCCAACATGATGAAAGAAATCCCGTCTCTACCAAAAAATGAAAAAATTAGCCAGGTGTGGTGGTGTGCACCTGTAGTCCCAGCTACTCAGGAGGCTGAGGTGGGAGAATCGCTTGAACCGGGGAGGTGGAGGTTGCAGTGAGCCGAGATTGTGCCAGTGCACTCCAGCCTGGGTGACAGGTGACAGAGTAAGAACTTGTCTCAAAAAAAAAAAAAAACAGAAAGATAGAAAAGAAAAGAAAAATGGGTGCATTAACACCTCTCCTACAAAGGTATTAAGAGAATTTGAGAGCCCCTACCTCTCTCCTCCTACAGAGGTCAGGTTCAGCTCTTTGCCATTCACAAACACAACTCCCAAAGTACTAGGGAATTGACTTATTGCTTTGAATGTTAGCAAAGGAAAAGACTCAAAAATGCATCATGCTTACCCTGTACACACTGTTACTCGGTGTAACTAAAAAGTTGAGGGGGAGTTTCCTTTTATAGAAGAATGTTTGCAAAAAAATGCAGAAGCAATGATAGAATTAGAACATCACCAGTTTGCAACTGCTAATGAACTAGTGGATTTGGGCACTGAGCCTCAATAGCTGCTCACATCCCCAAAACAGAGAGTGCTGGATAGTGTGTGCCTCCTAATGGAAGCACGCCCATGAAGCGATCTTGCCGAAAAGCATTGAACCAGAATCTGGTCAAGCCTCTGTCAAACCACCAATTTCCAAATAACTGCAGGGGACAGAGAAACTTGCTTTATTTCACCATGAAGATGCAATCAACAACATCCAGACCATGGAGGATTCTATAGGGGAACAACCTACTTTCTTCAACATGTAATTTTTTAAAGAAGAGAGAAAAAGAGAGATTGAAAGGGAACCTGCTGATGAAAGAAATATATCAACTGATTAAAATTCATGAATCCTATTTGGATCTTAATTGAAATGAGCCAACTATAAAATAAATTTGAAGTAATCTGAGAAATATGAATGCTGACTATATATAATAAGGAATTATTAAATGTAAATGAAGTAATGGCTGGTGAGTCATGGTGGCTCACGACTGTAATCCCAGCACTTTGGGAAGCCCAGGCAGGCGGGTCACTTGAGGTCAGGAGTTCAAGGCCAGCCTGGCCAACATTGTGAAACCCCGTCTCTACTAAAAATACAAAAATTAGCTGGGCATGGTGGCGCACGCCTTTAATCCCAGCTACTCAGAAGGCTGAGATGGGAGAATCACTTGAACCCAGGAGGCAGGGGTTGCGGTGAGCAGAGATCGTGCCCTTGCACTCCAGCCTGAGTGACAGAGTGAGACTCTGTCTCAATAAATAAATAAATAAATAAATAAACTGCAGTAATGGTATTGTGATTATGTTTTTAAAGATAAATATTTATCTTTTTAGATACATACTGAAATTTTTATGAATAAAATTATACACTTTCTGGGATTTGCTGCAGAATAATCTGGGAGGGCGTTAGGGGGAGCACATTGATATGAACTATCACTGAATGTGGTCAATATGTGATACATGTGGGTTCATAATTTTTTCTCCAAATCGTGTACATGTTTGAAATATTACCTAACTAAAAGTTGAAAAAACTCCCAAGCACTGGTGAGTAATGTAGGTTCTATTGAAGATTTGGGAACAGGATAGGGAGCTGGACTGGAAAGTGGAATGTATTCAAATACTCCCACTGGACATCCTGACCCCTCCCCATACACCTACCTCCTGACCTCCCACTGCAGTCCAGTGTACTCCACTCAGCAAAACCGAGTCTTCCATGGAGCCCATGGAGCTTCCATGGGCAGCTTCTCAGGCCTGCCCTCTGGGGCCTCCATTCATCCTGCCACAGTGTCAAAGGGCTGACCACAGTGGATATTCAATAAGCATCCACTCTTCTTCTAGATAGCAAAACCCATTTAGGTGTCATGATCCAATCATGAGCACATGGGTTCAGGCTGAGTAGACCTTAAAAGAAATAAAGGTGAAATTACCAGAAGTATGAAACAACCCAGCTCTTTGTGGGTGTAGTCCCGTGGCTGCAGAATCATTTAGGAGCTTTTTACAAATAAATATTCCAGTGCATGGGTGCAACCGCATGTGCATGCACGCATATGTGTGTGTGTGTGCACACACACACACAGAGTCACCCTAATGACTCAGTATTGCTGAGGTAGGGCAGGGTTACCTGTATTGTCTCAAAGTCCCTCCAGGTTCAGCCAGCCTAGTCTGAGCCCAGAGCTTAGAAACTGTTGGTGGGGCCCACAAAATGTAGCAATACATATGGGGAGAGAGAGAAGAAGAGAAATGATCAATTATCTATTGCTCAGAGTCTACAAGGCACAGATCCAAATCAGGCCCCAGAAAATGAATTCACTGAATGATCAATTCCCCCCAAACTGTGGAGCAAAGTATTTACATGGGGTCTAGGATACACAGTGGCAACTTTTTGTTGTAGTGCCCTTCTGCCCGCCGGCCTATGGGGAGTAGGGGCAAGAGAGGGAATGTCTCCCTGCCATCTGCCCATCAGTCCTGCCCATAGTATCCCCTGGATGGAACCCTAAAGGTTCCATCCCCCGCTCCATTCCCTTCTACCACTCCTCCCTACAGAAAGGTTTGGTCTTCCTGACCCTGTTCTCCAGCCCCCACTGAGCTCCAAACCACGAAGATCAACTGGAGAATGGAGAGTGCTGCAGCCACATAGCTTCTTCCTGTCTTCAGATTGAGGAAGGTGAGGAGCAGGAGCAGGGTTCACTTCTCTACTCATCCTCTCTTCTTGTGAAAACATTAGCAATCACCTCCCCCTCTGCTGGGCTCCACGGCTCCCGCATCACCCTGGAGGTATTGCAATTAATTATGAGCTTTTAGGGGCCCAGACTGTGGCTCAGCCTTCTTTGTGGCCCCCAGCAGGCACACAAGGATTGCATGTTGAATACGTGAGTGGATACTTGCTGAACACATGGGATGGAATTTAATGTCTCATTCACAGCCCTCACTGAGCAGCCCTGCACTATACACTCAGTGGCACTCAGCTGGCACCAGCCCTGGCTTCCCCTGATCCTAGCTTGGGGAAGGGAAAGGACTTCTCGCTTGGGCAGCGAAAAGCCTTGCTGTTTTGCTAACAGAGAGGTCCTGGGGAGATAAGACATATTCACAAACTTTTCTTCAAAAAATATGTGGCAGCCTCAAAAAGAACACTAGAGCACAGTGACGCTGAGCATTTCTTGTACTGAAGGCAAGTGTTATTGCCTGGGATTTAATGGCTCTTACGGATAAATAACAAGAATGTAGGAAAAGTGAAAATGACTGCCATGTGGAGAAAGAAACAGGCACCAAGCCCCAAGGGAAAGAATGAAGGTGAGGAAATCTTGTTTAAAAAGACAGACATCAAACCTAGTGGGGGAGGTGGGGGAGGGCAGACAGAAATCACAGTAACTCTGGGTTTTCTCAGAAAACTGATGCAGCAATTAAAACAAGTAGGATTGGGTTGAAATAACAGCCTTGACAGCTAGAACTAAAGTAGAAATCAGGTGGAGGATGGGGGAGAGGAAAAAGGAAAAGGATCCATCTGAGACACAAAAGATAAAATAAAATGTGTTTGACCCCAAAGAAGAGCACGACAGATATTTTCCAATCAGTTGAGAAGATTCTGAATTTTGACAAGATGAGGCACAAAGAGGGGGAGGTTTTTCAGGCTTTCCCCAGCCTTCTCAAAGGGCTGGTGGGTGATCCCCCAGGAGGGAGAATTCTGATCAGAGCCCGCTGTCCTTAGAGCAAGCAGGAAAGGTCTTCTGAGTGGATTCCCCGCTGTTCTCCTGGGTGTTCACAGCAAAATTTCCACCAGAGGCTACTCTTTCACAGAACATTCCTCCACTTCACGACCCACTGCTGGGAAACCACCTGTGTCTAACTCAGTTCTTCTCTTTTGAAATCTAGAATCTTGCCATTCTTTGCCAATCCTCTGTTCACTCTCCTCCATATTGGATCATAGGAAGACAGAATGTAAGGCTTTGTTGGGGGAGGGAGCCTTAAAAATTCATCTTCAGTTAGACACACAAATCCCCTAGGGACTCTTGTTAAGATGCAGATTCTAAGTCACAGGTCTGAAGTGGGACCTGAATGTCTGCATTTTCTCTCAAGCTCCCAAGTGATGCCCATGCTGCTGTTCCCCAGATGGTGCTTAGAGAGCAAGACCCTAGACCTAGCTGTCCAATAGAGTCGACCAGCCAAATTAAGTGAAATTGAAGATTCAGCACCTCAACCATACCAGCCACACTTCAAGTGCCCAATAGCCACCACATTGGACAGAACAGAACATTTTCATCACCACAGAAAGCTCTACCAAGCAGCACAGACAGACCAATGGCCACTACAGCGGTCGAATGCTGGTATTCCCTCTCCCACATTTATATGTTGAATCCTAACTCCCAACGTAATGGTATTAAAAGGTGGGGCCTTTGGGAGGGGATTAGGTCATGAGGGTGGAGGCTCCATGAATGGAATTAGTGCCCTTATGAAAAGAACTCTCAAGCACTCCCTTGCCCTCTTTTCACCATGTGAGGACACAATGAGAAGTTGCCGGTCTGCAACCGGGAAGAGAGTCATCACCAGAAGCAACCACGCTGGTCCCCTGATCTCAGAATTACAACTCCCAGAACTTTGAGGAATACATTTCTGTTGTTTATTAGCCACCCAGTCTACGGCACTTTGTTATAGCAGCCCAAACAAACGAAGACACCCCCTCAGGAAGACATCCTTCCTCTGTATTGTTGGACAGGGATCCCCAAAGTTTCTGCCTCAGGGACCTGGGAGTTTTCACTTGCACAATATGTTACCACCTGGTTCAGCTTTCTGACCAGCTCATTTTCTGTCTTTGCTGCTCACAACCAGTCAGCCCCATTTTGAAGATGAAAAGGGGTCCAAGACACAACATATTATTTAATTTTAAGTAGCCACTAGCATAAAATAAACATTTTATGTCTCACAGACAGCCTGGCAAAGGGGCTCATATATGGTCTAAGGCAGTTGTATTCTAAGCCTCTTCATCCCTCTCCTATTTGATTCATGGCTCTAGGAAAACCAAGAAATAAGGAGCTCTTGTCTTGTGCACCTCTGTATCCTTTCACTGGAGAAAATACAAAAACAATCCCTTACTTGCACATGATGTTTGGCAGTTTATAGGCAAATAGAGATTAGCCTGCAGGATGTTTGTTAGGGGGTGCTCTTGGGATCAACTCCTGTGGAGGGCAGGAGATGGGAGCAGGATTGAACAGAGGGAGAAGCTGGGCTGCAATGCATTCTCAATGGAGACCTCAGCCAACCCCACAGGTAGCTCTGGAGCTGGGACAGACTGTGAGGAAGGAAGGAAGATGAGGGGCCTTCCCTCTTTCTAAAAGGTGCAGAGAAGATCACCAGTCTTGTTATGTCATAATAACAGCTCGTATGGTTCTTTTCTGGAACTCATGGAATTCACATGTTGGAGGCATGAATCACAGTTCACAAATGTAGGTGGCAAGAAATGAAACTTTTTTCATCATTTTGTGGTTCATTATAATTTTTATGATAAGTCCAGTGGTAGATACTGGAATGTGCTTCCAGATCTCCCTTTAAGAATAAAGAAAATTTTTTCCTGGCTGCTGGGAGTGCTACTGGCAGTCTGCCCTCAGCTGTCAGCCCCTTTGGGGATTGGCTTAGCCAAAGGGAGCCTCCTCACTTAAGGCCAGGTTCCCTTTCCCTGCAGCTGCAACCAAGGCCTGATCAATGAAGGAGTGTTCTCTTCCTCCAATTCAGGACAACTCTGAAGGTCCGTCCCAGCTCCAGAGCTACCTATAGGGTTGGCTGAGTTCTCCATTGAGAATGTATTGCAGCCCAGCTTCTCCCTCTGCTCAGTCTTGCTTCTGTTTCCTCCCCTCCACAAAAGTTTATCCCAAGAGCACACCCTAACAAACATCCTGCAGGCTAATCTCTATCTCAGAATCTGCTGCCCAAGGAACCCAGCCTGCAAAAAGTTCCATTCTGCTCTCTTGGGCTCTGCCTAATTTCCCAGGCCCTTCATAAACCCAGGGTATCAAGGTGAGGGTGTGATGGTGGGAGATGAGGGGAGTAATGATGTAGTTTCTCGCTGTCATCCATCTACAAGGGCATGACTGACATGCCCAACATCCCATCTGACACTCTCTGCCAGCCTTCTGAGACCAACTCTTTATGTGTGTCTTCCATGCTCCTGAACATATGGGAGTAATTCCTCCATACCCACACCATGCTGGGACTCAGGGAACTCTGTTAGACAAAGCCCCATTTTTCTGTGCACACCACACAGCCATCTCTTCTCAGAGTCTATTTTCCCAGGCACAACCCCAGAAGTGGTAGCCATCTGCTCTTATACCTTACAAGCCAATTTAGGGAGTCTGTTCCTCCTCCTCACCAGAGCTTGGTCTAGGGAAGAGGGCAGGGAACAGAGCTTCTAACCTTTGTGGTAGATTATCATGGCTACAAATTCTTTTTATAAATACATTTTATTGTGCATGTTTACGGTATACAACATGATGTTATTAGATACATAGATAGTATAATGGTTACTATATTGGAACAAATTAACATGTTCATCATCTCACGTAGTTACTCATTTTCCCCTGTGGCAAGAGCAGCTATTATCTACAATTTTTTTTTTACATTCCTCCTCTCAAGAGGTAAGATTTATGTCTCCTCCCCTTTAATGTGGGTGGGCTTTATGACCGCTTTGAACAGTAGAACACAGCAAAAGGAACACTGTGACTGTGACCTTGTATCTATTGCCTGACCCAGGCCTTAAGAATCTAGCAGTTTCCTGACTCTTGAAACAATTTCTGTGGAAGCACTGAGCCACCATATAAGAAGCCCAACCACTCTGAGTTCCCCTTTACTGGAGAAGCCATGTGTAGGGACACCAGTCATGAGTCCCCAGCTGAGCCTTCCAGCCACACTGCTATGTGAGAGAAGCCACCTTGGATGAGCCATCCTCCCCGGCTGAATAGTGCTGAGTAGCGCCAGTTAATGCCACATGGAACAGAAGAATCACCTAGCTGAGCCCTGCCTGAATTCCTAGCCCACAAAATTGTGAAACATAATAAAATGGTGGTTGTTTTCAGGGCTGCCACCCTTTCTCATGGACATCACTGGCTCCTTTCTTCCTTTCCATCTCTATTCATACCCCATTCAGTGACTATTTTCAGGTTGAGGGGCAAGGCTGGACAGAGCAGGAAAATGGAATCTTTACGTTTATTCATCCTGTAGCCTTTCAAATTACTCAGTCCTGAGTTCTTCCCACTCCCTGCCACAGGTTTGGCTTTTGGAACTCAAAAGCCAGGAGTCTGTCTTACCTGCTTTTTGTTGTGCCTTCCTTTCCTGAGGCAGGGAATGATGTAGGGTCTTGCTGGCCTACCTAGGTGTGGGAGTCAGAGATCATGAAAGGAAATACAGAGGAAACATGAGATAACATTTAACTATCATACTGCCACCCACAGAATTTTGCTAACTTTAGAGATCAGATCCAAGCCATTTATATTAGAGACAAACCAGGACATGGGAAAATTAGGTTATCAGCACAACATTCAGGGATGGGAGGCAGGGCTTAAACTTTAGACTTAGGGATTCTGACTTTCAGCTCTCTGTTCATTTGGTAAGTCTTCCAAAAATGCAAGCTTCCAGGCATACTTACTTGATGCTGAATTATTTTTCTTAAAAATAGAATTTACTCTCATACACTGTCAGTTGAAGTATAAACTGGTACAATGACTTTAGTCTGCCACTCCACAAGCAGGCAGATATCTAAGAGAAATGAGCGCATGCCCAAAAAATGTATAAAAATATTCATAACAAACTTATTCACAATAGCCAAAAACTGTAAACAACCCAAATGTCCATCAACAGGGGAATGGATAAACAGACTGTGGCATATTTACACTGTGGAATACAACACAGCAATAAAAAAAGGCCAAACTACTGAGTACGCAAAAAGATAGGTGAGTCTCACAAGCATTTTGCTAGGCAAAAGAAAAAACACACAAAAGAACACATATTGAATAATTCCACTTAGAGGGAGTTCAAGAACAGGCAAAAGTAATCTATGGGGATAGAAGTCAGAATGGTGGTTACCCCTGGACTAAGAGGACTGCCTGGAAAGGGGCATGAAGGAACATTCTCACATGATAGAAATGTTCTGTGTCTTGGTGTATGCATATGTGAGAATTCATCAAGCTTAAGATTTGTAAATTTTACTGTATGTGACTTATACCTCAATTTTAAAAACACAAACTAGTGTGTTCGTGTATATATATACACACACACACACACCATATATACACATATATATACATATTAAAGTTTCCAAGACAAACTCAAGAAATTATTCTTTTGCCTACTTTTCTTTTACTCTCTAATAAAATTTGTTTGTTTTAAGAGATGGGGTCTTGCTATGCTGCTCAGGCTGGACTCAAACTCCTGCGGTCCTGAGTAGCTGGGACTACAGGTGCACCCAGCACGACAAAGTAAAGTTTTCTTTTTTGTTTTCCTCAAAATCAATCTCCTTTTCTTCTCTCTAAATTTTAATTTTATTATTATCATTCTATAATTTGCAAAAATGCATTTTAAGCTTTTTGTATTTTCTAAATGGCACTCACACCAGGGATTGCATATTTCTACTCTCAAAACAGCAGGGAGTGAGCCTGTTCTGCCTAGACACACCATACAACCCTCCTCTCTCTCAGATCTTGCTGCCTTCTCAGGATCCGACAGTAGTGGGAAAGATCCTCTTTGCTCTCAGACCTCCATGCTGATTCAGACCTCCATGCAGTCATACTCCCTGTTCCATCTGCCTGAAAGAACATGTCTTCCTCCTTCATTTGTGTAACTTCTATACATCCTGCAAAACCCAACTGTCTTTCCTTTTACTCTTTATCTGCTTTTCATGGCCTCTGTGATGGCATTATCTCATTGAACTCTAACTATTTTCACCTCTGTGAATTTCTCCAGCTCATGTGAATTTCTCCAGACATGTCTGCATGGATTTCACATCCTCTTCCTAACACACCACCCAGCGAACAGTGGGGGCTCATTTCATTAGGAGAGGACCCCAAAATGAATGGATAAATCCTTAGATTCTGTTGCAACACTGCTGTTTTACAGGATTTTCATAAATAAAAAAAAATCCAACATTGCAAAAATTAATCTGGAGATTGAGGAAATGAAAGGTTCATAAAAATAAAACTGCTGTGAATGCAACTCTGTAAATGCGAAGCCTCTCCTTTCTATGAAAACTAATTGCCCCCAATGGGCTGATGGCAAATAATCAGTAATGAAGGATGCTAGCATTATTTATAAAGATTTGGCTCCTGTGGCTTTGATAAATTTATCATGAAATGCCCTTCAGAACCTCAGCCCCAGCAGGAGCTCATTGCTTCTGTGATCACAACTTGAGACGCGTTCAAGGTTCTGCCTGCAGCTGGTTTTCAGAAACATCAAAGCTTGCATTTGTTTTACTGTTTTGGATAAGAAAAGTAATAAAATCTTTGAAAAAGTGGAGGACTGACTATTTGGAAAAATATCTTATCAGGGACTGCAAATCTTTGAAGCTTTTATGCTAAATCCCCCCTTAGTTTTCCTCCCTTCAACTGCTCCATATGCTGGAAAGGCACAGGAAGATTTGCTTTTGTGAAATTAAGCCCAGGCTTCCAATCCAGGCTGAAATCAGATGGGTATTAGTGATTCTTGGGGATACACAGATAAAATCTCAGGTTAAATAAATTCAGTTCACCCAGGATTCATGTTCCCAGAGACCCCTCCAAACCACCTGCCCTCCACCACGCCACTGCCTCCAGTCCCTGGGGCTTTCCTTAAATGTATAAAGTATTTTTAGCAAATAACTTGAGGGAGAAGGAAGTCAGTGGAGGCAATCACCATCTGAGAAGCTAGGACCCCCTCCAGGTAGCTCTGGATGGGCAAAGGGGTTAACCTGGAAATTAACATCCTCCCATAAATTCATGGAAAATGTTATCTTGCTAGCCTGTGAATCTATTCTACTCTGAAAAGTGGACCTCAGCTCTATGAATCACGAAGCTCCTAATATCCAGGCAGTAGGAAAAGTGGAAACCCTGAGCAGTTGCATGATTGTGATGCCTATTTAGTAGGTTGTTAAAACAGACCTCCTCAGGCGTCGGTTTCAGAGGATGCTTCACCATGATAACCCTTAGGCAGCCAAGTAGGTTTGACTCACAGCTTCTCCATACACAGACCTACTAAGGAAGTAGCAACCCTCAGCTAGATCCAGATGTAGAACTAGATTGGAGTGGGGAATGAGGTAGGACTTGAGGGGAAATCCTTTGGAGGAAGCTGTGCTGAAGCCTCAAGAGCTTGGATGGGGTGTACCTCCACTGATTCCGGTCTGGAGAGAGTGGGCCTCAATGGGAACACGCAGAGAGCTTCTTCAGGCACCATGGCCTAGAGTTTCAAACCATGGCCTAGAGTTTCACTCTTACCCAGGATATTAGGGGCATGTTTGTGTCTCTTGTGGACCAGGCGTGGGCCACATTGAGTTCTGCTCACGGAGACAGCTAGGAGAGTAAGGGTCATAAAAAGTGGGCCACTAGAGCCGGCCCAGGATTGTCGGGCACACTGACAGTACCATACTACTGCAGATACTACACACTACTATGCAGGTCTGCACCTACTATCCTGCCTTCATCCACCTAACCCTGGTGGGGGTCTCCAGGAACAGCTTGCAAGTTGGGGAGAGGTGGGTACGGAAGAAGCAGAAGTCACCCCTCCTTCCTTGAGGAAGATGGCTGCCAACTATAGGCCTTAGAATGGAGAGCAGTCTTACCTTCGAGTGATAGAGTAATCATGTCTTTTTAGTCTGTATTTTTGGTGCTTTGACTTCTTGGGGTCTTGCTGACCTTGAAGAGACTGTCCCTCCCAAGGATAGCCAATTCCTAGAGATAGTTAAAAAAAGGCCAAGTTGGGTGGCTCACACCTGACACCTGTAATCCCAGCACTTTAGGAAGCCGAGATGGGTGGATCACTTGAGGCCTGGCCAACATGGCAAAACCCCATTTCTACTAAAAATACAAAAATTAACCAGGTGTGGTGTTGCACACCTGTAATCCCAGCTACTCGGGAAGCTGAGGCACGAGAATAGCTTGAGCTTGGGAGGCAGAGGTTGCAGTGAGCCAAGATTGTGCCACTCACTCCAGCCTGGGCGACAGAGCAAGAGAAAGACTCCATCTCAAAAAAAAAAAAAAAAAAAAAAGATTCCACTCACTTCTGAGTGTGCCTTTCACACGCAAACCAACCCATCCATGACCCATTTCCCTAGCCACCTCCTTTATCAGGCTTTTACACTGTGGGCCACTAATGACCCAAGGGCCAGGTACCAGGCAACTAGAGATAACCCCTATCCCCCAGAACCCCCTGAAATTACTCAATTTAGCCAACCCACCCTAAACCTACTTACCTGGCTTCATCCATTCCTTCCAGCATCAACTACAATAAAGCCTCTTGCCCACATTCCCCTCTGCTTGCTCTGCCTCCTGACTCACCTTGGTGCTTCCCTATGTGGCTCTGAGTGACAGTGGGATGCCCCCTCCTCTTGGGAACTGTGAGTAACAAACTATCTTTTCAGTGACAGTCATGTGATCTGTTTGGCCTCACCATACCTAAATAATAATAAACCTACACTTTAAAACAAGACCGAAGTGTTGATTAATACACTCAATTGGATGCATTCTCATTACTAATCCAAAATGGCCATATGACATAAGACTGCATGGAAAAGAAATTATTCATGTTTCTGTTCAGGGGCTGGGGAAATTTTCTCACCTGAGAAAAACTTAAAGGGACCATCTGAGACCAAAAACATTCTGGCCTATGGAACGTTATTCAGCAATACAAAGGAACAAAGCACAGATACATGCTACACAGATGAACCTTGAAAACATGCTAAGAGAAAGAAGCCAGTAATGAAAGACTGTATGTATGTTTCCATTTGTATAAAATGTCCAGAATAGGCCAGGAGAGGGGGCTCACTGTCACTGTCACTTGCTTAAATACTGTGTTTCAAACCTCTGCCTACTCTATTCCCAGCGCTTTGGGAGGCCAAAGCGGGCAGATCACTTAAGCCCAGGAGTTCAAGACCAGCATGGCCAACATGGCAAAACCTCATCACTACAAAAAAATGCAAAAATCAGCCAGGTGTGGTGGAAGACACCTGTAGTCCCAGCTACTCAGGAGGCTGAGGTGAAAGGATCGCTTGAGCTGAGGAAGCAGAGTTTGCAGTGACTAGAGAAGGTGCCACTGTACTCCAGCCTGGATGACAGAGCAAAACCCTGTCTCTAAAAAAAAAAAAGGCCGGGTGCAGCAGCTCATGCCTGTAATCCCAGCACTTTGGGAGGCTGAGGCAGGTGGATCACTTGAGGTCAGGAGTTCAAGACCAGGCTGGCCAACATGTGAAACCCCATCTCTACTAAAAATACAAAAATTAGCTGGGCATGGTGGGAGCCTGTAATCCCAGCTACTTGGGAGGCTGAGGCAGGGGAATCACTTGAACCCGGGAGGTGGAGGTTGCAGTGAGCCAAGATCGTGCCACTATATTCCAGCCTGGGCAATAAGGGCAAAACTCTGTCTCAAAAAAGAAAAAAAGTCCAGAATAGGCAAATCTATAGAGACAGAAAGTAGATTAGTTTAGTGAGCACCCAGGGATTGGGGAACTTGCTGGGGGAATGAGGAGTGACTGATAATGGTAAGGAGGTTTGTGGAGGATGAAGAAAATGTTCTAAAATTAATTGTCATGATGGTTGCACAATTCTATGACTATCCTAAAAACCACTGAATTATATGGTGTATAAATTACATACCAATTTAATTGAGAGAGAGAGAAGCAAGGTACCTCCCAGTCTTTGAGCCATGCAGGCCTGTGTTGAATACCAGCTTCGCCACTTACTGGCCCTGAGGTTTGGGGCATAGAACCTCTCTAAGGCTCTACGTCCTTATCTATAAACTAGGGATCTACATACCTACTGCGCAGGGTTGTTGAATAAGATCATGTGTGCAAACTGCTTAATAAATTTATTAGAGCATAGGAAAGACACTCGGCCTTAGATGCTAATAGTAATGCTAATAATAGTGGACGTGTCTTACACACCCTCAGAAGGCTTTCCATTCACTCATTCATTCAATAAGTACAAGGCCCACTCTGTGCCTGACACTGCTCAAAGTGCTGGGGATACATCGGTGAACAAGTCAAAGTCTTGCTGGTATGAAACTGACACTCTAGCAGGGGGAGGAATAATTAACAAACAGGCAGACATCAGATGGGGACAGAGAGCCACCTCCAGGCCTGCTCCTCAAAGCAGCTCACTTTCATATTGTGCATATTTGGCTTTTAAATAAGGTTTTGTTTGAACTTACAATCCTCAAGGCTTAAACAATGCGTTTCAAAACCTCTGCCCACCCTATTCCCAAGAAATTGCAAGCTCCACATTGGGACATACACGGTATCTCAGGCGTAACTGTTGTTTTCTAGTTGATCCTAATGATGTAACTTCGAACAGGCCCCCCTCCCAAATCCTAAGAAATTGAATTTTCTGTCACCTTCAGTGAAAATTACGCTTCCTAGCAAATGCAATTCCAACTAGTCATCGAGATTCGTGCCGCTAATGGGGCCTCATGTCTTTCTGATTCAGTTTGAATCTTTTGAAAATGCCTTGATTAAATTTGGATCTTCCAAAAACGTCAGTGACTTTGATTCAGAAAGTGTGAATTCTCAGCAAGTGTAGGACGCTTCTCTTCGTCACACATTCACTTTCTTCAGTGACTAAGGCCTATGTCTTACACAAATGGGTACATTTTTAGCCTGATGGCTGAGGAGGAACTCTCGCCAGAATTAGCCGCCCATGTGCCTCTGTCTCGCAGGTTCACTGTGCCGTGTAGGTAACGTCATGCCCAGGTCTTCTCAATCTCCTGAACACTTCTGCAGAGACATGTTCTAAGCTTACTGGGCAGATGCTCCATTAGGAAGAGATGCAGGGACATTGCAGCAACATCTGCCAGAAGTTGTACTTGGCTGCAAGAAAGCACTTCTCAATTTCCAACAGTCCCTGCAGTCTCCTCTCTCTTCTCATCTCAGTCCTGATCACACGGCAGATGGATGGGCTGGGATTCTCTGCTGTGATGCATTTGGCATTGGCTGACAGAGCAGACACAATGGCAGTGCCCTCTGGGAAGCAACATAAAGAGCTGATTGTTGTATTTTCTGATAGATAATAGGGGAGAAAGATGTGAATAAACCAGGTGCACTTGTCCTTTAACAGACTGATAGCAGTGACAGAAAACACCCTAGTGGCCATGGAAACAAAGGGTTGGGACAGGAATAAGAATGGAACTGTGGGGAGATTTCAACGAGACCCTCTCTGTGTTGCTGGAAAATACTTGGAAATGTTTGCTGCATTTCCTCATGCACCCCAGTTCTTCCTCAGCCCCAACAGCAAAGACTTCCAGCAGGGAAGGGTTGATATAGCAGGGATGGGAGAAGAAGGGAGTCAAAAATCTTGGCTTGGCTTTTGAATTTGGAAAGTCAACTTTGAGTTGTAAGAACCCAAAGGAAATTTACAGGTAACCTAGAAACTTCCAAGGCCTGAGATACAGATCAGGGCTAGTTTTGCCTGCTTCAGAAGAGAGGAAGTTTCTCAGGGCAGAGGTGGGGAGAGAATGATAAGGGGCAGCAAGAGAGGAAGACAATAGGAACTTCCCTGAAAATGGCCCTGCTCCCCAACCCACCCACCTGCCACCTATAGGGGATGAAGAATACAGCAGAGACCTCAGATGGGTGCGGAGTGGGGTGGGGGGTCCTAGGGACCATGCCCAGAGCTGCCAGATAAAATGCAATGTTTGGGGCTGGGCACGATGGCTCACGCGTGTAATCCCAGCAGTTTGGGAGGCTGAGGCAGATGGATCACTTGAGGTCAGGAGCTTGAGACCAGCCTGGCCAACATGGTGAAACCCCCCTCTACTGAAAATACAAAAATTAGCTGGGCATTGAGGTGCATGCTTGTAATCCCAGCTACTTGGGAAGCAGAGGCAGGAGGATCGCTTGAACCCGGGAGGCGGAGGTTTCAGTTTGCCAAGATTTTGCCACTGCACTCCAGCCTGGGTGACAGAGCGAAACTCCGTCTCAAAAAAAAAAAAAAAAAAAAAAAAAAAAATTTACCTGAAATTCAAATTTAACCGGGTGATATGTATTTTTATTTGCTAAATCTGGCATCCCGAATTGCACCTCCTTTCTAGGGGTAACCTAAAGAGCCTCCTCACCCCAGCAGGTGAGGAAGACAAAGAAAGAATCCTGGGGAGAGGGGCCATGGGGTGCCTGGCAGAGCCTGCAGCAGGAGAAGGAAAAGCTCTGCCTCCGCGGAAGCGTAAGGCTCCACTTCTGGGTGAGGGCTTAGAAGTCAAAATGAGGAGGACGCAGCTGCCACCTGCAGGGAGCATTCCATGTGGGTCAGAGGGGTGACAGTCTCCTCATACAACACCAGTAGGGATTGATAGGGTCATGCCGACCAGATTGCACATGCATGCACACACACCATGTGCCTCCACACAAAAACAATAAAAGTCCATACTTACTGAGCACTTGCTATCCCAGGAACTGTTCACAGAACTTGATTCTTACTATTTTCCAAGTGCATTATATTTTCTTCTGTCAGCTCCTCTAATCTTTGCAACAGTCCTATGAGGCAGGCATTTTTATCTCCATTTTCCTCATGAGGGAACAGAAGCAAAGAAGTCATGTGAGTATCCCAGACTCACCTAGTTGGCAGGTGGCAAAATTGGAGTGTGAGCCCAGCAGTTTGGTTCCTGAATCTGTACCCTTAAACTTCCATACTCTGCAGTCTGTATCACTTGGGGTTGAGTGTGACCGCAAGTAACCAAAAATCCCAATTCGCAGTGGCCGAAACACAGAATTTTATTTTGTTAAACAACAACAACAGAACTCCAGAGGTGGGCAGGTCAGGACTGTTGTAACAGTTCCACAAAGCTCCTTCTGGAATTCCCTCTGTGTTCACTACAGGTGACTTTCAAACCTGTGGTCCAAGAGGGCTGCTGGAGCCTCAGCAATTACATGTGTGTTCCAAGCAGCAAGAGGGAGGAAGGAGGAAAAAGAGTGGCTCTTTCCCTCTTCCTGAAAGTCACATACGCCATCTCTTAGTCACACAGTCTCATCTTGCTGCAAGAGAAGCTGGAGTAAGTAATCACTTGGCTGATTGGCAGTGTGCCCAGCTACAATCAGGAATAAAAGAAGAAAATGACTGTTGAGAATTGATAGCATTCCCTGTTACACTGCCTCTGGAATTTTAAAGTCCCTGGAATTATAGGTCTGTAGTAGATTTTACTGCTGCCCAAATCTCTCCCCCAGCTCATCATGGATGGAGCCAACAAAGTAGGGGGTGCGGCTTCTCAAGGTATCTGCAAAGAGCTGAGGGGGCTGGAGGCTGAGATACAGAGAAGTTCCCAGGAATCTGCCCTCATTCCTCTACCTCCCATTTTGAAGCAAATCACTGTTCTGATTTCTATCATGATAGGTTAGTTTGCATTTTCTAGAGCTTCATATAAATAGGATCATAGAGCATAACCTCTTTTGTGTCTGGGTTCTCTCATTCAGCATTATGTCTGTGAGATTCATTCCTGTGGGGTGCATCAGTCATTCATTTCTTCTTGTTGCTGTGAGGTGCTCCATTACAGGAATACACCATAATTTGTCCATTCATCTGTTGAGGGACACCTAATGTGTTTCCAGTCTTGAACTATTATGAATAAAAGCCTCACAAATATTTTTGCACAATACTTGATGCGGACATTTCTTTTCACTGCCGTTGATTAAATGCCTAGGAGGGTAATTATAGGACAGATTGACCTAAGCTATATGGCAAGTAAACACTTAACTTTTTACGTAACTGTCAAGTAATTTTCTGAAGTGGTTGTAGCATTTCACACTCCTCCAGGCGGTCTATGAGTGTTCCAGTTGCTCCACATGGTGAGTTCTCAGAGGAGTCCCAAGGGCTGGCACCATAACCTTACCTGGGCCTTGAGGGCCTGGTCCTGGCTAGGTCAGCACATGCAGCTCCAGCCTGGGAGACTGTGGCAGCATCTCCTGCAGGGCAACCACAGCAATGCATGGGCTGAGGGATTCCAGAGCAGGAGCCCGCTGCAGCAGCCCTGTGATGTGAGGGCAGTGCAAGGCAAAGACATTGCCAGTACCATGGAGATGGCGAGCCCACCACAGAGAGTGCTCAGGAGTCTCCTGCCATCATTCGCGTCAGCAGTAGTCTGCCGGGAATGCAGGAACACATCAAGATGTGTGAAGGGGGATTAGGCGATGCATTTTGGACACTCAGGATGGGCACCAAAGGGAAGTAATGGCCCCAGAAGAGTGCCAGCAATGCCTCCCTCACAAATCCCCACATATTCTAAGCAGCCAGGCTGCCGGGCTGCTTCTCATTTGGAGTGAAAGTAATTTGCAAGAGTGGTGGGAGCTGTTTCTCCCAGTTGCAGAAAATATTAACGTCTTGTGGAAGACTCTTTCAGCAGAGTCTTAGGTCCATGGGTCACAAAGTCTGGAAAGTTGACAAGGCTTTGGGGTGGTGTGATGAAGAAGCATCTCTCTTTATATTTTTTCTGATTTTGCTGTCTTCCTTCTTCATCAGAAAACACGTACTCTGCCATGGGCTGTAGCTAGTGACAGCAACGTGGGAGCCGACCAAAACACCCACTGGTGTTAGATGTGGTGTAGCCAAGCAGTTATAAAAGAGAGCTCTGAAGCAGCCTTACTGGGTTCAAATCCTAGCTCTGCCTTACATTATCTGCATGATGTTGGACAAGTTGCTGAGCCTCTATGTGTCTCAGTTTCCCCACCTAGAAAATGAGGATAACAGGGTATGTTTCGCAGGCTTTTCTGAGGAATAAATGAATTAATAGATGTAAAGATTTTACAGCAAGCCTAAACCTAAACATAACAAGCCTCAGTAAATTATGATTCTGGAAGATTGAAGCTTAGCTTGAAAGCTGCTACAATGACACAATTAGTTCTGACAACTACACAAATGTATCAGTATAGAGGAAGAATCCGAGACACAAATCCAGCCCCTTACCCAAGGCCTACAACCACTAAGTGACTAAGCAGTAATTCCCATTTTATTGGGTAGCTCCAAAGCTTGGGCTCCATTGCTCATGCCCCTCTCCTTTTATTACAGAGTTCCTAAAGCCTTAGGAACATGGCGCCACTGCCACCTGCTGGTGATGCTGCCACATGGCCCATGGCTGGGGCTCTCACTGAAGCCAATGAGACAGAGATGGAGATGGTGTGCTCAGAACAGAGGATGGCCACGGGGCAGCCTGATCAGTGGAATGCGACAGCATCCCAAAGGATCTCTGGAAACCTTGTCCCCAGAGGACTTGGATTCTAATCTGAATCTGATTGCGGTATCAATCTCTCCTTCAAAGAAAGGCACTTTGAGATCAATGTTGGCCAAGGTTTGTATGTGTTGCTAACACATTGTAAATCAAAAAATATCTGATATGGTTTGGCTCTGTATCCTCACCCAAATCTCATCTCTAACTGTAATCCCCACATGTCAAGGGAGGGACCTGGTGGGAAGCGATTGGATCATGGGAACAGATTTTCCCCACGCTGTTCTCATGATAGTGAGTGAGTTCTCATGAGATCTAAAGGTTTAAAACTGTGGTACTTTCCCCTTCCCTCTCTCTCTCCCGCCACCTTGTGAAAAGGTGCTTGCTTTGCCTTCTTCTACCATGATTGTAAGTATCTTGAGGCCTACTCAGCCATGAGGAACTGTAAGTCAATTAAACCTCTTTTATTTATGAATTACCCAGTCTCCAGTAGTCCTTTATAGCAGCGTGAAAACAAACTAATACAGAAAATTGGTACCAGAAGTAGGGTTGGAGCCCCCACACAAAGCCCTCACTGGGGCACTGCCCAGTGGAACTGTGAGAAGAGGGCCACCATCTTCCAGACCCCAGAATGGTAGATCCACCAACAGTTTGGAACATGCCCTTGGAAAAGCCACAGGCACTCAACACCAGCCCACGAAAGCAGCCACAGGGGCTGTACCCTGCAGAGCCACGGGGGCAGAGCTGTCCAAAACCTTGGGAACCCACCCCTTGCATCAGCGTGTCCTGGATGTGGAACATGAAGTCAAAGCAGATTATTTTGGAGTGTTAAGATTTAATGAGGCCAGTGCAGTGGCTCACGCCTGTAATCCTAGCACTTTGGGAGGCTGTGGTGGGCAGATCACTTAAGGCCAGGAGTTCGAAACCAGCCTGGCCAACATGGAGACACCCGTTTCTACTAAAAATACAAAAATTAGCCGGCGTGGTGGTGCCCACCTGTAATCCCAACTACTCGAGTGGGTGGCTGAAGCATGAGAATCTGGGAGGAAGAGGTTGCAATGAGCCAAGATCATGTTACTGCATTCCAGCTTGGGTGACAGTGTGAGACTGTCTCTCTCTCTCTCTCTCACACACACACACACACACACACACACGCAGATTTAATGAGTGCCCTACCAGGTTTTAGACTTGCATGGGGTCTGTGGCCCCTTAGTTTTGGCCAATTTATTCCATTTGGAACAGGAACATTTACCCAATGTCTGTACCTCCATTGTATCTTGGAAGTAACTAACTTGGTTTTTATTTTATAGGCTCATAAGCAGAAGGGACTTGCTTTGTCTCAGATGAGACTTTGGACTTGAACTTTTGAGTTAGTGCTGGAATGAGTTAAGACTTTGGGTGACTATTGGGAAGGCATGATTGGTTTTGAAATGTGAGAGGGATGTAAGACTGGGGAGGGACCATAGGCAGAATGATGTGGTTTGGCTCTGTATCCCCACCCAAATCTCATCTCAAATTGTAAGCCTCATATGTCAGGGGAGGGACTGGGTGGGAGGTGATTGGATCACGGGGGCAGATGTTCTCCATGCTGTTCTTGTGATAGTGAGTGAGTTCTCACAAGATCTGATTGTTTAAAAGTGTGCTGCCTCCCCCTTCTCCCTCTCTCCTGCCATCTTGTGAAGAAGGTACCTGCTTTGCCTTTGCCTTCTGCCATGATTGTAGGTTTCCTGAGGCTTCCCCAGCCATGTGGAACTGTGAGTCAATTAAACCTCTTTCATTTATAAATTACCCAGTCTCAGGCAGTTTTTAATAGCAGTGTGAAAATGGAGTCATATAGTATCTGAGACAGGTCTCAATCAATTTAGGGGTTTACTTTGCCAAGGTTAAGGACCATGGCCCATGACACAGCCTCAGGAGGTCCTGAGAACATGTGCTCAAGGTGGTTGGGTTACACTTTGGTTTTATTACATTTTAGGGAGACAGAAGTTACAGGCAATGGCATAAATCAAAACATGGAAATTACACATTGGTTCAGCCCAGAAAGCCAGACATCTTGAAGTAGGGGGCTTCCAGGTCCTAGGAGGATTTGAAGATTTCTTGAGGTTAGATAAGGGAGGTTGTGAAAACCAAGGTTCTTATCATGTAGATGATGCTACCAGGTAGCAGGCTTCAGAGAGAATAGATAGCAAATGTCTCTTATCAGATCTTAAAATGTGTCAGACTTTGGAAAAGACCTGGTAAGGGAAAGAGATTCTCTACAGAATGCAAATTTCCCCCACAAGAGACTGTTCAGCAGGGCCATTTTAAAACATATCAAAGAAATATATTTTGGGGTAAAATACTTCGCCTACTCTCTGTCATGTGTTACTATACTAGAGTCACATTGGAATGCGGTATCTTACTGCTACAAAGAGTCTGTTTTGCCATTATTAAGATCTCTGCTTTAATGTTAATTCTGGTCAGTTGTGCCTAAATTCCAAAGGGAGAAGGTTATAATGAGGCATGTTCGACCCTACATTCCCGTCAAGACCTGAATCAGAGTTTCAGGTTTCTTTGAGATCCCCTTGGCCAAGAAGGGGTCCATTCAGTCCACTGTGGGGCTTAGAATTGTAATTTTGGTTTACAACATCAACGTGTTAGCTATTTACCAGATTACCCAGCACTTGTGCAAGAGAAAGGTCAAGGATTTGGAACATGGGACAGGTGAGTTGTGATGAGGATGACACAGTTCAGCAGGGCTCAAAGTGCAGGGCCTCACCCAGAAGGTCAGCTTTGGATGGGGGCCCTGAGGCAAAAGACCCCTTTATAATTTTGCCTTTCTCTGCCAACTTCCCCACTTGAGTGGAAGAATGGGTAAAAACTCTTAATGAGACAGACAAAGCCCTCTGTGCTTTGGGTCTTGCTGATGTGTCCAGCCTCATTCCTCCCAACCCCACCTCACACTCTAGGACAGTTCCACACGTGGGGTGGATAGTTGTGACCTGGACTACTTTTCACAAACTCATTTTCTGGGAAATGCCCTTCATCCCCACTATTAAGGCCCCTATAGTACCTACACCAAAGAACCTTACACATTGTATCCCATGTGAATGGCGTCCTATGTGAGTGGCATCCCTGGGTCACAACCCCTTAGACTACAACAGGAATGGTGCCTCTGGGGCTTGTGCAACTTGGCAAGATGTCTACTATTACCACTACCATTGACATGAGTGGACATGTGGACCTGGCCTCCAGACCATACATAGATGACTGGTTCAGTGTGAGCTTCAAAATCAGGTGGGCTGATCAGAGTGTTCTCACCCTCGAAATATGAAACTGATATAAGAGATTCCAAGCTCAGATTGACTGAAATCTCAAATAAAGGAGGTGTCGGTGGCAGCCCCAAACTGTATGTTGTGAGTGCCCTGGCCAGCACCACCTTTTCAGGGTGGTACACCCATCCCCCAGGTGCTTATTGGCTGCTAACATGTCAAAGCTGCCCCTGCTCTGGAAAATCTCCTACTGCACAGAGTCCACCCCACCCCAAGCCAATAGCCTCAGAGGTACACAAGGGCAGACCTCAAGGCAGGACAACTCTGCAGCAAATTCACGTCCCAAAGGCCCCTCCACCTGGGTCAGGCCACCGTCCTTGCTCAACTCCCCTCCTTCCCTATGCTTCTTCTTCCCTCCATTACAGGCTTCTCCTAAACACACTACCCCAGCAGATGACCAAAATCCCTGTGTTAGGCTCTACCTCTAGGGAATTCACCCAAGGCAGACGTATTCTATCACATAAACTAGAAACAAAGGAAGCCAGCTTGTGGGGAGAGAGTGACAAGGTCTCTCTTCTTTTTTATTTTTATTTACTTTTTTTTTTTTTTTTTGACAATTTCTTGCTGTGTCCCCAGGCTGGGCTGCAGTGGTGTGATCACAGCTCACTGCAACCTCAACCTCCTGGGCTTAAGCAATACTCCTGCTTCAGCCTCCTTAGTAGCTGGGATCACAGATGCACACCACCAGGCCTGGCTACTTTTTTAATTTTTTATTATGTAGAGACGAGGACTCACTATGTTGCTCAGGCTGGTCTCAAACTCCTGAACTCAAGGAGGTCCTCCCACCTCGGCCTCCCAAAGTGCTGGGATTATAGGCGTGAGCCACCGCACCTGGCTGGGAGTCTCTTCCTGACCAAACTTTAGACAGGCTCCTCTGAGCCCTCTTTTCAACAAGACCTCAACTTTGGCCTATGAAAAACTGCACACTCTCAGCACAAATACTTTCATCCACCTCCACACTATAAGATGTGCAAAAACACTAGTATAGTTTCTAATAGCTCAAGACCACATCCATAGGATGACCCTAGACCTCTTAGTGTACTCACCTCAGAAACCTCAATGCTGCCAGGAGAATTTACTGTTTGCTCCAGACAAAACCTAGTAACAGACAGGCCCCTGAACCTCTCCCCACCTCCTCTGAGCAGTTACTTTAGAAAGCTGCTTACAGTTATGAATCCTTTCTCTTCCCCTTTAAAATGTAGACCTTCCACCACCCAGAACTGTCTTCCCAAAGACATGAGAGCCATCTCTTTGAAATGCAAATCTCAGCGCTCTCCCTCTCCCAACTCAGGGGGCACCTGGCTCTAACTTGCACTGCTGTGGCCTGTAGGAGGTATACATGAGATTAACAAACCCAGTCTCTGCTCCATCCCCTGCTTGTTTCCCCTCTACTCCCTCATTCTCCCTTTAAAATGCCCAGGCATCTCTGCAGAAGTCAAAGCTGAGTTCAGTTCACTCAGACCCTCTTCCCTATTGCAGTGAATAAAGTCTATTCTTACCACTCTGGCTAATGTAGTGCTTTGACAAGAGAAAGAAACAGCTATGCAATGAGGAGAAAAGGTGGGAAATGGGGAACAACATTTCCCTGCATCTAGGTCATTCCAAGGCACTCCTTCATCTCTGCCTTTAAGCCCCATGAGACACTTTGTGACCACGCAATAAGTCCCCCATTTCTTGCTTAAGCAAACTCATGTCAGTTTCTATTACTTGTAACTAATTCAGACTTTATTAATACCTTCCCTCCTCCTGGTGTGCCCCTCTGCTCCCTGCTGTCTGCCTGGTTTATACTTAAGGTCTTTCAACACAGCTCCAGCATCAACTCTTCCTTGAAGCCTGCCCTGATAACCTGCTGTGCAGCTCCTGGCATGTGCCTCCATCACACCAGAGCCCCACTAGCACTGCTGTGCACTTTTTGGTTTACAATTACAGAAGTTCTTTGAGATGATACAGAACACCCACTCGGCCAATAGAACTGAAAAATGTGTGCTTTGATGAAAAACTACGCATTGCTTGGAACGCACTGGTCTGGATTATCTAATTCTGATTGTATGGAAGATAATTTGCAACTCTGCATCTTGTACATAACTGATAGCAATGCAAAATCGTTCTTGCTCAGAGACATGTAAATAAATTCTGTGCAGAGGGGAGATGACCCTCCCTTCTATGGAAAAGTCAGTTTTGCATCCGTTTGAACATTCATTTCAATATTTCTAAAATGTATCTATAAGTGTACCTGTTCTCCTTTTAACTGGTTGCCATTTTTATAGTTTTCTCATTAATTAGCTAAGTAAAATCTTTAAGATGTGTTCATTTTTATATCTGTATAAGAGTATTTTTTTTAAACCAGTCTTTGAAAATTATCCTTTCACAGAATATTGGGGCCTCTGGTTTCAATTGTCATAATAAAAGCTACCGTGAACTGGATGCTGAGTGATGGGTTTACTTTCCTCGTCTCACTTATAGTAGAGATGTCATCAGTTTTGTTCACTAGTATATTCTTCAGCCCTTCGAACTGTCGCTGGCATAGAGCAAGTGCTCAAAATCTTACTGGTAACGAAGTGAGGAAATCCTCTCGACCGTGTCAGGCAAAGCTGCTATTGTCATCCGCATTTTAAAGATGAGGAAGCTGAGGCACATAGCTGGCAGATGACAGTGAGAATTTGAACTCTTGGGGTCTTCAGACAGAACTGAGACAGAAAAATAATCTCATTTAATTTCCTCTTACAGAAGTATGCAAATTGTCCCAAGAAGAATGCCCAACAGACTCCTCATTTCTCTCTGGCCCAAAATTATGTCACATGTCTTTCTGTAAACCAGTCACCAGCAGGGGAATGAGACAAAGTTTAGACCATTAGGGTCATGCATGGAGTTGGTGCTGGGTCAAACCCTTGAGAGGGGTCTGAACAAACAGGTGGGTTCACAGCCAGCAGTGTCTACATTAGGCAGTTTGCAGAACAAGAATCTGCCCAGACCCCACTGGGTTCACCAGCTTAGAATTCATTGTATTTTTGCCTTGTTAAATTATCTTTTGTCATAACTTTTTACAGACATGTCAATTACATTAATAAGATGTATCAATTTTAGATGCATATAATTTAAAAAGTTTTGACCCATATACACATCTATGTAGCCATCACGCCAATTGCAACATGGAGCATTCACATCCCTCCAGGAAGTGCCCTGTGCAACTTCCCTGCCAATCTCCACACCCACCACCAAGCAGTTGCCAACTAGGTTTGCCTGTTCACTTCAAGTAAATGAAACCATACTGTGTGCATTTTTTAAATGCCTGGATTCTTTCACTTAAATAATGCCTTTGAAATTTGTCCATGTTTTCATATGTATCAGTAGTTTTTTCTTTTTTAATCACTGAGTAGGATCCCATTGTATGAACATATACCACAAATTGTTTATCCATTTTCCTGTTATGAATATTTGTTATTTCCAGTTTGGGGTTCACAAATAAAGATGCTAAGAACATTCACATACAAGTCTTCTCAGAATCAGTTTTTAAATTGTTTTCATGGCTCAGGGATCCCAGATGATGGGTGAAATTAGTAATCTGTGCCCAATACACATGAGCAGCCCTGTCCCAGTGACTCGTGGAAGACTCAGTTTCCACCCAGGGACCATTTCTGGACAGGATCCTAGGCTGGCAGGCTGAAATACCATTCTTTTTAGGGCATCTCAGGGAGGATAGCAGCATCCCAGCTGTAAGTCTGACTCCCTGACATATTGTTGTAGGACTCTTTCCTTAGTTCAGCTAAAGTCAGGGGTCCTTATCACACAGCCATGAAAAATTAGGCTCGCAGACAGTTCGAGGGGCGAAGAGGGCAGGGTTTTATTGGATTTTGAAAGGAAAAGAAAGGGAAACAGGGACTTTCTGCAAAGCCAGAGTTCTGCTAGTGTGCTTCCTGCCTGGCAGATTGAATCCCAGGTTCCATCCAGGAAGAGGGGAGACCAGGCTCCTCCCCACTGCAAATAGCAGGAATTTCTGTGGCTCCACCCCAGGGCATGCTCTTCCCAGTGAGCAGGCTGGTTGGAGTTTTTCTGGGAACCCCTTTGCACTTGGCTGTCTCAATACCCAGGGAGAGCCCTGGGACCCTTCCCTGGAAAGAGATTATGCACCCTACTCCCTGAAGTAGGTATTCAGCGCACATCCACCCACCTTCAACTCAGTTCACCACTGTGGCTGTGGATGCTAGGACCCAGTATTTTTTCTTTTCTTGTTTTCCTTTACATTCAGCTAGAAAACCTTCACTTGTTTAGTCATTCATTCACTAAATATTTATTAAGCACTTTTTCAAGTCTTCTATATCCCTGTTAATTTCTTTTATTGAGAGAGGGATGCTGTGATAGACAGAATAATAGCCTCCAAACATGCCCATGCCCTGCTTCCCAGAACTTTTCAATGTATTACTTTACATGGCAAAAGTGACTTTGCAGATGTCATTAAGATTACAGACCTTGAGATAGGGAGATGATCCCGGATTGTCCAGGTGGGCCCAGTAAAATCATATGAGCTCTGAGAAGAGCCCTTCTCAGACATGGTCAGAGGAAAAGGTCAGAGAAATGCAACATTGCTGGCTTTGAAGATGGAGGAGGGGGAGCATGAGCCAAGGAATACTAATGGCCTCTATAAACTGGGAAAGACAAGGAAATAGATTCTTCCCCAGATTCTCCAGAAGGTAATGAGGCCCAGAAAACTTTCATTTTAACCCAGAGAGACCTGTATCATACTTCTGACTTAAAGAACGTTATAAGATCAGTAAATATACGTTGCTTCAAGCCACTAAGTTTGTGGCGATTTGTTTCTGCAGCAATAGAAAACGAATACAGTTACAATCTCTGTTGTTGTGGATTTGTCTATTTCTCTTTGCAGTTCTCTCAATTTTTGCTTCATGCATTTTGAAGCTTTATTATTAAGAGTATAAATTCTTAGGATCATTTGACCTCTTTGTCGTAAAAAAAGATCTTCCTTATTCCTGCTATTAGTCTTTGCTCTGAACTCAAATTCATCTGATACTACTTCAATTATTTAGCATGGTGTATCTTTTTCCATCTTTTAACTTTAAACCTATTTTTGTCTTTACATTTAAAGAAGTCTTTTGTAGGCAGATTTTTAAAAATTAATCCAGTTTGGCAATCTCTGCCTTCTAATTGAGCTGCTTAGATAATTTACATTTAATGTGATTATACAGTTGGGCTTCTATTTGTTTCATCTGTGCCTTGTTTCGCTTTTCTTCTTTTCCTACATTTTTAGATTAAGTGTTTTTATGGTTCAATAGTTATCTCCTTGGTTAGCTCATTGTTGTGTTATTTTATGTATGCTTTGTGGTTTATAGTATATTTAATTTATCACAGTATAATTTCTGGTGATATTGTACCACTTAGCATACAGTATAGAACCTTACAGTAGAATGCTAGTCTGAGGAACTTGGAAAACCACTCCCACAGAGAAACATCCATTAGATTGGTCAAGATTAGCAAATATAATCATTCAAAGTCTCTGAAGAGTGGCCAAATGGCTTACAACAAATTGAGAAGCATTTATTTAACAAAATCAATGGAAACATGGTAAATAATGTAATATGGTAAATAATGTAATATGGTAAATAAGGTTTATGCTGCACAATGGGAGAAGAGGCTATTCCTAGAACCCAGGTAATTCCTACAGACCCTTCAGGGCCACCACATATAGTGTAAAAGTTCAGAGAAGACTACAGTAACTCTACACAAGCAAAGCAATAAGGGTTCAACTCCCTCAGGATGAAGGCTGGACTACCCAACGGGTCAAAATCCATATAAAAGCCTGGCTAAAGGCCATAAGAACATGGAATGGGTGCTAGAAGAAGAAATCCATAAGTGAAAACTATGGCCATTACAGAAACAGACACTGAACCTACCACATTTTCTTCCTAAGGGGCCATGTATTAATATATGATGATACAGTTTAATTTAGTTTCCTCATCCCCTCTTCCTTTACATCACTGTGGTATGGAGTTTGATGGTTGTAGATAATCCTACAATTCAGACCTTAGGTTGTGGAATATTGAAACAAAATAATGACAGAACTACAAGAACAAACATCCATCATGCAGAGATCCAGGATTTTAAAAGGATACAGTTACTGATAAAACACTAGGTTAAGCCTTCTTTGGAGGAGCATACGGTTGACCCTTGAACAATATGGAGGTTAGGGACGTCAACCACTTGCATAGTTGAAACTCCATATGTAACTTTTGACTTCCCCAAAACTTAACTACTAATACCCTACTATTGACTGGAAGACATACCAATAACATAAACAGTTGATTAACACATATTCTGTATATGTATTATATACTGTATTTTTATAATACAGTAAACTACAGAAAAATGTCATTAAGAAAATCATAAGGAAGAGAAAATATATTTAATATTCATTAAGTGGAAGTGGATCATCAGGAAGATCTTCATCCTTGTCATCTTCAGGTTGAGTAGGCTAAGGAGGAGGAAGAGAAGGGGTTGGTCTTGCTGTCTCGGGGTAGCAGGGGAGGAGGAGGTGGAAGGGGAGACAGTGGAGACAAGCACACTTGGTGTAACTTTGTGGAAATACATCATAATTTCTGTCTGACATTTTTGCTTTTTCATTTCTCTGGAGATGTTTCTATATGGTACCAATTCTTCTTCCATCATTTGCTTTGGTTTCAGTGCCCCATCATAGAAGGGTCTATGTCATCAAATAAGTCAAATGCCATCTTGTTTAATCAAAATCCTTCTGCCAGATCGTCTAATGTCAATTTGCTTTCTGGCACTGCTTCTTCTATGTCTTCTTCCTCATCATCTGACAGTAGTTCAGAAGCATTCATCTTCATTAGTCATCTTCTGTTAATTCCTCTAGTGTAGTGTCTGTCAGCTCTTGAATTTCTCCAACATCCATATGTTTAAACTCTTCATCCTCTACCTTCTTGCCATATCCACAATCTCTTTCATGATTTCCTTGATGGGCTCTGTCATAAATTCTGTGAAATCATGCACATCTGGACACAGATTTCTCTAGCAGGAATTTATTGTTTTGGGCTTGATAGCTTTCACAGCTTTTACTATAACAACCATGACATCTTCAATGGTGTAATGAATCTGTCCAGATTTTCTTGAGGTTCTCTTCCATAGCATTGACAATCCTTCCCATAGAATACTATATGTAATGCAACTTAGTTGTCCTTATGCTCGTCTCATCTAGAAGCTGAATTAGAGACACTGTGTTTGGGGGGAAGTAAACCACTTGGACATCTTCAGTGTTGAACTCATGGGTTCACCCAGAGGTGGCCAAGGAGCATTGTCTCATAGTGAAATAACTTTAAAATGCAGTCTCTTAATGGCAAGGAACTTCCTGACTTTCAGGGACAAAGCATCAATGGAATCAATCCAGAAAAAGTATTCTCATTGTCCAGGCCTTCTTGTTGTACAGCCAAAAGACTGGCAGTTGGAGTTTATCTCTTCCCTTCAAAGCTCTAGGGTTAGCAGCTTTATAGATAAGAGCACTCCTAATCATAAACCTGATTGCATTTGCACAAAAGAGTAGCATTAGCCTATCCCTTCCTGCCCTAAATCCTGGTGCCCACTTCTCTTTCTTACTAATAAATGCCCTTTGTGGCATTTTTTTTTACAGAATAGAGTACTTTCATCTGGATAAAAACCTATTCAGGCAGATACCCTTTCTCCTCAGTGCTTTTCGTGATGGTGCCTGGGAAGTTCTCTGCTGCCTCTAAGTTAGCAAAAGCTGCTTTTCCTGTTATTTTGACAGTTTTAAGGCCAAATCGCTTTCTAAAATTATCAAATCATCCTTTTTTGTCATTAAATTCTCAGGCTCTAGATCCTTCCTTTTGCTTTAAGTTGTAATATAATGACTTCGCTTTTTCTTGAATCATATTAGAGCTTATAGGATATGCCTTTTTATAGTAATCCTGCACCCACATAAGAGCTGCATTTTCAACGTGAGATAACAACCTGTTTCACAGTAAGTCCAAGGTTTTCACACCTGTTGGCACAGCTGGCACGATGACTTCACTGTTTTTACAATAGTCCTTACACTGGATTCATTTATTTTTAAATGGTGGGCAGCCAGAGCTGCAGACCTCAATCCATGGTACATATTTTTCGACTTTTTCAATTCAACCTCTTCTTGTAATGCCATGCCTTTTCTCTGCTTTTTAGGAGCACTTCCAGCATCATTAGTGGTACTTTGTATGTGTCCCATGGTGTTATTCAAAGTTTATAATGTTGCACTAAACATGATAAAAAATACAAGAGAACTGCAGGAGATCACTTTTTACTGCAAAATGCAATTTGCTGGAGGGTTGAATTCTTCATGTGGAGATGCTTAGCATCACATAGTATTTTAAGCAGATACTTACAACACTTGAGGTCACTGCAACAGCAACAGGAGGTGGTTACAAAATTACTACAGTAATACAGTATGTATCACGGTTAATTTTATGCAGTTATGATTTAATATTGCATCTTTACTTTTGAATTTATCTTGACTGTGCATAGCAACATGTGCAGTCTGTGTGTGTAAGTTTTAATAAATTTTAACTTTTTATAATAGATTTGTGTATATTTTATTGTAGTAAATGATAAAATAGATGACTATCTACATACTAGTTTTGAACCTTCACATAAAACTTTGAAACTAGAATTAGGATATGGTCCTGGACGTTAAATCTTGGATATGGACCTCAGACATAAACCTTGAACCTGGACCCCAAGGATAAACTATGGATCTTTTACCTAGAAATTGGACTATGGCATCAGAGCTGGACCTTGGCCATAAACCTGAACTGACCTTGAATGAAGGCCTTGGAAGTGAACATAAAATCTCCAATCACCATGACACTTGACTTGGATGTTGGACCTTAAGCTATGCTTACATTTATCCAGGACCTCAAACCTGACTTTAGACCTACACCTGGGTATTAGACCTGAAACAATTGACTTGGAATTTGAACCTGTACTATAGATCTTGACCTGAACCTCAGACATAGACTTGTCCTTGATATCTGGACTTTATACTTTCACCTTAGACTGGGATTTGGCCAGATCATTGGACCTGACCATGGACCTGGACTTTAAAAACTGGTCCTTAAACCTGGATCTGAGGCCTGAATATGAATCTTGGATCTGGATCTTGGACCTTGCTTTGAAATGCACATAGGACCCAACCTAAGGCATGAAACTTTGCTCTTAACTTAGACCACGAAACTGAATTTTGGACCTGGATCTAGACTTTGGCATTGAACCTGGACATTGCACCTAGAACTTTCACCTGGACCTCAAACCTGGGCAAGAATTTTGGACCTGGATCTTGGACCTTTCTTTGAACTCATATTAGACCTGATCTTGGGTCTGGAACCTGAACTTTGGATGTGGATCTAGACCATTGGATCCAGGGTATTGGATCTAGGTTTTGAACTTTAGAAATGGATTTTGGACCTTGAACCTAGACCTCAAAACATGGATCTCCCTATTGCTTTGTAGAAAAAATAATAATGAGCATAAGCATTTCTAAGCAAAAAATCTAAAATTAAGAAAAACTCATTCCTCTCAATTACACTGTTGAATTCTAGCAGCATTTGTGAAAATCAGCTAAGAATCACATAGAGTTCACAAAAGTTCCTATTGCAAGTTAGAGTGAGTTAAAGTGAATCTAAACAATACTTGTGTGAAAAGGTCTATTATCACATATTAATATTATTATCAAAAGTACTTTCTTATTCAAGTTAGAGCCAATTAAGATGAATCAGATAAGTGTGAAAACAAGCAGTTTCCCCAAATTTATAAACAAGCCCAGTCTCGTACATTCTTCTCAAAAGTATGTTCTTGCTGAAAATTAAATAAAATCAGGTGTACTTGCTCAATAAGAAAGAACACAAGTTCAGAATCAGAATCAAAGTTAAAACTTTAGTTCCAACATCAAAGTCATGGTCCAGAGTCCAAATAAAAGGTCTAGATCCATGTCCAATTTCTTGTGTATAAGGTCTGGCCTAATGTCCAATGCAAAACCAAATCCAAAATTCAAAGTCCTGGCTCACAGTCTAGATCCAAGTTGAAGTTCTAGGTGTGAGGTCCAAGTCCAGGGTCCACATCAAAGTTCTCAGAGCCATATCCAGAGCCCTGTCAGGTTCTGGTCAAGGTCCTATTCTAAGGTCCAGAGCTGAGTTTGGGTCCAAGTTTCAAGGTTGACTTTGAAGTCCTAATCCCAAGTCCAGTTCCAAGGTGGAGGTCCACATTCAAATGCAAGCTCAATGCAGGTCAAGGTTCATGTCCTGGTATAAGGCCCAGATACATGTACAGGCCCATCATCCATGTGCAAGTCCAATTTCCATGTTTAAGCTCAGGTCCAATGTCTAGATCAAAACAAGGTCCAAGATCCAGGCCAAAGGTCTATATTCAGGTCTAATTTCCAGGTATAAGTTCAGGACACAGAAGCAAATAAATGTCAAAGTCTGAGGTCAAGGTCCAAACTTTAGATCCAAGGTCTAAGTTCAAAGCCGAGGTTCAAGGCTCAGGTCTGAGGTTCTGGTCAAGGCCCAAGACTGATTTCCAAGATCCAAGTCCAGTTCCACATCTAAGGTCCAGATCCAAATGCAGGTTTACTGTAGAAGGGCAAGGACAAGGTCTAAACCTCAGGTCCTGGTCTAGGTTTAAATTAATATGTAAATGTTAGATCTAGACTCAGGTCCAAAATCCAGGTCTACTGGCAAATCCAAGGATGTGAAAAAATCCATAACTAAATTCCAGATTCAAAATTCATATCCTAGGTCAGTTCCAGGTCCAGGTCAGAATTCCAGATCTGAGGTCCAAATCCAAGTTTAGAAGTCCACATCTAAGATCCAAGATACAGCTCTAGGTTCCCAGTCTTAATCTAAGACCCAGGTCCAGTTCAAATCCACATTATAAATCCAAGTTCGTTCAACATCTGAGACCAGATCAAAGTCAGGGCCTAAGTCCAGGTCCAAGGCTCAGGCCCGCAGTCTTGGTTGAGGATCAAGTTTTAGCACCAAATTTTAAGCAAGATCAGGTCCTCCAGGTCTGAGCTCAAAGATCCCAAGGTCAAATGTCAATGTCCAAGATTCAAGTCCCAAATCCAGGTTAATGATCAAGAATGAGATCTAAAATCAAGTCCCAGCTCACGGAAAAATTCAAATCTAAGTTGAGATATTATGTTCAGTCCAAGGTCTAAATCCATGTACATAGCCTAGGCCAAAGCCTAAGGTTTGTGACCAGTTCAAAGTCTGAAGTTCAGATACAAGATTCAGATCCAACAATCAGGTCCTGATTCAAGATGCTGGCCTAAGACCAATGTCTAGGTCTGAGACATATTTCCAGTACAAAGTTCAAGTCCATATTTCCAGTACAAAGTTCAGGTCCAGGACTTGGTTACTGATCTAAAGTCAGAGTCCATTGCAGAGGTACAAAGTCCAGGTCCAACATCTATATCGATAGACATGCCTGGGTTTAGGTCTGCTGTTTAGGCCTGAGGTTCAACTTAGAGTTTAGAGATTGAAGTCCAAGGACAAGTCAAGAGCTCATATCCAGTTTCAAGGTACGGAACCAAATTCAGGTTGTGATCCGATCAGAGGTATAGGTCCAAGATCCAGCTTCAAAATTAAAGATACTCATCCAATTTCTAAGTCCAAAGAAAATATTTGAATCTAGATCCAAGATTCATAAGGACTAGGACAATGCCCAAAGTCTAGGTCCAGTTCCAAGGTCTAGGTTCAAGATTCTGATATCAAAAACTGGTTAGATTCATCTTAATTTGGACAAATACTGTTTGGATTTGTTTTAATCTGCTTTAATTTACAATAGTAACTTTTAAGAACACTGTGACTTGGATCTAGTTTTGACAAATACTGCATGGATTCATCTTTTGTCTAACTCAAAATAAGAAGTTCCTTTTTAGAGTTATGTGTGATACTTAGCTCATTTTTGAGTATTCTACTAAGATTCGTGTCAGCAGAGATGAGTCTGCTGAGAGGAATGCGTGCTTTTCAGATTTTGCTCAGGTAATGTTTAAGTATCTCACAGATTATTTTACTAAGCAATAAGTTACTTTGGAGAAGAGTGTTTGAGACTTGTTTACACTAATAATGCTTCATTTTAAAACAACTATACAGTTTTCCAGTTCCACCCAAATGAGTTGTCCCATTCTCCCTGATCCTCTCTCTTACAACCAAAAATCTCTGGACACAAAACATTATAAGCATAAGGAGACTTTGGGCTGAGCACGGTAGCTCATGCCTATAATCTTAGAACTTTGGAAGGCCAAGGAAAGAGGATTGCTTAAGGCCAAGAGTTTGAGAGACCAGCCTGGCCAATATAGCAAAACCCCATCTTTATTTAAAAAATAAAATAAAATAAAATAAAAAGTTGGTTTTTCAGAAAGATAAACAAAATTAATAAACTGCCAGCCAGACTAATAAAGAAAAAGAAAAGAAGAGAAAAAATCCAAATAAATAAGATCAGAACTGAAAAAGGAAATATTACAACTGATACCACAGAAATACAAAAGATCACAGACTATTATGAACAACTATATGCTCACTAACTAGAAAATCTATAGGATACGGATAAATTCCTGGGAATATACAATCTTCCTGATTGAACTAGGAGAAATAGAAACCTTGAACAGACCAATAACAAGTAGCAAGATTGAATCAGTAATTTAAAAAATCTTCCAGTAAAGAAAAGCCCAGGACCAGATGGATTAACAGCCAAATTCTACCAAACGTACAAAGAACTAATATCAATCCTCTAGAAACTGTTCCCAAAAACGGAGAAGGAGGGAGTTCTTCCTAACTCATTGTATGAGGCCAGCATCACCGTGATATCAAATCTAGACAAGGACACAACAAAAACACCAAAAAAGAAAACTACACAGATCAATATCCCTAATGAGCATAGATGTAAAAGTCCTCAAGAAAATACTAGCCAACTGAATCCAATAGCACATCAAAAAGATAATACACAGCCAGGTGTGGTGATGCATTCCTTTAGTCTTAGCTACTTGGGAGCCTGAGGCAGAAGGATTGCTTGAGCTCAGGAGTTTGATACCAACCTAGGCAACATAGTGAGACCTTATCTCAACAAAAAATTTTAAAATGAGCTGAGCATGGTGGCATGTGCCTGTAGTCCCAGTTACTTCAGAGGCTGAGACAAGATTGCTTGAGCTCAGGAGGTTAAGGCTGCAGTGAGCCGTGATCATGCCACTATGCTCCAGTCTCAGGGACAGAGCAAGATCTTGTCTCAAAAAAAAAAAAAAAAAAATGTTTTTGGCCAGGAGCAGTGGCTCATGCCTGTAATCCCAGCACTTTGAGAGGCCAGAGCAGGTGGATTGCTTGAGGCCAGGAGTTCGATGCCAGTATGGCCAACAGGTGAAACCCTGTCTCTACTAAAAAATACAAAAATTAGCTGGATGTGGTGGTGCATGCCTGCAATCCTAGCTTCTTGGGAGGCTGAAGCATGAGAATTGCTTGAACCTAGCAGGCAGAGGTCGCAGTGAGTTGAGATCACGCCACTGTACTCCAGCCTGGGCAACAGAGCAAAGCTGTCTCAAAAAAAAAAAAAAAAATTTAAAGGTGCCCAAATCTCTCATGCACTGTTGGTAGGAATGTAAATTAGCACAACCACTATGGAGAACAGTTTGGAAGTTCCACAAAAAACTACAAATAAAAATACCATATGATCCAGCAATCTCACTGCTGGGTATATACCCAAAAGAAAGGAAATCAGTATATCAAAGAGATATCTGCACTGTCATGTTTGTTGCAGCTCTGTTCACAATAGCCAAGATTCAGAAGCAACCAGAATGTCCATCAACAGATGAATGGATAAAGAAAATGTGGTACTTATATACAATGGACTACTATTCAGCCATAAAAAAGAATGAGATCCTGTCATTTGCAACAACATGGATGGAACTGAGGGTCATTATGCTAAGTGAAATAAGCCAACCCAAGAAAGACAAACATTGCATGTTCTCACTTATTTGTGGGATCTAAAAATAAAACAATTGAACTCATGGAGATAGAGAGTAGAAGGATGGTTACCAGAAGTTGGGAAGAATAGTGGAGGGTAGGGAGGAGAAGTGGGGATAGTTAATGGGTACAAAAATAGTAGTTAGAAAGAATGAATAAGGCCTAGTATTTGACAGTGTAACAGGGTGACTATAGTCAATAATAATTGTACATTTTAAAATAACTAAAAGAGTATAATTAGATTGTTTATAACACAAAGGATAAATGCTTAAGGGAATGGGTATCCCATTTTATATGATATGATTATTATGCATTGTATGCCTGTATCAAAACATCTCATGTATCCCATAAATATATACACCTACTGTGTACCCCCCAAAAGTGTGCAAAGGATATGAATAGTCTTTTTTTTTTTTTTTTTTTTTTGAGACAGAGTCTTGCTCTGTCACCCAGGCTGGAGTGCAGTGGCGCAATCTCAGCTCACTGCAAGCTCCGCCTCCCAGGCTCATGCTGTTCTCCTGCCTCAGCCTCCCGAGTAGCTGGGACTACAGGTGCCTGCCACCACGCCCAGCTAATTTTTTGTATTTTTAGTAGAGATGGGGTTTCACCATGTTAGCCAGGATGGTCTCGATCTCCTGACCCTTGATCCGCCTGCCTTGGCCTCCCAAAGTGCTGGAATTACAGGCATGAGCCACCGCGTCCGGCCCCATGAATAGTCATTTTTTAAAAGAAGAATACAAATGGCCAGCAGGTATGTGAAAAAATACTCAACATCACTAAACATCAGAGAAATACAAATTAAAACCACAATGGGGTATCACCTTACCTCAGTCAGAATCACTGTTATTAAAAAAGTAAAAAAATAACAGATGTTGTCAAGGATGCAGAGAAAAGGGAACTCTTCTATGCTGTTGGTGGGAATGAAAATTAGTACAATCTCTGTGGAAAACAGTACAGAGATTTCTCAAAAAACTAAAAATAGAACTACCATCTGATCCAGCAATTCCACTACTGGGTATCTACCCAAAGGAAAAGAAATCAACCCATCAGGCCTGCCACAGTGACTCATGCCTATAATGTTAGCACTTTGGGAGGCCGAAGTTGGAGGACTGCTTGAGCCCAGGAGTTTGAGACCAACATAGTTAGACCTTGTCTCTACTAAAAATAAAGATTAAAAAATTTGCCAGGCATGGTGGTGTGCACCTGTAGTGCCAGCTACTTGGAAGGCTGAGGCAGGAGGATCTCTTGAGCCTGGGAGGTCGAGGCTGCAGTGAGCTATGATCAAGTCACCATACTCCAGCCTGGGCAACAGAGCAAGATCCTGTCTCAAAAAGAAAAAAATATGAATCGATACATCAAAAAGATGCCTGCACTCATATCTATTGCAGCACTATTCACAATAGCAAAGTATGGAATCAACCTAAATATCCATCAACAGATAATTGGACAAAGAAAATGTGGTGTATATATACAACAGAATACTATTCACCATTAAAAAAAGAATGAAACCATGTCTTTTGCAGTCACATGGATGGAACTGGAGGTCATTATCTTTAGTGAAACAAGTCAGACATAGAAAAACAAATATTGCATGTTTTCACTCAGCAGTGGGAGCTAAATATGTGTATATATGGATGTAGAGAGGAGAATGATAGATAATGGAGACTCAGAAGGGGGAAGGAGTAGGAGAGGGATAGATGACGAGAAATTACTTAATGGGTGCAATGTATGTTACTTGAGTTATGGCTACCTTAATGGCTATCCTAAAAGCCCTGACTTGACCACTATGCAATCTATGCATGTAACAAAATTGCACTTATACCCCATAAATTTATACAAATAAACAAAAAGAAAAGAGAAATACAGAATGAGAATGATATGGTTTGGCTCTGTGTCCCTACCCAAATCTCATGTCGAATTTTGTAATTCCCAATATTGGGAGAGGTGCCTGGTGGGAGGTGATTGGATCATGGGGGTGGATTTCCCCCTTGCTGTTCTTGCGATATTGATTGAGTTCTCCTGAGATCTGGTTGTTTAAGAGTGTGTAGCACTTCCCCTTCGCTCTCTGTCTCCTGCTCCACTGTGGTAGGATGTGCTTGCTTCCCCTTCACATTCTGCCGTGATTGTAAGTTTCCTGAAGCATCCCAGCCATTCTTCCTGTACAGCCTGTGGAACTGTGAGTCAATTAAACCTCTTTTCTTCATAAATTACCCAATGTCAGGTAGTTCTTTATAGTAGTGTGAGAATGAACTAATACAGATAAATAGATGAAACAAACAGAAAATGGCAAATCATCAATTAATATAAATATACCAATAAAACAACAGATATTGGCAGAGTAGATTTTAAAGATGATACAACAATATACTGTCTACAAGAAATTCATTTTCAAATATAAAGACACAGGTACATTGAAAGTACAAAGGTGGAAAAAATACACCATGCAAACTTTGAGCCCAATAAAAGGTATATTAATGTCAGATAAGGTAGACTTCAAAGCAAAGAAAATTACTAGATGCAAAGAGGGCCATTACACAATGATAAAAGAATCAATCCACCAGAAAGATATGGCAATGTTCAATGTGTAAATACCAAATAACAGAGCCTCAAAATACACGAGTGATCTGGAAGGAGAAATTGAAAACCCACAATTAGAGTTGGGAAACTTAGCACCCCACTCTCAGCATTTGTTGGAACTACTAGGAAAAAAAATAGCAAGAATATAAAAGAATATAAAAGAACTGAACCACACAACCAACCAACAAAATCAAATTGACATATATAGAACACTCCACCTAACAAGAGCAGAATATACATTATTTGTAAGTGTTCATGGTACATGCAGCAAGACAGACCATATCCAGGGGTGTCTAATTTTTTGGCTTCCCTGGGCCACATTGGAAGAAGAATAATTGTCTTGGGCCACACATAAAATACACTAACACTAATGATAGCTGATGAGCTAAAAAAAAAATCACAAGAAAATCTCATGTTTTAAGAAAGTTTATGAATCTGTGTTAGGCCGCATTCAAAGTCATCCTGGGCTGCATGTAAACAAAGTACAAAAATTAACCAGGTGTGGTGGCACATGCCTGTAGTCCCAGCTAATCAGAAGGCTGAGGTGGGAGGATCACTTGAGCCCGGGAGGTGCAAGTTGCAGTGAGCCAAGATTGCACCACTATACTCCAGCCTGGGTGATAGAGTGAGACCCTGTCTTAAAAAAACAAACAAACAAACAAACAAACAAACAAAAATACACACACACACACACACATATATTTACACACACAGAGATACACATATATACACACACATATATACGTATAGAACTAAATTAAAATGAAAATATAACATATCAAAATATGTGGGATGCAGCTAAACGGTTGAGAGGGAAGTATAATACTAAAGGCTCACATTAGAAAACAGAAAAAGTCTCTCATCAATAATGTAAGCACCCATCTGAAGAAACTTTAGAAAAAGAAAAGAAAAATAAACCCAAAGCAGGCAGAAGGGAGGAAATAATAAAGATAAGATTAGAAATCAGTGAAATTAAAAATTAAAAAATAATAGAGAAAAATCAATGAAATATAGCCTGCTTGTTTGAAAAATTTAAAAAAGACGATAAGCCCCTAACAAGACTCACAAAGATAAAAAGAGAAAACACGAATCACCAGTGTCATAAATGAAATACTACAATTTTATGCTGATAAATTTGACTCCCTTGTTCTTCCCCCTATTTTGGCTCCTGTGGAGGCCTGCTGGTAACAGGACTTATAAAAGGAAATACGTCTGGAAGACTGTGGTCCAAGGCCATTTTTGCTGGCTATAAACGGGGTTTCCGGAATCAAAGGGAGCACACAGCTCTTCTTAAAATTGAAGGTGTTTATGCCTGAGATGAAACAGAATTCTATTTGGGCAAAAAGGCCCATGGAAACAGAGGTATGGTTCATGCCAAATTCCGAGGCGATCTTCCTGCTGAGACTATTGGACACGGAATCTGAGTGATGCTGTACCCCTCAAGGATTTAAACTAATGAAAAGTCCATAAATAAACGTGGATTTTAAAAAAAATTTACTCCCTTGAAGAAATGGACCAATTCCTCCAAAATCACAAACTACTAAAACTTAACCAAGATGTAATGGGTAATCTGAATAGTCCTATAACCACTGAAGAAATTGAATTCGTAATTTTAAAACTCCTATAAAAGGAATATCCAGGCTCGGGTAGTTTCAATGGAGAATGCTACCAAATTTTTTTTTTTAACTTAACACCAACTTTACACAACATCCTCCAGAATAATAGAAGGGGAAGGAATACTTTCCGACTCACTTTATGAGACTGGTATTACCCTGATATAAAAACCAGACAGCAGGCCAGGCACAGTGGCTCACGCCTATAATCCCAGCACTTTGGGAGGCTGAGGCAGGCAGATCACATAAGACTAAGAATTGGAGACCAGCTTGTCCAACACGGCAAAACCCTGTCTCTACTAAAAATACAAGAATTAGCCAGGCATAATGATGCATATCTGTAATCCCACCTACTGGCACATCTGTAATCCCAGCTGAGGCACGAGAATTGCTTGAACCTAGGAGGCAGAGGCTGCAGTGAGTTGAGATCATTTCACTGCACTCCAGCCTGGGAGACAGAGCAAGACTGTCTCAAAAACAATAACAACAACAACAAAAAAAAACCAGACTGCGATATTACAAGAAAAGAAAACTACAAACCAACATCTTCCATGAACTTAGACACCAAAATCCTCAACAAAAATTAGTAAACTAAGTCTAGAAATGCATAAAAATAATTATGCAACAAGACCAAGTATGATTTATTCTAAGTATACAAGACTGATTCAATATTTAAAGAACAATCAATGTAATTCACCACATAAACACCACGTAATATATATATATATAGACAGAGAGTACTAGAATTTCAAACCACTGCAATAAAAGAAGAAAAATAAATAAAGTGTTGCCCAGGCTGGTCTCAAGCTATCTGCCCACCTCAGCCTCCCAAAGTGCTGGGATTACAGTGGACTGCACCACTGCACTCCAGCCTGGGTGACAGAGTGAGACTCTGTCTCAAAAAAAAAAAAAAAAAATTATATACATATATGGTACTAGAATTTCTAACCCCTGCAATAAAAGAAGAAAAATAAATAGATTGAGAAGGAAAAAATCAAACTGTTCCTATCAGAAATGATACAACTGTCTATGTAGAAAATTACAAGCAATCTTTTTAAAAAATCCTCCAAATAAGAAGTGAGTCTAGCAAAGTAGCAGAACACAAGATCAACGAACAAAAATCAACTACATTTTTTTTTTTGAGACAGAGTCTCACACTGTCACCCAGGCTGGAGTGCAGTGGTGTGATCTCAGCTCACTGTAACCTCCGCCTCCCAAGTTCAAGCAATTCTCCTGCCTCAGCCTCCTGAGTAGCTGGGACTACAAGTGCGCACCACCATGGCCAGCTAATTTTTGTATTTTTAATAGAGACGGGGTTTCACAGTGTTGGCCAGGATGGTCTCGATCTCTTGACTTCATGATCCACCCGCCTCGGCCTCCCTAAGTGCTGGGATTACAGTTGTGTAATAACATTACAGCTGGAAATGACAGTTGTGTCATTTCCGATAGGGACAGCCTGGGCAACAGAGTAAGACCCTTCCTCGAAAAAACAAAAAACAAACCAAAACCCCCTGCAAATAACAAAGGGAAGAAAAGATACTTTTAAAGTGAAAAAATCTGGGAGATACTACCTTAGCCAAGTGATCAACATTAGTATTACCAGTAATGGGACAGTCCTGGCTCACTGCAGCCTTGATGTCCTGAGAACAAGCATCAATCCTCCCACTTTAGCCCCCCCAAGTAGCTGGAACTACAGGAATGCATCACCACACCCAACTAATTTTTGTATTTTTTGTAGGGGTGGGGTTTCACCATGTTGCCCAGGCTGGTCTCAAGCAATCTGCCCGCCTCAGCCTCCCAAAGTGCTGGGATTACAGGCATGAGACAGCATGCCCAGCCTGCTTATGCTATTTTTAATGTCTGAATAATCCACATAATGGTTTTTGTTTTAGTGTACATGGATATATGTTACTATTATGAATTAGGAAGAATTTTATATTTGAAACAATTTTTTTTATAGGCCCTTGCTGTGCTGCCTAGGCCAGAGTGCAGTGGTGCAATCATAGCTGACTGCAGCCTCAGCGATCCTCCTACCTCAGCCTCCTAAGTAGCTACAACTACAGGTGTGTGCCACTGTGCCTGGCTAATTTTAAAAAAAAATTTTTTTTGCAGAGACAGGATCTTGCCATATTGCCCAGGCTAGTCTTGAACTCCTGGCCTCAAGGAATTTCCCCATCTCAGCCTCCAAAACTGCTGGAATTACAGGTGTGAGCTGCCGTATCCAGCTCGAATTCTTAATTGAAAATGGTGCATAAGCCTACCAATAAAATAAAATAGTTTGTTAATTGATATGTAAATATTTTTGTAATATACATAATTTAAAGCATGTCCTGGTACTCTCTTAAAGTGTCTACATTTGGACACTTGAGGCTATGTGCCTGAGAATTCATTGCAAAATCGCCCTTGAGGTTGTTGAAGTCAGACATTCAGGCAGAGATGATAGTGATGGCTCCAGGGGAGCCTTCAGCTCTGCTTTCAGTCACCCTCCACCCACCACCCCTTCCCCCACATGCTCAACTCAGAGCCCTGGGTCCCAAAACAGATACACTCCATTAACAAGCCAGGGTATGCCCTCCCACCCCAACCGGCCAACAGGCAAAAGACCAGAACCAACAAATATCTGGAGGGATTTGGGTTCTTCTGAGCAGACTCATCACCCACCTCCCTTCTCTTTTCCCCCTGCCCTCCCTCTCTCCTCCTTCCCTTAAACACCTTCATTCCATGGGTGAGAACACTGAGGTCCAGAAGGGGCAGAGGCTGAATTAATGGCATGGTCAAGATCACCACAGAGCCAGGACTCAACCTACCCTTCTGGTTTCAGGAGAGCCCTGCAATGCGGTAGGAGGCAGGAATCTTGGCTTAGGATTCCCCTGCCCTGGCTTTCAACAGGCTGCTTGCTCCAGCCTGGAGCAAGCCACTGTGCCCATCAGGACCCAGCCCATGTAGCTCCTTACTGGGCTTCCAGGAAGGGCTGCGTGGCACAGCCCGTGGTTCCCTGCCCCCTGCAACCTGCAATGCACCACCCTGTGCCCAGGGGTGAAGTGCTCTCAAACAACTGCTCTGGTCACCAATCCCCACCCCAACCCTCAAAGCAAAGTCTCCACCCTCCTTGTTCCTGGACGATTCATTTCATCCTGTTTCCTCCTCCAGGAGCCTAGTTAGAGGCGTCTGAAAGGCAGCTCATCCCTCCTTGGCAAACTCCCTCTCCCACTCTGGAAGACAAAGAGGCTGTTGACTCCTCCCTGGCAGTAAGGAGCACCCAGCCCTTGAGAACTAGGCTCCTGGCAAGGTGGGTTTGCCTCCCCTCCCTTCCTGATGGGTCTTTGGCAAAAAGAAGCAACTCCTCCTGTGATACACCTAAATCACTCCTGCTGCTTCCAGCCAGTTCCCTCTGGCTCCACGGAAAAGCCATTATGCAACTCCAGGCTTTGTGTGCATGTGAAGTGGCTAGTGCTGGTCAGGACATGTGTCCTTCAAGATGGAATGTGTGCCCATTGTCCAGTGCAGATAACCCAGACCCCAGCCTGTAGCCCTGAGAGGAAGACTGAAGCTGGCTCCCCTCCAACACGTCACTGCACTGCAGCCTCACCAGGGCACAGATGGTGGCATTCCAAGTGCTGAGGAGCCCCTGACACTTACACAGAGTTTAGCTATCTTCCAGGGAAGCAGGATTTTGTGGGGCTCTAAATTCATCTATGACTTAAGCAACAGTTCTCTGTTAACTAGACCTTGGGTTACCCAGAGCATGCTCTCCCCTGGCTTCAGCAGCCAGCAGAGAGAGCCTTCTTTGGGAGCCAGGGACGTGGGGGTGCTCCTGGGTTCCCAGACCTCCAGAGAGATCATAAGAAAGTGGGAAAAGAACCTCAAGCTCGAGCCCAGCCCCACACTGTGTGGTGTGTAGCTTGGAGCTCTTTGGATTTCAGCTTCCTCAGAGATGGGCAGACAATCTCTAAGACTGTCCAGCTTAGGGACTGTCTCTTGTTTCTAACAGATATGTCGTCTATTGGCTCCCCAAAACATACCCTGCTCTGTCCTCTGCCTCCATAGAATAAGGGCTAGGAGGTTAAACCATCCTCCAAACCACCAGGGTCTGAAGCTTCCAGCCCTTCCCCCAAAGCATAGATATATTGCAGTTCCAGAGGGGGCTACGCTCCTCAGTCCTGGGGCCATACAGATCCCCCAGCCAAATCTCACCTCCCACATATGGTACAAAAAGGCAAAGTACACATACGGGGCCTAAAGACTGTGACATGCGAGCACAGGAGGGAGGCAGGACAGGAGCTGTGGGAACAGTCCATCCTTATTCACTATGGGAGCTTCCCCAGGTCCCTTAGCCTGTCCCAGCCTCAATTTCTTCAACAATGTAATGGGCACACGCATACACCCCAACAGAGCCCAGGGTGTGGCCTAGACTCTCCTTAATACTTACTCAGTTCTGCTCCCTGCCCAACAGGTCACTGCTCTGCCCACCCTGTGCTTCTTCTCATGCCACAGGGAAAACTGGAGCATCCACCCCCTTCTCATAGGGAAATCCTGCAATCCCATCATTCAGAGTGATGATCAAGCCCAGACATAGCCTTCATTTATGAAGGCCTAGTCCAGCAGGAATTGTGCACTCCTTTCTCTGAGCCAAAAAGAGGAGTAGGATTGAGTAGCACCTGAATAAATAGCAATTTCTGCCTTTACCCCAGATAAGCTGAGTGGCTTTGCTGAGTGTAAGAAACAAACTCTGGGTCCCCTTCATGCTGTTTTCTCCATCCCCCAGTGTAGTTACCTTATTTCATGAGGAGAACCCAGGGTCTTAATAGCTTTGGGCTCACTGTGGCTCCTGGAAAGGGCTGTGCTTGTTTCTGAAAACCAACTGATTGGCTCTCATTATCAATCTAATAAAAGCCCAGTCCCTTTCTAGCATGTCCCTGGAGTTCTGTTCTCATGCCTGACCTGAGATCACACCCTGACCCTGACCCACGCTCAGCCCTGACCTTGTAGAGGCTGGGACTTCAGAAGGAGTCTGAACCCAGTGAGACAGAAGTATCTACACAATACTGTAATGCTGTTACTAGAGCTTCTCTCTCCCTTACTGGCTTTGACGAAGCAAGCAACCATGCTGGGGAACCTCACATGGCAAGGAGCTCAGGCAGCCTCGAGAACCATGGGCAGCCTCCAGCTAACAGCCTGCAAGGACCTCCAGCAGCCAGCAAGGAAGTGAGGTCCTTGGTCCTATAGCCACAAGAAACAATTCTGTCAACAACTACATGAGCTTGGAAGCAGACCCTTCCGCAGCTGAGCCTCAGGTAAAACCACAGCCTTGACTGATACCTGCATTGCAGCCTTGTGAGACTCTGAATTACAGGACCCAGTTGAACCATGCTTAGACTCCTGATCACGGAAACTGTGAGATAATAAGTATTCATTGTTTTAAGCTGCTAAGTTTGGGGTCATTTGCTACATAATAGATAACTAATATAGAGCTGTACTGGGAAGTCTTGACAGAACTTCAGGTCATTGAGATAGCTAAGGGTGGTCAAAATATTAGGCAGCCGTTGTGGCAGGGTAGTGTGAAATACATAACAGCTACATTTTACTGAGCACTTACTATGTGCCATGCACTGTGCTAAATGCTTTCCGTGTGCTAACTCATTTAATCCTCACCAGGAGTTAGGGACTAAATCCACATTTTATAGACAAGGAAATTGAGGTGCAGAGAAGTTAAACACATTGCCCAAGGTCACACAGCTGAAGAATAGTAGAGCCAGAACTCACACCAAAAGTACTTTGCCATAACCCTTCAAGAATAGGGGAGCTGGGATGTCAGTCTGAGAAATTTTGTTCTTCAGCCAATGGGAGCCCTTGAAAGTGGGGAATAGGAGAGTGGCATAGCCAGTATGTGTTTTGGAAAGCCCTTTTTGGCAGGCCAGCAAGGATGGTAGGGAGCCAGGCTGTGGGGAGACTTGGAGGCTGTGGGAGTTTGCGGAGGATGGAGAAGTCAGGAGGGAGACCCAAAGTGAGTCATGTGGGGACGGGCTGGAGGGAGTAGAGGACCACGGGGCAGAGCTGAGATGCTGACCAAAAGCCACCTAGGTCAGTAAGCATCTCCGGGTCAGGGCTGGATTAAAGTGATCTAGTGGCCTCTGAGCCTTGCCACTTCCCCACTTCTGCTCAGCAGCCCTATAGCCTGTTCCTCCTCCTCCCAGGGTGTGGTACAGCTGAGGGAAGCTGTGCCCCCAGTCAGGCCCTAACCAATTGACTGGTGTCCTCGAATGCTCTTCCCTCCTTCTTCAAAGGCTCCTGGAAAGTGCACTCGAGGGTGAATGTTATTGCCTGGCACTCAGAGGCCAGGCAGACATAGCTGAAGCCACCATGGAAGTCAGAGCCTGGCTCTCCCAGGGCAGAACACCCACCACGTCTTGAGGCTCAGGTTTGCCCAGGATTCTACTGAGCCCCTCTCTGCAGGTTCCGCACCCCCCACCAGAAATGAAACAAAACCAGTCATTGACAGGAATGAGCCAGGCTTAGGGTAAATGCTGCAATTAGTTTTTTAATCTGGTGATTTACAAACCTCTAAGACATCCGGAGCTCTGAGACTCAAAGCAGCTGATCCCATGCTAGCTAATGAGGGTAGTGGCTTCTAACTGGAGCGCCTGGCAGCTGGCACTGCTGGGTTGAGCTGCCCTGAAGCCAAGACTGCACTGGTAGCTGGACCGGCTCTCCTGGTGGCCTTCACAGGAGGAAGTGCCTGAGGGCTCAGTAGGGTGGAGCTAGGCCCAGCCTGCCTGCCTTTTGAAGGCTGCACTCCTAGTCCTGGCCAGGCCTCCCTCCTTGCAGTCCTGTCCTCTCTGGACTTTCAAGCAGCAGCTCCTTTGCTTTTCCTGTGCCTCCTGCCAGGATGCCCTCACTCTCCTCCGCCACCCTGCAAATCCCACCACACTTTCACAAGCCAGCATCTCCCTGGCACCTTCCAGAATCCCAGCAGAGATGTTGCCTTCCTCCTCTAAGGGTCCCCAGCTGTCTTGCTCCCCTCTGGTGGCCCTGACAACATTTTGCCTCACATAAAAGTGCTATCTCAATGCAGTCTTATTTCTTCCTTGTCTGAGTCATGTAGGGCTGAGGCTCAGTCCAGTTCGTCTTTGCACTGTTCCCCATCCAACCTACAGCGCTCCATCCAGGAGACCCCCTAAAACAGGCATGAGAGCACTACTGGTAGGGAAAGCAGCCTTGAAGGAAGCCAGTGCACAGGAGGGTATTTTTAACAAGTTAGCAGAGGTTTTCTCTCCTTCCCCTCAAACAACCTGTGGACCTGGATACATCACCCAGGGAAGAGAGGGTGGAGTGGATGGCGCCCTGCCCGTATCCCCTCCGCATTCACTTCCCCTAGCAAAAGACACCTGTAACTTTTTACTGCAGTCACCTGCAATTCCCTATCTGAGGGCTTTTTTGGCCACTGGACATGAAAGGACCCACAACCTATGGGAGTTGATGGAGAGATGCCCCAGCTTCCTCGACCTACAGATGGGGATAGCATGACTCTGAGGTATGTTCCATGCAGCCTCCCAGAGCTGGAGTTCCAGGCACCCATGGGGGTGACCTGGTCATTAGCCACCCTGCATTGGCTGCCTTCCCTCTTCTGTCCCACTTTCTCATTTCCCTTGAGTGCTTCCTAGGATCACCTCCCAAATAAATTGCCTGTGCTCAAATTCTCCTCTTGGGGTCTATTTCTAAAGGAATCCATAAGGAGGCAAGGAACACCTATGAGCCCCCCTGGATCATAGATGATCCCAGAGGTCTCTGAGGAAAGTCTCAAAACTGATCAGGACATGTCGACAGCAGAAAAAAGTTCATGAAACTCAAGAGCAAAGCTCCCTGGGCCCACTCCCCAGACAGAGCCTCAGCAGGGGCAGTAAGAACCCAAAGAGGAAATGGGCATGTGGGGTAGCCCAGAAGAGACTTTCTCTCTTTCCTGGAGAGCCGGCTCCCCAGGCAAAGGCAGAAGCCTGTTTTCTGATCCCACAGGCACAGCAGGAAAATAGCAAAGAAACTCCAGGACTGAACCACTATGGAAACCCCTTAATAGCTGGGCTTACATCAGCCCCCAGAGCTTTGACTCAACCCCTCAGAAAGGCAATAAGTCTAGAAAATCATTGGGATTTAATTTTCTGTCGTCATAGTAGAGCGGGAGCCCAGAATCAGAAATAGTTTGGGTTACGGAACATAAAACAGTTTCTTACACACCTGAGTTTAAGGATGCCTCAGTAGCTGCTGAACTAGCATTCCTTCCTCTTTCCCTCTTCCTGGTTCATACCTGGTTGTCTAGGACCACTCAGGATGCTGCAGGGTAAGCACTGGAGACCAAAGCATTAGTTCCAGGACCTCCTTCCTGGAAGCCTCCACCCCTAATGCATGGGAAGAGCTCTGGAGTTCAGTGAGGTACCTCCCACATTTCTCCACTCTCTTTGGGATCTCGTGGGGCTCATAGTTTCCCCAGCACCAAGCCCAAGCTATCCAGGGCCAGGCTCTTCCAGGAAGCAGTCAGGGGCTAGCCCTCTCCATCCATCTGTAGAAATGACTCTTTTGAGGGCAGAGTTGGGAGAGTGTTCCCCAATCCCTCCTCGGGAGATGGCCAGTACCTTCCAGTCCCACCCTCCTTTCCACTTCTACCCCAGCCTCACCTGGAAGCCATGGTGGCCATGACTTGAGGCTGGAGTTACCCTCCTGTTCCCAAGGTCTGGATGCAGAACATCTGCATAGACCACATATGCTGGCAGGGACCCTGCCCTTGTTGGCTCAATCAAAACCAGCCAGGCAGGGAGAGTGTCCAGCTGGGGCCATAAGGCCTGAGAAGGCAACAGATCTCAGTTAAGGCTTCCCACAGAACAGGTAATCTTAGCCCTGGGTCCAGTGACATCCAAGAAATGCATGAATAGAAATTTATGGAGCCCAAATACTTGGGTGGTAAAAAATGGCTACTTTATTCCATTTTAACAGAAGGTTAGCATTCTCTTCCATGACGAAAGTAGACAACATAGCACAGTGGTATCAGCAGGAGCTGTGACTTTATCACCAATAGAAATCCCAGCTACTTTCATCTCAAGTTACCATTAGTGGAGATGTCTCAAAATGTCATTTATTCTCATTGCTACTTTAAAATCACTGTGGTTACTCAGCCTGCCACTAGATCTTGTTATTTGATACATTAATAAAGAAACACATGTATTACTGTGACCAAAATGTGTTTTTAATATTTTGATAACTGTATTTCAATTGATTTCCTAAGTAATTCTATGTTTTGTTTCTTGTGCATTTTACAACATTATCTGGAGAAGATGGTAGACAGGAGACAAGGCTAATGTGCAGCTCCCACATGGACAGACAGAACACCATGATCTTTTGCTCCAAGAACCACTGCAGGAATGTGCAAGGAAAACCAAAATAATTCACAGATTCTTTGAAAGAAGTGGCATGCTGCTGCAAATTCTGTGAAACAGGCAAAAAACTGAGTCCCCAAAGTATGATGGGGGGGATATCTGCCTCTGAACATACATCCCCACTGGGGAATCTGAAAATCCAGATCATGAGAGGAAGATTTAGCCTTGCCTAGAGCTGAAACAGAATTAGGAAGTTGCATGAAATATAAAAAGTAGAGGTAGCAGTGGGACGGGCCTTGTATGCACTCCCAGTCTCCAGCTTGAGCCCAGGGAAGCCATCTCTGACTATATCTCACAGGGGCCCTTGGGGAAGGCAGCCAGCAGAATTGGGGAGGGATTGCAGGGTGAAGAAAACTCCCAGTTGAAATTGGTAGTGGTTTCAACTGGGCACAAATTTTCTTAAGCAGAGTCCAGGGAACAAGAAGGAGCTGCTGCAGATTTGAGTGTAGGAGCATGGGAGCTGGCTATGGAGTGGGCAGATGAGAAGGGGTGAGATCTGAAAGCCTGCTTTCTCAGCAGGGTGGCTCACAGCCTGGGGCAAGGTCTGAGTGGGAGTATTGCAAGAGTGAGATAGGCCTCACCAGCTGCATGGGAGCTGGGTGAGGCCTCTTGCTACCAGCTATACCCCACTTCCCTGGTGAACTATATGACACAGCAGAGGTAGCCAAGATCCCCTCTGGAACATAGCCCCATAGGCCTGAGAAACACCCCTCATCCCCCACAGTAGCCACAACAAGTGCTGCCCAAGAAGAGTCTGAGCCCAGACATGCCTGATCCTGCCCCCACCTGAAGGTATTTCTCTACCCACCCTGGTAGCCAAACACAAAAGATAGAAACTCTTGGGAGCTTTATGGGCCCACCAATCACCTAAGAAATTGAAATACTTACCTTGGCCAATTTAGGGCAAGCTTAGATCCCCCTACTACCACCACAGCTGGTGCTCTCTTGAAAGTGCCACCTCCTGGCTGGAGGTCAACCAATTCAGGCCATTACAGCAACTCATGACAGAACAACCCTGATCCCAGGAAGGAGAAGAAAACACCTAATTCCACTGCCTACAACATCCTGGCTAACCAGAAATCCTGAGTGTGTCCACGTGACAACTTCACTGCTAGCATAATCAGCATTCAAGAAAGCCAGCACACTAAACATATCTATAACAAAGGACTCTCACAGAGTCTACTTCATTTCCCTGCCACCTCTACCAGAGCAGGTGCTGGTATCCATGGTTAGGAGACCTGAAGACAGATTACATCACAGGACTCTTTGCAGACATACTGCAGCACAAGCCTGGAGCCTGGTAGCCCACAGGGTGGCTAGACCCAGAAGAGCAGTAACAATCACTTCATTCTGGCTCTCAGGAAGCCTCATCTCTAGGGAAGAGGGACAGCACCACATCAAGAGATCACCCTGTGAGACAAGAGAATCTGAAAAGCAGGCCTTGAGTTTCAGACCTCTCCACTGAAATATTCTACCCAAATGAGAAGGACCCAGAAAAGTCATTCTGGTAATATGACAAAACAGGGTTCTATAACACTCCCAAGAGATCACATGAGCTCCCCAGCAATGGATCCAAACCAAGAAGAAAGCTCTGAATTGCCAGATAAAGAATTCAGAAGGTTGTTTATTAAGCTACTCAAGGAGATAACAGAGAAAGGTGAAAACCAATTTAAAGAAATGTTTTAAAAATACAGAATATGGATTAAAAAAAATCCCCAGAGTAATAGGTATAATAAAGAAAAATAATCACAACTTCTGGAAATGAAAGACACACTTAGAAAAATACAAAATACTGTGGAAAGTTTCAACAATAAATTAGAAGAAGTAGAAGAAAGAACTTCGGAGCTTGAAGACAAGGCTTTCAAATCAACCTAATCCAACACAGACAAAGAAAAAAGAATTTTTAAAAATACAAGACGCTCAAAGAACACCTGGGAAATTCATTGCAAAAAAAGATCATCACCTTGGCACATAGTCATCACATTATCTAAAGTCAAGATGAAGGAAAGAATCTTAAGAACTGTGAGACAAAAGCATCAGAAAACCTGTAAAGGAAAACCTATCAAGGTTAACAGCAGGTTTCTCAGCAGAAACTTTACAAGCCAGAAGGGATTGGGGACTCATCTTTGGCCTCCTGAAAAACAAAAATAATTGTCAGCCAAGAATTTTGTATCCAGCAAAATTAAGTCTTTTTCAGACAAACAAACACGGAGAGAATTCACCACTAATAAGCCAGCCATGCAAGAAATGCTAAAAGGAGTTCTAAATCTTGAAACAAAACCTTGAAATGCACCAAAATAGAATCTCCTTAAAGCATAAATCTTACAGGTCCTATAAAACAGTAACACACCAAAAAACAAGGTATTAAGGCAACATCAAACATGATGAATAGAACAGTACCTCACATCTCAATACTAATGTTGAATGTAAATGGCCTAAATACTCCTCTTAAAAGATACAGAATGGCAGAATGAATAAAAATCCACCAACCAAGTAGCTGCTGTCTTTAAGATACTCATCTAACACATAAGGACTCACATAAACTTAAGGTAAGGGGGTGAAAAAAGATATTCCATGCACATGGAAACAAAAATGAGCAGGAGTAACTATTCTTATATCAGACAAAACAGACTTTAAAACATCAACTGTGAAAAAAAAAGACAAAGATGGACATTATATAATAATAAAAGGATTAGTCCAACAGGAAAATATCACAATCCTAAATATTTATGCACCTAACACTGGAGTTTCCAAATTTATAAAATTATTACTACTAGACCTAAGAAATGAGATAGACAGCAACGCAATATTAGTGGGAGACTTCAATACTCCACTGACAGCAATATACAGGTCATAAAGGCAGAAAGATAACAAAGAAACAACGGGATTAAACTATACCCTAGGACAAATGGACTTAATGGATATTTACAGAACATTCTACCCAACAACTGCAGAATATACATTCTTTTATTCAGCACATGGTACATTATCCAAGATAGACCATATGTTAGGTCACAAAACTAGTCTCAATAAATTTAAGAAAATCAAAATTATATCAAGTATCCTTTCAGACCACAGTGAAATAAAACTATAAATTAGCTCCAAAGGGAACACTCAAAACTATACAAATACATGGAAATTAAATGATCTGCTCTTGAATGATCTTTAGGTTAACAATGAAATCACAATGAAAATTTAAAAATTCTTTGTGCTGAACAATAATAGTGACACAACTTATGAAAACCTCTGAAGCTGGGTGGGGTGGCTCACACCTGTAATTCCAACACTTTGGGAGGCCAAGGAAGGCAAATCACTTGAGGTCAGGAGTTCAAGACCAGCCTGGCCAACATGACGAAACCCCGTCTCTACTAAAAATACAAAAATTAACAAGGCGTAGTGACATGCACCTGTAATCCCAGCTACTTGGGGGGCTGAGGCAGGAGAATCACTTGAACCTGGGAGACAGAGGTTGCAGTGAGCCAAGATTGTGCCACTGCATTCCAGCCTGGGCAGCAGTGCAAAACTCCATCTCGAAAAAAAAAAAAAAAAAAAAAACTCTGGGATACAGCAAAGCAATGCTGAGAGGAACATTTATAGCATTAAATGCCTACATCAAAAAGACTGAAAGAGTGCAAATAGACAATCTAAGGTCACAACTCAAGGAACTAGAGAAACAAGAACAAACCAAACCAACTCAGCCGAAGAAAAGAAATAACAAAGATCAGAGAAGAACTAAACGAAATTGAAACAAACAAAAAAACCCAAAAGATAAATGAAACAAAAAGCTGGTTCTTGGAAAAGATAAACAAAATTGATGGACCATTAGTGAGATTAGCCAAGAAAAGAAGAGAAGAGATGCAAATAAGCTCAATTAGATATGTAATAGGAGGTATTTCAACGGATACGACAGAAATATGAAAGATCATTCAAGCCTACAATGAACACCTTTATGCACACAAACTAGAAAATCTAGAGGAGATGGATAAATTCCTGGAAACATACAACCCTCCTAGATTAAATCAGGAAGAAATAGAAACTCTGAATAGACCAATAACAAGTAGCGAGATTGAAACAGTAATTTTAAAAATTGCTACCAAAATAAAATCCAGGACCACATGGACTCACAGCTGAATTCTATCAGACATTCAAAGAAGAATTGGTACCAATGTTACTGAAACTATTCCAAAAGACAGAGAAAGAGGGAATCCTCCCTAAATCAGTCTGTGAAGCCAGTATCATCTAATACTAAAACCAGGAAAAGACATAGCAAAAAAAGAAAACTACAGACCAATATCCCTGATTAACATAGATGCAAAAATTCTTAGCAAAATACTAGCTAACTGAATCCAACAACGTCGCAAAAAGATAACCCACCGTGATCGAGTGGGTTTCACACCACGGACATAGAGATGATTTTAACATATGCAAGCCAATAAATGTGATACACCACATAAACAGAATTTAAAACAAAAATCATATGATTATCTCAATAGATGCAGAAAAAGCATTTGACAAAATTCAGCATCCTTTTATGATTAAAACCCTCAGCAAAATTGGCATAGAAGGGCCAAACTTCAAGTTAATAAAAGGCATCTCTGACAAACCCACAGTCAACATTATACGGAACAGAGAAAAGTTGAAAGCATTCCCTCTGAAAATTGGAACAAGACAAGAATGCCCACTTTCACCACTTCTATTTAACATAGTATCGGAAGTCCTAGACAGAGCAATCAGACAAGAGAAAGAAATAAAAGGTATTCGAAACAATAAAGAGGAAGTTAAACTGTCACTGTTCACCAATGATATGATCATATACCTAGAAAACCCTAAAAACCAATTCAAAAAGCTCCTAGATCTAATAAATGAATTTAGTAAAGTTTTGGGATACAAAATTGATGTGCACAAATCAATAGCACTGCTCTACACCAACAACAACCAAGCTGAGAAGCAAATCAAGAACACAATCCCTTTTATGACAGCTGCAAAAATAAAAATAAAATACTTAGGAATATACCTAACCAAGGAGGTGAAAGATCTCTACAAGGAAAACCACAAAATACTGCTGAAAGAAATCACCAATGACACAAACTAGTTGGAAATATAACTAATGCTCATGGATGGGTAGAATCAATATTGTGAAAATGACCACACTGCCAAAAGCAATTTACAGATTCAGTGCAATTCCCATCAAAGTACCACCATTATTCTTCATAGAACTAGAAAAAAGCAATCCTAAAATCCATATGGAACCAAGAAAAACCCCACATAGCCAAAGCAAAACTAAGCAAAAAGACCAAATTCGGAGGCATCATATTATCCAACTTCAAACTAAACTACAAGGCTATAGTTATCGAAATGGCATATAATACTGGTATAAATATAGGCATGTAGACCAATGGAACAGAATAGAGAACCCAGAAATAAAGCCAAATACTGACAGCCAACTGATCTTCAACAAAGCAAATGAAACATAAAGTGGAGAAAGGACACCCTATTCAACAAATGGTGCTGAGATAGCTGACAAGCCACATGTAGAAGAATGAAAGTGGATCCTCATCTCTCACATTATATGAAAATCAACTCAAGATGGATCAAAGTCTTAAATCTTAGACCCAAAACCTATAAATTCTAGAAGATAACATTGGAAAAACTCTTTTAAACGTTGGCTTAGGCAAAGAGTTCATGACCAAGAACCTAAAAGCAAATGCAACAAAAACAAAAACAAATAGATGGAACCTAATTAAACCAAAAAGCTTCTGCACAACAACAACAAAAAAAATCAGCTGTGTAAACAGACAACCCACAGAGTGGGAGAAAATATTCACAAACTATGCATCCAACAAGGGACTAATATCCAGAATCTACAAAGAACCCAAATAAATCAGCAAGAATTAAACAAATAATCCCATCAAAAACGGGCAAAGGACATGTATAGACAACTCTCAAAAGAAGATATACAAATGGCCAACAAACATATGGAAAAAATGCTCAACACCACTAATTATCAGGGAAATGAAAATCAAAATCACAATACGATACCACCTTACTCCTTCAAGAATAACCATAATTAAAAAATAAAAAAAAATAGATGTTGGAGTGGATGTGGTGAAAAGGGAACACCTTTACCCTGTTGGAGGGAATGTAAACTAGTACAACCACTATGGAAAACAGTAAGAAGATTCCTTAAAGAACTAAAAGTAGAACTACCATTAGACAATTGGGTAGATACCATTGTCTAAGCAGTTCCACTACTGGGTATCTACCCAAAGGAAAAAAAAGTCATTGCATGAAAAAGACACCTGTTCAGGTGACAGATGCACCAAAATCTCAGAAGTTACCACTAAAAAACGTATCCATGTAACAAAAAACCACCTATTCCCCAAAACTATTGAAAAAAATAAGTAACTAAAACATTGTCCTAATGAGGGTCCACAGGCTTCAAAAGAAGGTCCATGGCAGTAAAAAGATTCAAACCCCTGCTGTGGACAGACCCCCATGAAAGAGGGAAGCAGTGGCTTCCAGTTGGGAGCGGTCCTCATTCAATCCTTGCAGAGATGGGTCAGGAAATCTTAGAAACCAAGGTTCTAGGGCAGGGGCTGGCTGCTAAACTGTCTAGAAAAGGACTTTACTCCACCTTATCTTCTTTCTACTTATTGTTTTAACTTGTACTTATGGAATCGACCTCTGAACTTTTCCACTGTGCTCAGCAAGGAGCTTAGCAGGGGAGGGTTCCTGGCAGGGTGGAATAGAAACAAGAGCCTGACAGGCACCAGACTTAGCCCCTTGAATTGGGATTTTGGGTAGTGGCCAAGAACAGACAGGGCAGCCCTCAATTTCCCAGTAGGGGGTCTGGGAGTGATAGAGTCCACATTCCAGGCCTTTCCTGGAGATGGACCATGTTGGGCTGTCACTGAAGGCTGGTACGGCAGAGCCGAGAAGTGAACTCCCAGGCAACAACTAAAGTGAGTCCACAGCACCTGCCCTGGGAAGTCAGTGGCTGACAGGAGGTCTTTAAGCTGCACAACCTGGACTCCTGTCCTCAGGAACTTTGAGCAGGGGGCAGGGCAGGCAAAATTGGCAAACTATATGAGAGATGCTAGGATGGTTCCCCAGTCTGACTTCTGCTTCTTCCAGAGTGTAGCAGATATTTGGGGCCCCTCCTCTCATTACAGCTGCAGCTGCAGGGGCCAGCTCTATACCAGCCCTCAACATCCCACCTCAACAGTCATAGGTCTCTCCTTTTGCCTGTCTCAGGGCTATTTTTAAAAGCCACAGAGTCAGCTGGGGGATGAGTGGGAGATGCAGCCAGGAAGTGCAGGGGAGTTAATTCCCCAGAGTGGGACCCACAGATAAATGGCCCAGCTTCCCACTCACTCTGGCGGGCTTCTGAGGTTCTCGCTGAGTTGGGCCCCCATCTTCTGAAGCAGAGACCTTGGTGGCACACTCCCTGCTCCCTTCTTGCAGCCTGCTAGGGTCACCTCCCAAATAAACTACCTGGATCGTACTTTGCTCCAGGTTCTGCTTCCAGGGAGACCCAAACTGAGACACAGTAATAGAGTTTTTCAGCTGGACACATGACTGCCTCTTATAAAGGCTATATTGCTCAGCTGTGTATTTTAGCCATGGGTGGCCATGTGATTAAGTTTTGGCCAGTGGGATGTGAGAAGAGGTGACTGTGCAACTTCCAAATCACTCAGTTGCTAGGAAGGGGCATGCCATCTTCTTCCCCTTTGCCTCTTCCCACCGCCTAGAAAGCAGAGGCAGCAGTGCCCAACCTGGGCCATGTGGACAAAGGTCTTTACCTCCTGATATTCACTCCCTTGTGTAGCCTCCTCCCACATTCAACCAAGAATGGCCTCTGTGATCAATAGAATGTGGCAGACGTGATAGTGTATGACTCTCACAGACAGTCATAAAAGGCACTCTATCTTCCATTTCAGTCTCTGGGGTCCGTCACTCTGGAGAACCAGCCACCATGACATAAGGACACTCAAGTAGCCCTGTGGAAAGGTCTACATGGAGGAGGAACCAAGGCCTCCCTCCAATAGCCATGTGAGAGAGAAAATGGTTGGGAATAGATAGTACCCCAAATAAACCTTTAGATGACTGCAGCCCTAGCTGACATCTGACTGCAAACTCATGACAGGTCTCAAGCCAAACCTGTCCAACCAAATTTCTTACAAATTGCTGATCGACAGAAACCATAAGACATAATAAATAATTTATTTAAGCCACTAAGTTTTGGGTTAATTTCTTATATAATACTAAATAACTGCTATGGATTGAATTGTGGCTCTCCTGTCAAAAATTTACATGTTGAAGTCCTAACCCCTAGTACCTCAAAATGTAGCATTATTTGAAGTAAATGTCTTCACAGAGGTAATCCAGTTAAAATAAACTTATTAGAGCGGGCCCTAGATCAATATGACTGATGTCCTTATAAAAAGGGGAAATTTGGAGACACATGCCACACAGGGAGAATGCCACGTGAAAATGAAAGCAGAGATTGGGATGATGCTTCTTTGAGCCAAGGAGTGCCAAAGATTGCCAGCAACTACCAGAAGCTGGATGAGAGGCATGGGATTCTCCTAGTCCTTAGAAACCAACCCTACTAACACCCTATCCTTGGACTTCTGGCCTCCAGAACTACAAGAAAATAAGTTTCTGTTGTTTAATCCCCCAAGCTTATGGTACTTGGCTATGGCAGCGAGAGCAAACCAGTACAATAACTGATACAGACAACATCTAAGGGATAGTGGAGTAGAAAGACTGAAGAATTCTGGGCCTTTCATGTCACAGGAAGAGCCTCCACACCAACTCTGGCTTCTCTATGAAAAAGAAATAAATCTCTGTCTTATTTAAGCCGCTGTTCTTCCCATCTCTAGCCCACGTAGCTGAAGCTATATCCTCACAAATTCAGCATCTAAAACTTCCTCTCGACATGTGCTGTCCTGACAGTTTTCACACGGAAATGAATCCCCACAATAAAGAAATAAATTGAGATCAACACTGTCATCAAGATTGTAAAGACTGTCTTCCTTTCGCACACAGACACTGAATGTTTCTTCCAGATGGAAAGCAGGTGGGGTTGGGTGGAAGGGGATGCAGGAAGCCCTTACTGTGAAGGAGCAGCACATCCTGGCAGGACTGAGGGGAAGGTCTGGAGGAACCACGCTGGCTCTACTCACTCTATGGAGACAGAGCAGAACATCTCTCTAAGGAAAAAGAAACGGCACCAGGTCCAGGAGAGACTGCCCAGGAGCAGAGGCCAACACGAAGATTCAGAAGAAGTGCTTCTTTCTGTCCTGGGCTAAAACAAACCACACGTACATTCCCACTCCTTCCCAAGGTGGCCTCTTCCATTCTGCTGTCCCTGAACGACTTGAGGACTGGGGAGTTGGAGTGGGAACTTGCAGTATTAGAACTCTTTCTGTTTCACTTAACATGAAGCCAGCATATACTGGCCTAAGCAAAGAAGAGATTTATAGATCAGAAACAGAAAAGTTCACAGGGCTTCCGGTGCAACTGGATTCAAGAACTCAAACAATGTCATCAGAAATCTGTCTATCTCTACCGCTTGGCTCTGATTTCCTTGTGTTTGCTCAAATCTCAAGCAGGTAAATATGCCACAGCAGCGGCAAACTTGCATTTTCCCAGCTTACCAGTGGAAAAGCAAGCTTCTTTCCCACAGTTTCAGCAAAAGCCCCAGGGCTGATGCTCATTGGCCCAGGTTGGGGCATGTGACCACTGGCATGACTCCCATTGGCCAGGCCTGAGGCAGGTGCTCACTACTGGAGCCAGAGCGGAGGATAAGCCCTACCCGATCACTGAACTATGTGGGTCAAGAGTAAAGGAGCTGTGGCTTCTACCCCATCAGAAGGGCACTGGATGATGGATGAACTCTGTGTGGTGCGTCTTCACACTGACACCAGGAGGATAAGGAAGTGAGTGACTCCCTCAGCTGAGTGGCCGGCATGTGCCAGGCTAGAGCAGCCTGGCTATGGCAAAACATCCAGCCCCGCCGTGTGGACGGGAGGATAAGACCCAGCCCTAGTCTGGCCTCAGACTAAGGGCTCCTCAGCCCCAGGCTTCCCCATGCATTGGCACTCCTCCAGACCAGGCGTAAGACATTTCTTTATTACGCACAGTTCTGTACTTTCTTACTCCTCCGTACGGCCCTCCGCTGGTGGCCAGTTACCCTCAAATGGGGTCTTAGCTCCAGCAAGCCTTCTGCCTTCTGCCTTCTCTCCACTCTCCCACCATAGGTTACACATACACACTCATTCTTCCACCACCAGTCCAAGACCTCTCCTCTGACCCTCCATTTCTTCAGAGCACAATTCCCGCAAAGCCCTTCCTCTGATCTGCACCACCCAGAGAGGCTAAGCTCTGCCCGCAGTCTCCACTCACACCCTACCTCATTCCTACAAGAGACTCTGGTCTCCCGACTTAGCCTGGGAGCTCCCAGGGCAGGAGTTCAGCTTCCTCCTTGCTCCTTCCCCACCCCAATTCCTCCCCATGCAAGACAGAGGACAGACAAGCCTACCCCCAAAGAAGGGGTTAAATAATCTGAAAGTTAGGGTCATCACAAAGCAAAAGAAGCCAGCGGTCAATTCAGGGTGGCTTTCCAGAGTGGCAGCAGGCGTCAAGGTTCACGTGGGCTGCAGCAGAGCTGCTAATGCTGTCAGGGTCCCTGTCCTTATCCCTCTGGGCCCTATCCCATCTCAGGCAAGAGTAGGCCTAGGGGCAAGCACAACTGGCAAGTGACTCAGGCCTGGGCAGGATCCAGAATAAAGAGGAAGCGAGAGAGGCGTGCATAGCTGAGGCTATTTTTACCCAGACCTGTGCAAACAGAGGCATGAGCTGGTCTGGCCAGTTCCTCCCCTCCCTTGGCACCTGGCCTGGAAGTCCCTTGTGCCCACTGGGTTGGGAGCCAGAGGGGAGGAATGGGTGGATAGAGAAAGGGCAGATGTAAGAACTGCCTCCAGGTATCCTAGAGACACAACACCTTGGAAGGTGGTAAGTGTTATGAAAAAGAGTAGAGAGTAAAGAGGTTTAGGAGTTGAGGGGAAGGGAGCAGTTTGCAGTAGTAAGGAGGGGGACTGGCATTGAGAAGAGAGGTGGGGAGCCATGGGAATACCGGGGAAGAGCATTCCAAGCAGAGGGAGCTGCTGGTACAGACTGAAAAGCAAGAGGGGTCTAGGAATAAATTTTCAAAATAGCAGGGAGGCTGGTATGCCTTCAGGGAGAGCAGAAAACAAGAAGAGAGATGAAGGGACGTGATGGAGGCGTCACGCAGGGCCTGGTAAGCGCTGGGAACTTAGGAGCCACAGCATCTCGCTGATGTTTTAAAATATGTTCCACAATAGTCAGTCTGAGAGAAATGTATTAAATAACACCACAGGGACACAAGCAGCAAACTTTGACAAGAGGATGCCCGTGCGCAGAACCCACAACCCAGTTTCTTCAAAAGAGAGCCTGCAAGGAAAAGAGAAGCACAGGCAGAGAGGATGAGGGGAGTCTCTGTATGAAATCTGAATGTGTGAATCGGATTTAAGCAAAAACTGATAAAAATAATAAATAAATAAATAAATAAATAATCAATCAATCAAAGCACTTATAAGGCAAGGAATGAAAATTAAATAATGATTGGATATTGAATGCTATTAAGGAATTTTGGTATTTCTTAGGTGTGAAAATTTTGTTGTGTTCTGTGTAATGGTATTGTGGTTACTTTTTAGAGTCCTTATCCTTTAGAGGTACACACTGAAATATTTACAGATAAAATGATAGATCTGTAATTGGATTCAAAATAATCGTGGTTGAGGTAGAGGGACAGAGGAAACAAATTAAGTGATGAGTGCATGGAAGATCATTATAATACTTTATTCACTTCATGTATTTTGAAGCTTTCTTTCTTTTTTTTTTTTTTCCTTGGTTTGTTTGTTTGTTTGAAATGGAGTCTCACTGTGTCACCCAGGCTGGAGTGCAATGGTGTGATCTCAGCTCACTGAAACCTCCACTTCCTGGGTTCAAGTTATTCTCCTGCCTCAGCCTCCCAAGTAGCTGGGGCTACAGGCGTGCACCACTACACCTGGCTAATTTTTGTATTTTTAGTAGAGCTGGGGTTTCACCATCTTGGCCAGGCTGGTCTTGATCTCCTGACCTCAAGTGATCCACTGACCTTGACTTCCCAAAGTGCTAGGATTATAGGTGTGAGCCACTGCACCTGGCCTGAAGCTTTTCTTAACAAACAATAATAATACTCAATCCAGATACTGAGATTGGAGAATGGGGTTCCAGAGATTCTGAGGAAGCAATTGTGGTGAACAGGTGAACAGGTGAGCAGGTGAGGGATGAGTTAAAGATGACCTCAGACTGGAAGCAAAGGGTGAGAGAGAGAAGTCAGGGATGCACTTGCAAGAACAGACTCCCCTTCCTCCCCTGGCTCCAGCATTTGGCTTCCTCTTCCCTCCCCATTCCCTTCTCCCCTCTCATTTTTTCTTCTCTCCCAACTCTCCATCCTCTGCCCACCCTCCTCATCCTTCCTTCCTTCCTCATCCCTCCTCCCCTATCTCTCCTTCCTCTTTTCTCTTCCTCCCACCTCTCTATCTTCAGCAAACATCTTCCTGGCCTCCTTCCCAGCCCTGCGCAGGTGGTCCTACCCAGCTGGTTTTTCTCTGCAGCTAGGTTGCCAGGCAGCTCCAGTTTGATTCCCCTGGTCACCACCACCCCCAGCTTCCTGGGCCTGCTCTCCTTGCTGAGTGCTGCGTTCACCAAGTTTCCTCAAAAGGGGAAAAGAGGGTGCTGCTGGGGCCTCTCCTCCCTCCACAGAGCAAGCACCACAACAGCCTGAGGTTGTCCTGGCCCAGCTTGGAATTTAATGGAGGTGAGGACCTTGGGAAAGCATTAGGGACCCAACTTGGCAATAAGAGCATGAGATGGTCTTTGCTGTTCTTCTCCTGGAAATGATTCCTCTCGCTGCAGAGGAGGGTGGAGGCTGGAAGAAAAGCAGAAGTGACCTCAAGACACTTCCTGTCCAGGCATTTGTTTTCAAGTGTCAAGCCTGGGGACCCAGGAGGAGAAGGGGAGGACTTCCCTGGGATTCCTCCAAACTGTCTCCCTTGAGCAGCACTAGACTCACTACCTGCTCCCCACCTGTTCTTTGCCTGCTCCCCCCTCAGGAAGGGGACTGCAGGGTACACAGGAGGCTGGGCCCTGGACACCAGGCCCCAGCCCCACCAAATCCTCAGTCCCCAAAGCCCCAGGCCCTGGACTTGCCAGGACCATGCAGGCTGGGCTACTGTGGGTCTTGGCAGAACCAGAAACCAATGGAGTGCGAGAAGGAAGGAGATCTCTAACATTTTCCCAGAACAAACCACGCAGGAACCCAAGAAAGGCTGAAGTTCTATTTTTTGCCAATCCGGTGTAATGAGAATATAAAGTCAAAATTAACTTGAATTCTAGAAAATAAAGACAAGCCATATTTCCTGAACCTGAGTCAATGGACTGAGATTCCACCCAAATGAAGGAAAGGCTAGGAGGGAGACGGGGGGCTTCTGGCTCCAGTGAGAACCGAGGCTATCTGCTGCAGACTCCAGATTGCAGGCCGCAGTCACTGTCCAGTGGCAGGGCACCAGCCTACCTTGCCACTGTGGGCAGCCATCAGGGAGAGGGCAGCCACTCTCGAGAGGGCCTTGGGACCCTAAAATAGCCTTGTCTCCCCAGGGAGAGTAGACACACACTCCCACACTCTGGTAATCATCAGAGTAATAAAGATGATAAGAAGAAGCATTTAATGAGCATGGCTGCTTGCCTGTGGGCACAGTCGGGCCTAGGGTCCCTAGAGGCCTTTATGCTGGATACCTGTGGCTGCAATGGGGGACAGAGGAGGGATTAGATCTGGGCTTTCCCAACCTAGCTCAGATCTCTTGCTCTCTCTGCCTGGTCTTTATGCCACAAGCTTGGCCCCAGTCCTAGAACCCATCCTTCAATCAGGGGAATGACACAGTGGCTGTTGCAAAGGCCCCAGGTCAGAACCCAGGTCTGGCTGATGGGTCAAAAGAAAGTTAAATAGATACTTCCACCCCTGCTCTGCAAGGATCAGGATATGGCTGTACCTGGATTTCTCTGGGCGTTTCTTCAGGGTCCCGAGGTCCTCGTCAGAGTGGCACAGACCTGGGCTGTGCTCTACCTTCTCAGCCCATGGGAGCCCAGATTCCAGGCCCATCCCTTTCTGGAAACATCTGGTTTCTCAAGGGCAGCCACTCTATGACCAGCCAGGGTCCTCTCTTCCAGTCTCAACTCCCACCTGGCAGGTGAGGCTGCCTCTGCCCACACCTGTCCTGGGCCCAGGTCCCCTCACCTCACCAGGCAGCGGCCAGCCGCATCCTGCCTAAGGCACGGCAGCTGACAACAGACCTGCCTCAAACCTTCCCTAGTGGGGCAGCAGTGGTTTGTCTTCCTTGTCTTAGCTGAGGAACTAAGACAACTTTGTACTTTATTGACCCTGCTGTTTAATTTTTGCTTCTATGTTTATGTATGAACATGAATTAAACATTAGACATTAAATATGTATTAAATTAATTCATAGATTTATATATTTATTGATATCCATGAAATTATAAAATGGAAATACAGTTTTTTTTTTACTTACCATATATTTGCTTTGTTTTAATATCAGCATTATGATACCTCATAGAATATGTTGGAAAACATTTCATCTTCTTCACTGCTTTCAAACAGTTTGATTACATAGGAGTTATCTGTGCCTTAAAGGTTTATATAATCCTCTTATAAAACTATCTGAGCTTGGTATTTTTTAGGGGTAAATTTAATAGTTTATATTTCTCTAGAAAAGCACCCATTTCACCTAGATGTTCAAATATATTGGCATTAAGATAGTATTCCCTCATAGCTTTCAAATATACTCTATTCTTGGAACTATGTCCTTTCTCTTGTATATTTCCACTTTCATTTGTGATCAGCCTTGCTAAACCTTTGTCTGTTTACTGGTCTGCTCAAGAGGAAAGTTTACTTTATTAATCAATTCAATATTTTATTTTGATTTCATTGTTTTCTGTTTTTATAGTTACTAATTCCTTCTTTCTTTAGATTTATTATTTTTTTCTAGTATATTTAGCTGTTATTTCACTAATTTTGTCTTTCTTGTTTATTATCAGTGTAATTAAGGCTACAAATTTTCCTCCAGTTACTAGAATGTTCATATCTCTTATTTTAATATTCAATGTTATTCATTTCTAAATAATGTATAATTCCAATTTTCACTTCCTTACCATAATAATTACTTAGAAGGGTGATTTCTGGTGTTTTAAAATTTATTAATTGTCTGTGCGTGAAATATTTCCAAACATAGAAGAGAAAAGAATAAGAAAATCAAACCCAAATATCCATCACCCAGTTTTATTAGACCTTAATATGATGTCATATTTGCTGTAGATTTATATATATATATATATATATATTTTTTTTTTTTTTTTGAGACGGAGTCTCACTCTGTCACCCAGGCTGGATTGCAGTGGCGTGATCTCGGCTCACTGCAACCTCCGCCTCCTGGGTTCAAGCGATTCTCCTGCCTCAGCCTCCCAAATAGCTGGGACTATAGGCGCCCACCACCACGCCCAGCTAAATTTTTGTAGTCTTAGTAGAGACAGGGTTTCACCATGTTAGCCAGGATGGTTTCGATCTCCTGAGCTTGTGATCTGCCCTCCTTGGCTTCCCAAAGTGCTGGGATTACAGGCAAGAGCCACCGTGCCTGGCCTGCTATAGACATTTTTTAAAGAAATAAAATAATTCAGTGCAGTTGAGAATCCCCTGTGTATCCCTCCTATGGTTGGCAGAATTCTAAGATGGCACCCAAGATTCCTGGCTCCTGGTGTGCACACCCTGTATAATCCCCTCCCTGTGAGTGTGGGTGGGCCTGACTTAATCAGGTGAGCCCTTTAAAAGGAGGTTCTAGAGTTCAGAGACATAAGTCAGACAGGTTCAAAGCTGCAGCAGATACTCTCTTGCTGGCCTGTCAAAAAAAAGCAAACCTCTATGTTGTGAACTGCGTACGGAGAGAGTCACATGGCTAGAACCTGAGGTCAACCTCTAGGAGCTGAGAATGACACCCGTCAATGGCCAACAAGAAAGTAGGGGGTCTTATAGCTGCAAAAGATTGAACAACCTGAAAGTGCTTGGAATAACAATGAAAACTGAACAACCTGAATGAACTTGGAAGAAGACCCTGAGCTTCATATGAAAACACAGTCCTGGCTGACACTTTGACTTCAAGCAGAGGACCCAGCTAACCTTTATATGGACTTCTGACTCTAGAAAATGTGAGATAATAATGAGTGCTGTTTCAAGCAGCCACATTTGTGGTAGGAGTTCGAGACCAGCCTGGCCAACATGGCGAAATCCTGTCTCTACTAAAAATACGAAAATTAGCCAGGCGTGGTGGCGTGCGCCTCTAATCCCAGCTACTCGGGAGGCTGAGGCAGGAGAATGGCTTGAACCCGGGAGGCGGAGGTTGCAGTGAGCCAAGATTGTGCCACTGTACTCCAGCCTGGGGCAAGACTTCGTCTCAAAAAAAAAAAAAAAAAACTAATACATCTCCCTTATTCCATTCCCCTCCCTCTCTTTGCAGAGGTAACTAATAACATGCCTTTGTGTTTATCATTCCTGGACATGATTTACACTTTTACTGCATAATTAGTATCCATAAAAGTTACATAGTATTGTTTGCAGATAGTATTGTTAACTCTATAAAAGTAACATTGTACCATACATATTCTGCAACTTGCTTTGGTTGCTGGACACCATATTTTTAGTTACATATACACATAGAGGGAGATGTGGCTCTCCTTATTCTGAGAGCTGGAAAGAATTCCTGAGAGAAGGATGTTAAACTCTTCCACTACGACTGTAGATTTGACAGTCCCTCCCTTTTTTACATAACTTGAGGCTACAGCATTCGATGCATAGACGCTTGGCATTTTTATATCTTCTTGAGAGATTGAGTGGTCTAACAATATGAACTATCCTCTTTGTGCCTTTTGTTTTCTATCTTAAATTCTCACTCATTCCCATTGACTATGATGATTCATTTTTGTTATTATTTCTAATACATGATTTGATGCTTCTATTTATCATATATTTTTATCTTTAATCCTCTCATATGAGCAATCTTTATTTTTAATCTTCCCAAACAATCTTTATTTTTAACCTTCCCAAACAATCTTTTATTGGATACATGGAGTTTTCTTAGTTTCATTTCTCTTTTTTCTGGTTATTTGGGAGTTACATACTTTCTTTTTTTCCCCAGTGGATACCCTCACATTTTTAACACACACACAAATCTCTGGTGGCATCAGTTATGTTAAACTCCATGTCTGTTTTGTCCTGCCTACATTATCTCCCTTTTCTAGAATCTCTGTCGAAGGTCAGCTACACACAGGAACGCAGGACTGGGAAGGGGGAGGTGAGCGTGAGAACTTTGAGATCCCCTGTGGAGTTAGTCCGAGTTCTCCCTGGGCTAAGTGGCCTCACCCCCCTCAGGAATTCACTGCCTCAGAAATGAGCTCTGAGAGATGATGCAGTGCTGTCTGTGGTTATGGGCACCCTCTGAAACTCAGCCCCTCTCTGCCCTACCTACCTTGAACCTTGCCCTTAACTCTACTTCCTCCCTGCACACACTGGCCAAGCCCTGCTCTCAGACCCCTGGCTGGAAGTAGATGTGTCTGTATGAACTCATGCCCACACACAAGGGCACACACTCACATGCTCTTACACGCGGACACACATGCACACACACACGCACACTGCAGCAAGCATTTGACCAGAAACTGTGGCTGCTTTTGAAAACAGGGTGGAACAGTCCTCCCCTTTAGAGTCTCCCACACTCCCAACACCATGACCCCTGATATGGTTTGGCTGTGTCGCCACCCAAATGTCATCTTGAATTGCAGCTCTCATAATTCCCATGTGTTGTGGGAGGGACCTGGAGGGAGCTGATTGAATCATGGGGGCGGTTTCCCTGATACTGTTCTTGTGGTAGTGAAGAACTCTCATGAGATCTGATGGTTTTATAAATGGGAGTTCCTCTGCACAACCCCTTTTTGCCTGCCTTCTGCCTTTCACCTTCTGCCATGATTGTGAGGCCTCTCCAACCACATGGAACTATGAGTCCATGAAACCTCTTTTTCTTTATAAACTTCCCAGTCTCAGGTATCTCTTTATCATCAGTGTGCAAACAGAATAATACAACCCCCTTGCTAAGCTGTCTGGTGACAGACTGCTGACCTCCTGGACCAAACTGAGCCCTGGGGTTTTGAGGGAAGGAGTTCTCAGGCTTTTCCTCTCTGCCCAGACCAGGAGCTCCAAGGGTGGTACCTAGGTCTCCTCTTCCTCTATCCCCTGGAGCAGGAGCTCTCTCACACACTTCATTCTCCATGCCTCGGTTTCCCCTCTGTGGCAGCTGCAAAGGGGCATCACTTGGATCCCCCTCTAGAAAGAGCTTGCCACTCAACTGTGAGGAGGACAATGAGCTGGAGCCTCTAGCCACATTGCCTTCAGGCTCTGGTCAATAGGTCTATGACGGCCTGTTAATGCTCTTCCCAGACAGCCCCAGACATTGACAAAGCACAGTAGGGTTACTAAGGCTTCTATTCCAGCCTTTGCCCTGGAACTCGCTAGCAAATTGGCAGAGACTTTTTCAGATCTGCAACGCAGTCTGAGTTTCTCTCTGCCCAATCCTACTTTCTCCTCTTTTGTCTCTCACAGGTCCCCCTGCCATCCAATAAACATTCACACTCCTAACTCCACTTTAGCATTTGCTCACTAGAGGACCTGAACTGACACACCTATAGTTAGCACCACCCTTCCCCCCAACAGAGCTCTAAGCCCCAGCCTCCAGGACCAGGAATAGCCATTTCAGAACTTGTCCCTGGGCTTCATTTCCAAATCTGTTAAGTCAGGATGATTCTTTCTCCATCACCTGCTCTCCCGTGAACTTGGTTTTCTTCCTAGATGCAGGTGTGGCACCAGCAGAAGATCCCCCACAATCCCACACCCAAGCAGTGCTGGATTCCCTGCAGAGGACAGCCCATGTCTAAGTCACAGTCACATCCCCAGCCCCCAGATGAGTGTGGGCGGTGAGACGTGAAGGGTGAATGAATGATATTCACTGCATGCTGTTATGGAAGGGATGAAGGGAATATTTCTTCTTTAAATGCCTGCCCAGGCCTCTCCTGCCTTCCACTAAATTACAGCCTGGAGTTAAGGTGCATCTTCTCACCGGAAGAACTGGCCCCAAAAGAAGGTGCACCCTGGGGAGTTGGTGATCACTCCATATTCCCAGAGCTACCAGCCCCACTCTATGAATAAAGACCAAAAGTGTAGGTCCCTTCAACTCAGAAGCCCGGAGAAAGCAAATGTTGCCTGCCTCCAGACAGCAATGTGGGTGGCTCTGGCAGGGGAATCCTAGAGCAGTGACTCCCCCAGCCAGGTGGTTTCCTCAGCATCTCCTAGCCTGGCCTCCACCATACAGGTCAAGGCCACTCTGTGGCCCCCTAACCCCCTTCCCACTCCACCACGGAACCTCACCACCATGGATCCCCTGAGCTGGAAGCCTTGAAGGCAGTGAGTGCACGATTCTGAGAGGAGGCGAGGGCGGCACACAGCGCATGGATGAGACAGGCAGGAAGCCAGGCAGGCTCAGAATGAGTAACTGCAGATTCTCTTTGTGCCATGCCTGTTGTCACGGGGGATGGCAAGTGACTCCACTTCTCTCTCTTTCCCGCCACCTCCCGTGTCCTTGGCACCCATGTCATTCTGACATCCAGAAGGGATATGAAATGGGGTTAGAGACTAGGGACAGGTTTTAGGGATCCCAGAGGGGAGACTTCAGAACAGACCCCCCCAGGGAGGAATCCGTGCAAGAAGGACATGGGGGAACAGAGAGTAGGAGGTGACTATGGCTCTCCTCCTCAAGCGTAGACTGGGAAGGGGAGGCAGACTCCAGAGGGGCTTAGGCTTTGGACAGGGTGGGGAGATTGGGACCACAGGCTTCCCACTCCCTCAGGTAGTCCATCCCTCAGGTAGTCCCCCTCTGCTTCTGACATCCCTCTTCCTCCAAGAAGCCTTCCCAGATCAACTGGGTGCACAAAAGGATGGCTTCCTCAGTAGATTCTACAAGACTCCCCAAGAGTGGGCCCACGGTTGACCCCCTCTGCCCAGTGCTTCAGAACACAGGACAGGACATTCGGGAGCAATTATTTGAAACATGGTCACATTTAATGTTGGTTGAATTTTTTAGGCTTTTGTTTGGTTTTGCTATTTTCTTTCTGCTCTTTTCATTTCTGAACATGTTTTGTGCCCTTTGATAGGTAAGGAGGGTGGATCCCCCAGGAGAACAATTTTGAAAGAACAAAGAAGTGATGTTTATTCCGAAAAATCTGCAAGGAAACAATTATTTCTGATTCACCTACTCCCTTCCGGGGAGCCAGGCCTGCAAAGGCATCAGATGCCTTCCCGGCCACTCACTGCCTCCAGCCTGGCCATCCAGCCCTCCAACAGAGGAGAGGAGGGGTAGTGCGGGCCCCTCTCCAGAGCCAGGGGAAGGCAGCCCATCCCCACTTGTAGACAGTCCCTCTCCCTCCCTCCTCACCCTGCCCACCAGCCATCCACTGGCGGGTCACATGACAAAGTGAGGTCTGCCTCTCCAATCCTCACACCGATCATACACCCTCAAGTGTCCAAGAACCTTGTCCTCCAGGAGAGCAGGAGGACTTCAACAACCCTGGGGGCATGACACATTAATGACAGGATTTCAGCATTCTGCAGCTGGCTAGGTGCTGTGTGTGTATGTATGTGTTGAGGAGCGGGGGCTGAGGATTCATGACACCCCAAACCCACAGATTTGCTCTTCACATCTAGGGCTTCTAGGACACCATGCCAGCAGAAGTAACTTCCCAGGAAAAAGACACAATTCCACTGTCCTGCCAGGGAACTGAGACCCGAGACGGGGTACACAGGGTCATAAGGAGAGAAAAAGACCCCTGATTTCTGAGCTAACAGCAGCCGTCAGGGGTGTGGATAGCTGAGGAGATGGCTGAGGATCATTCAAACACTCCTGCCATTGGGAGATTGAGTACAAACCCAAGAAAGGCTAGGGCAGAGGCATCTCCACAGCTCCCAAATCTAAGGACGGGCCTGTGCCCAGGCTCACTGATTATATCGGGAAGGAGGTAGAAATTGCAGGGAGCACAGTGGCTCCCCAAGTTCCCCTCATGGCAAGGGGATGCCGCCCATCCACCTCTGTGCCCCCAGTGCACAGTACAGGGCCTGGTGCACAGAAAGAGATGAATAAATGTGCATGGAAAAAAGGAGGGAGAGGCTCCATGGTGGTGAGGTTTCCTTTAATGAAGGGAAGGAGGATAGAGGGGGAAGGGAAAAAGAGCAAGTGCAGGGGATGGAATGCTGGAAGGGAGGAAGAAAGAAGAGGAAGAAGAGAGAGTGGAAAGAAAGTGTAAGCGCGCCCTGAAGAAAGGGCCAGGGCACTCATCCCTTCCCGGCTTTCCCCCACTCCCCTCAAGCCCACCCCATGGCAGCATCCCGACGTTCCCTCGCTGTAGGGAGGGAAGCCCTGGTGGGTCCTCAGGGAGTTCCTGCGCTCCTGCTGTTCAGCCAAAGCCTAGCGCGGGACCTCCTTCAGGTAGCCGCACATTCTGCTCAGGGCTCTGGGACCCGCTGCCCTCTCCGCCTCTCCACTGAACTCCGCCCCTCCTTTTATCACATGGCTCCGCCAGCCACCCTATCCTGCCGCCGTGACCACATCTCCAGCCTCGATTGTGCAGGCTCGAGCCCCTAGAAAGAGGGCCAGCAGCCACCTGCGCTTGGTCCACAAGAAGACGCGCTCCCAGGGCGCAGGGCTGGTGACCCCGCTCCCCATGCCAGGGACGAATAAACCAGAAGAGAGACTGGCCCAGTGTCACCCAGCGGCCGAGCCGCCGCCCCTTGGAAGCTCAGCACCAAAGGCAGGCGGCCAGGGTCCTGGCCCCTCTCTGGACCCCAGTATCCCCAGCTGTAAAATAGGGAAAGCAGGAGGAGGACGAGGTCTGTGGTTCGTTTTAGGTCAGCTGCGGAGTCGGCCCGTGTCCTGGGAGCAGACCTCGCTCCCCACGCGAGGGCGCTGGCACTTCAGCCCAGCCTCCCTGGGGAGGTGCCCTGGCAGAGACCCGCGAGGGTGCCGCCACCCCATCTTCCCTGGCGCAGGTCCCCCGAGGCTTGAAGGGCCAGGGCACCCAGCAGGTGCTGAGCGCGCCCCGCCGGGTCACCCGGGAGCAGGGAACACCAAGGAACCCAGAGTCGGGCCTCTTTCAAGCCCTCACTTCCTCTCGTCCGGCTTCTTCGGCGCGAAGCATGAATTGGGGCTGTTGAAAATGGATCAAACAACCCGATCTCTGTCAGCCCCTGGCCACGTGCTGGGCCCCAGTTCGCAGCCTGGGAAGATAAGTGACACTTCCTGTCTCGTAATCGGATTTGCGCGCACGAACCTCCGAGGCGCACAGGTGGGAAATGGGGAGGCTGGCAGGGAGGCCTCCTGGAGGAGGTGGCTCCGAGGTAGACAGGAGGAGCGCCCTGGGATGGGGCTGAGGGGGCGTATGGAGGTGGGAGCTTGGGAAGGTCGTGAGCTATGCAAGGATGTGTTCGGGTCTCGAGATTCCCGGGTGATGAGCCCGGAGGGGCGAAGGCCTATGAATGTCTCACTACGGAAGACCAAGGTGTGGGATTGGCAAAGAGAGCGCAGAGCTTCCTCACTCGCTGGGGCCCCCCAGCCCCGCCCCATACCTGCGCGGCGGCCCCGCCTCCACCCATCCATTGGCTAGACCCGCCGCCCGTCAGACGAGCCCCCGGGGCCCGCCCCCAGCCCTGAGCTGCGCTTCTTACTTAGCTCTGGGGCCACAGCGCCAGCGCCACTCTGCCAGGCTCCCGGCCATCGCCCGCCTGGTGCGCCGCCCGCCAGCTATTTGCCCGCGCGGGGCCGCCCGCCGCGGGCTCAGGGCAGACCATGCCCCCGCCAAGTCCTCTGCCCGCCCGCTGGCTATGCGTGCTGGCAGGCGCCCTCGCCTGCGCCCTTGGGCCGGCGGTGAGTGTTCGCCCCGCCGCCCAGAGTCCCGGCAGCCTGGGGGTTGCTGAGGGCGGGGGAGGTGGGAGGCTGCGGGAGCCGGGCCGTCTGTGCGCGTGTCTGTGTAAGAGGAATAGGGGACATCAAGCATCTCGTCTCGCCTTCTCCCACCGCTCCAGACCGAACCTAGACGCGAGGGCTGGGATATTGGTCGTGCCCAGTCCCTCCCAGCGCAGCCTGGAGCAGGCACAGCATCAGTGGAGGGGCAGCGGGGAAGAGTGGGCCCCAGAATTGCCTTCCTTGTCACGGTTGAGGGTGCGCAGTGGGGTGGGGCGGCCAGTGGGTGCAGGGTCAGGTACTGCGGCCGATTGAGATGAAAGGTTTGGTACACCGTAGGTGAGAGGGAGGATGTGAGGGCCGTTCTTGTGTGCTGTGACCGTCTGGAGATGCCTGTGGGGTGTCAGCAGCAGAACCAGTGCTGGGGGCCCCAGGTCTTGAGAGGGGGTTCTTGGGATCAGGAGAGTGACAGGCACATCCCTCCCTGTGCCCTCCCACTGAGCAGAGCAAAAATGTACCAGAGCCCAAGGTGGAAGCTGGTGGGCAGTGAGGGGCTAAGGGTGGTGGTTAACAGGAGGGGCCAGGCCTGTGCATGGAGGGAGCTGAGTAGGGAGCCAATGCCAACAAGCAGTGGCCTCCCTCTTCCTCCCACTTCTGCTTCCTCTCAACATGGGTATGCGTATGCCCTTCATACATGTGTACTCGTGTGCCCTATGTGTGAGTGTGATGTGTGTGTCTGTAGATGGCTTAGCTGGGCTGGGAGGCAGATGCTGATTGAGGCAGGAGATGCATGGATCATCTCACTCTAGAACAGGGGAGACCTCAGCACTCATTGAGTCTACTGAAGCCCATTTTACAGATGGGCAAAGCGAGGTCCAGAGACACAAGAGCCACATCTGTCTCCCACCAGTTACACCTAGACAGAGGTTGATTTTCTCCCTACCCCAGACTTTGAGTAATCTAGAGTTGCTGCTTCGGCAGGGTCTTAAATGCCCACTCCAAGTTGGCTGGGGGAGGGTGAGGAATCTTGATTATCTAGTTCATTCTCTCCCATGATCACTTCCCTTACCATCACCTCCACCACAGCAGGTATCTCTGTGTTTCCATCTAGCAGATGTCTTGTGCACCCTGGGAATGGGAAGCTCATTGCCTGTCCTAGGAGCGGACCTCTGACAATTGGCAGGAGCCTCACCTCCACCCATGACAGCCATGAGACCCACCTCCTGAGCATTCAAAGTCTTACCAAGCTCTGTCCCAGAGGCCACAGCTCTGGCACAACTTGCATGAAGCCTTCAGGCCTCTCCAACCACCGTCTGGCCCTCCCAACCCTGGGTTCAAGCCACTCAAACTCTTCTTGGATGAGCCAGGGATCTTGGGACCACTGCTGACACCCCATTCCTCCATCCCAAGAAGCTTCTGAGCCCAGGGGCAGAGTGGATTCAGAGAGGTCTCCTTTCACGCCAGGCCACTTCTACTTCACACTTCCTGAGACAGCCCAAATCTGTCTCCTCCCTCCAATGCCTACCCTCCCCCTGTCTTTCCACATCTTATTCATTTAGTGCCCAACTCTATCTCCTCCTCCAGGCAGCCTTCCCTGATTGCTCCAGCCAACTCAACCCTTCCCCCTCTAACCCCACCCTTCAGCCCTACCCACCTCCCAGGCTGGGCTATTCTGGCCATCCTATGAGGTCAGGGGCTGGGGTCTCTTACATCCCCATGTTTCTTACAGCCCAGTGCACGGGCTGGGTCCACAGAGAGAGGAGAGGGGACTTAACCAGGACTGGGTGAGGGCAGGCTAGAGTGAGGGGTCCCTATTTCCCTCCCTGCTTCTCCTTCCTCCCGAACAGCTACCAATTGCTCCCTCATGGAATGGGGCAATCCTGCTCTAGCCAGACTCGGTGTGATGGCGGGGGTGGGTGGAGGGGTGCCAGGAGTTATCGGAGTCATAAAATGGCAGCTGCAAAGTTCAGGTTGAAGGCCCAAGGCCTTATCACTTCTGTTTATGGTGTCCTGACTTCAGCCTGGGAAGGGGAAATCTCTGAACAGGGAGGCAAAAAAAAAAAAAAAAAAAAAAAAAGGGAAAGAAAACCTCTAGTGTCTCAGAGGAGGAAGTCTGCCCCAAGGCCACCTGTCAAGCCTTCCACTGCCGCTGCCCCCAGGACAGCAGGCACAGGGACTCCTCATCCAGAAGCAGAGCTGCTCAGGGCAATGCCCAGTATGAGGCTGGGGGAGGAGGGTCACAGGCCTCCTCCTGGGAAATTCTCTATCTGGTGTGGGAGACCAGACCCAGTGACTTAGGAGAAAGAGCCCCGGTGGACGTGGGGTACAGCCTCCTAGAACTGGGGCAGGGGTTGCTGAGAAGAACAGTCAGGGGAGGCTCCCTGGAAGAAGCAGGACTGTGCCCTGAAGAGTTTGACCAGATGGGCCAATCTTTCACCCTAAACCATAAAACAGCCTCTGTTGACAGGACCAATGGGCCTGCCCCCAGAAGGAGGAGTCCCAGGGGCTGGGAGAGGCTCGGCTTCTCCCCTACTCTAAGGTTGATCAGTGGCCACCAGCTCCTGAAGGCCTTGCCTTGCTGCCGGCATCCTGCTGCCCCTGCCACCTGCCTCTAGCCTCTCCAGAGGCTGACCACAGCTGCCCAGGCCCTCTTGGCCCCCAGCAGGCCACCCTGTGAGCTTTGGGAAACATGGCTGCATCTGGGTCAGGCCTCCTCCTCAAGTGAGGTTACCACCTCAGTTAGGCCTGGCCAGGGCTCCCAGGGTACCATGCTGAAAAAGCAAGCCCCTTTGGAAGTTTCCATCCTCCCGTCCTGGTGCACTAAGACTAGGCTTTCTCTGAGGTTTGTGAGACATCCTTGGGGAGCCCAGGCTGGGGACAGGAGATCTGGTCCTCACTCCACTCCATGGCAATAGCTTGACCTTGGGAACATCTTTAACCTCTGTGGAAGGGCCTCGGGTTCCTCATCACAAAAGGGAAGGTGAAAGGCCTCCGCCCAGTGTGCAGGAGAAGCAGGAGGAGAGGGTTGGGGCGGAGCCAACTCTGCGTCCTGAGTGGGACGTAATCTACCCCTGGAGCACCAGGGTCTCTGTGAAATGGGGTTTGTCTTTCAGGCAGGACTTCTGTGAGCTTTGAAGGAGGTAAAGGCTGTGAAGGTGGCTATGTGAACTGTGTGACTGTCATCCCTTCTCCTCCATCCCCAGCTTGGGAGCCCTGTGGAACCTTATACAGCTATTTCTGGCCCCCATCTGCCCACAGGTTCCCAGGGCAGCATGAGTCCTGGGTAATGGGGGAGGTGTCCTCATTAGGTGGCCAAAACATTTTGGGGGTAAGGCTCCAGGCCTAGGTAGGCAATGGGGCCTCTCAGAGCAGATGGGCCTTCACACCGTGGGCAGCCTCAGTGGAAATCCAACATGGGCCGTGAGACGAGGGTAGGGGCTCTAACCTGCCACCTGCCACAACTCTGCCATTGCTGGGCCCTTCACTGTAGCCCCTTTGGCCATGGAGCAGGGAATGGAGCCTGGGGACTATGCAAAGCCTAGTCCCTTTCTTAAACCCTTCTGTTCAACCCCCAGATTCTGCCTTCCCATATTTGACTTCTTAACACAAAATGATTTTTATTGTACACATTGAAAATGTCAGTATGTACAAACTCTCTCACATAACTTAGAAGTATTTCCTTTTTTTTTTTTTTCTTTTTGAGATGGCGTCTTGCTCTGTCACCCAGGCTGGAGTGTGGTGGTGTGATCTTGGCTCACTGCAACCTCCAGCTTCCGGGTTTAAGCGATTCTCCTGGCTCAGCCTCCCTGGGAGCTGAGATTACAGGCTCCTGACACCATGCCTGGCTGATTTTTGTATTTTTAGTTAGAGACAGGGTTTCGCCATGTTGGCCAGGCTGCTCTTGAACTCCTGGCTTCAGGTGATCCACCTGCCTCAGCCTCCCAAAGTGCTTGGAATTACAAGCGTGAGTCACCGCGCCTGGCCCCTTAGAAGTATTTCTGAAGAAGAAAAAAACAGATTAATCTCTCCACCACGTGTACAGTGTTTTAAATTTTTACTTTTTTTGTGAAAATTTTTAAACAAGCAGAGACAATATTATAATGAGTGTGCAAATACCCAATTCCGAGGTTTGACAATTGTTAACATCTAACAATTAACATATGCTTCATTTGCTTTTGGGCTGAAGTATTTTAAAGTAAATTATAAACCTCCTGACCTTTTACCCCAAATCATTTCAGAATGCATCTCTAAAACCAAAGGACACTCTTCTATATAACTATAATACTGTCATTACACACCTAACAAAATTGACAGGAATTGCTTAATATCTAACATTCAAATATCCCCAGCCGGAATGTAATGAAGTGCCACAGGATGAGTGGTGATATTATCCAGGGCTTGGTCTTCTCGCAGGAGTTTCATGTCTGTGTCTGATGGGACTGTCCAGCGAGCTGGCAGGGAGAAAGCAGGGTGCCTTGGCAGTGAGCGTCAGGCTGGGATCCACTGGGCATGACCCAGTCTTTTCGTGCAGCCCCTCTCATGCGGCCCATTATCTCTCAGGAAGTGCCTCCTACTACCTAACTTCAAAACAAGTTCTTCCTGCACAGCAGGTCACCAGAGGAGGGGGAATTGGCCACCAACCAATCTCCATGTACTAAGGACTCATAGCCTTGTGGCTGCCTGTGCTGGAGTCCAGCCCTCTGCAGGTGGCTCCAACACCAATGTCACCCACAGGCACTGCGTTTATAAGCTGAGTCCTGCAAACTCCAGTTCCCTAGGTGTGGCCAGGATCGTGAACAAGCAGCAGAGGATTTAAACTAAATGCTTAGCCTGTGTTCCTCTGCAAATAGAGACTTCATGCCCCCGAAAGCAACCTTCCAAGAAGAACCCTTAGATGGGAACAAGCTAAGTGTCTGTGCTTGGGTTCTGCTAATTATGAGAGCCCTTTCCTGATATCACTCTAAGATGTGGAAAGTTCTTACCCAAAGCACAATCCTGTATCCCTGTGTCTCCCCCTATTCCTCCCCATCCCCATCAACACTCACACAGCAGTTCTCATTCTCCTCTTCTACCAGAGCTCAACCTTCCCCAAGAGGAAGTGAGGCTGGCAAAAAAAAAAAAAAAAAAAATGAATTTGCAGCGGGGAGGCTTTGGGCTGTTGGCTAAGGGATGTAAAAATACAAGGAAGAGAAATCAGTATGGGGCGAAGGTAACTGGCAGACTCGAGACCTCTGGTGGGTACGGCTGGCACTTGTCAGTGGGTGGACCTTCAGCCTACCTGGGGTTATGCAAGGCACTACGGCTGTGGCTAGGCTTGGGTGTGGACGGCAGGGGCAGCCTGGCATGAGGATTGGACTAGAGCTTTGGCAGTCACTGCTAACCCCCCTGGTGCCTGGCTGGTGTCTTTTACACGTGACTCTCAACCCCAATTCTAGAAGTAAGTGGTATTGTTGTTGTCCCCATTTTATAGATGAGGTTGAGTAAATTGCCCAAGTCATCCAGCCAGGAAGTGGCAGACAGTCTCATTCCGGAACCTGTGGTCTGAACTAGGCTCTGCCACCTCATGAAGAGGGGCTGCTACTTCCAGGGTGGGCGATGGCATGTCACATGCTGTGCTGGGACTTTAGATATTTTTTAAATTAGTAAAATGTAGAAATCTGAATTGACAGCTCAGTGAATTGTCACATATGTGTACACCTGTGTCACCAATGCCCAGGTCAAAGGTCAAACTATTACACATTCCCATCACCCTAGCAGGCTGCTCTGCAATCAGGGGAAGTCTTATTTTGATTTCCTTTAGTGCTCTCTGCAAAGCTGGGAGCATGTTTCTCCTTTCTTCTGTGACTCCTGGATCCCATGATCCAACTTACCTTCGTATGTCCTTTACCCGCTCCTTTCCTGCCCTTCCTCCTCCCACCTTTTCTCTCCTCTCTCCCCTCTTGCCTCCCAACTACAAGGTCTGCATGTCCTCGCCCACTCACATGCAAAAGCCAGCGAGGACGGATAGCCGGGCTGCTGTCCTGTGTGCCTGTGATCACACTGCTTTCTGTCTGGCTTCTCCATTCCCCCTGTCTCTTTTTCACCCCATGATTTCAGCAGGGGGCTGGCGAAGTAGAGTAAATAAGTTGTGAGATATGAGATGGTTTCTGTAAAGGGCTGGGGTCATGGGGGAGAGGGTAAATGGAACCACTCCTGGCCCCCCGTCCTCTACTCCCCATTCCCCTGCCTCCATTAACAGTTGCAGGCTGGAAAAAAATAAAATAGCCCTCTTGACAAACCTCAGAAGCACAAACCATCCATGGAGGCTCTGCATGCTTGGCAATTTGCAGACAGTTCTTTCTCCTGCCTCACCTTATCCAGGCTGCTGCATTTTGTGCTCCTCTCAGAGACCAGCTTCTCCTCGGAGGGACTCATGCTTCCTGCTGCGCTACTTGGCTCCTCCCGCCCTAGTTCTCTGGCTCCAGAAGATGAGGCTGGGGCTTCTGATTCGAGGCAGTAGCTGTGGTCTCAGGCTTCCCTTGAGGGGATTGAACATGGCCTACAAACCTGAGCGTGGCCCGCCCTGTCTTTCAGAGCCCCTTGCATCTAACAGCTACAATTCCCAGCATCTTCACCTGTACTCCCATCACCACACCTAGCCTTTGCTTCAGATCTCAGAGAACCCCACATGGAGAGGAAAAAGCAGGGCTTTCTCTCTAGCACCTCGCCAATTCCTGTGCTGGACTGAGCTCCAAAAAGTAAGCTTAAAGGCAGCCTGACCCTGCCGTTGAGCTGAGGCTAGAGAGTTTTGGGCCAGGCTGGGCTCTCAGCACCTTCTTTAGGATAGGAGTTCCTAAGCCCAGAAGGGACCCAGGCTGAAGAAGACTGAAGAAGTCCACCACATCTTCTCCATCCTGGTCTTCTTCTGTCCTCTGCCATGGTGTTAGCTGGTTGTGGGAGGTGAATGACAGGGAGTTGGCAGGAGAATCCTGAGTCTAGTTGGAGACAGGGACTAACCAAGTCTTGTTCATTCCACCTGCCCCCTCCTCTCTATGCCCCCTCTTCTCTATACCCACTGTCCTGCCCAGGCTTCATCAGTTCCTGCCTGGACTGGTGCAGTAGCTTTCAGCCCCACCACCTGCAACCTGAGGGATCTTCGTAAAATGTGTATCCCCCATCCTCAGTCTCCTGCTTCAAGTCTCTGTTGACCTCCATGGCCTAGGGCCTAGACATAGCTCACACTTGAAAACTGGCATTCCAGGCCCTTCCCAATCCTACCCCAGTCTACATCTCTCAACTTGTCTCCTGATGCCCCCAGAACTCCTTGCTGCAGCTACACCAGGCTTCTCACAACCTTGCATGTATTAGGCATTTTCATGCCTCCATGCTTGTACACATGCTGCTCTACTTTCTGGGGTGCTCTTACTCCACTTCTAATTGTCTAACTTGCACATCCTCCATGACCTACCTCTACAGAATGAGTACAGCATACCCATTCTGCAGGAAGCCCAGACTCCAGCTATATCCCACCCTGGAACACTTCCCTGACATCAGTAGACTTGGCTATATTCAGCCAGGGAGTTTTTCAACTCTCTCTGTGTGCCTGAAGTCCAGAGGGATAATGAGGATGTTTAGAATAGGGAAATAAATAAGTGGGAGAGGAAGTCCAAAGTCTGCCTGAATTCCTCAGTGATAAGGACTAGAGGGAGCTGCCCTGGCCCCGTCCCTCAAAGGGCAATGGTTGACCAGAGGGCCCAAGGCGAGGCTGTGTTGAAGGATTGAGGCAGTCCAGACCAGCGGTCAGAGACTTAGGTCCCATCCGGGAATGTGCATTTGCTGGGTGACCTCAGGTCCCTCTTTGGGTCTCCATTTCCTCTACCCCTCTCCAGATAGGGCTCAACACTAAACTAAATTGTGACAAAGAGAGAGCTCATCTTCCAGACCACACCCACTTTTTCATAAACACCACAGGCTTCAGTACCCACCCCTCCTTTCTCTCCAAGCTGCCTCTAAGGAAGGGCTCTGTGTCTGTGCTGCTGAGGGAGCAGAGTTGGCTGGAGAAGTTGACCCAACACTCTTCTACCCTCAGAGAGTCGCAAGCAGAAGCTGCCAGAAATCCTAGGCGCCCATGGTGATTGGGAAACAAATATTTCTTGGCAAACTACATGGCCACAGTCCTAGCTTAAGAAGGCCCAGAAAGTGAGGGCGTCCATTGTCTTGTCCTCAGAGGCCAAGGCTGGACACTTTTGTTTACAGCGACCAACAGAAAACTCAACTGATCCAAGCCATAAAGGAAAGGCATCAGCTCATGTTGCTAGCAGTAGAGCTGGTTTCAGGCATGGCTGCATTCACAGACCCAGACAATATTAAGAGAACCTGATTTTCCTCCATCTCTCTATTCTGCCTTCAGCTGTGTAGTTTTCATCCCTGTGTTCCACTTGTCAACAAGAAGATAGCAGAAGCTTGAACCCTTGCTTCCTTTAAGGTTTCCAGTCCAGTGGGAAAAACCAAATTCACTTGCTTAATCACTTAATCCAAAGTCCCAGGAGTGAGCCTCCCGGCTCTGAGTAGCCTGACTCAGGCCATGTGTCAGGCACTGTGGCCAGAAATGTTCTGATGGACTTAAGCCTTGGTCACATGTCAATCCCCTGGAAGAGGGTTCATCAGAACTCCATGAACTAGAGGTAGGGAAGGAGGTTGTTTCCCAGACACAGATGAGGACATGGCACCAGAAGAGAGTAAAGGATGGTGGAAGGCAAAAACAATAGATATCTGCTACCATCCACCCTGTTTTCACGTTACAGTGACATGAGAGGTGAGAATGGACAGGAGAATCAGGAGAGGCTGGGAAGGGGCCAGAAAGCAGAAAGAACCCTGTTTCTGGTGGGAAATGGGGTTGGGATGGTACCTTGGTGACAAATGTGCTCCGAGACAGGCAAGACAGACCAATGATGGGACAAAAGGCAGGGTAGCCAGTACCCAGGTTCCTCTTCCAGAAGCCACCTCTGAGATCTTCCTGGCCACTATTCCCCCTATACTTGAGGATGAACCAGCCACAAATCCCTTGAGACAGAGTGTCTTGAGCATTTCAGCCTGAGTAACCCTTATGGGAAGGAGAGAAAGCACATAAGCCCAAAGAGGAACCACAGACACAGTTTCCTTGAAGTCTCCTATGTTTTAACAGTTAAACAAATAACTGTATCATACTCCATCACACAACTGTGTTAGTTTCAATAAGTTTTAAATGACTTACCAGCTAATGTCTTTACTCCCGTTGGCTGGTAAAGGTGCAAGATGGAGCTCGTGCTCGCTGTGTGGCTTCCAGGGCAACGGCACTTAGGCAGATGAGGTCTGGATGCTGGGGAAATCTAAAGGAGTCCTGGAGAGGGAGGCCTTCCCTGGACCTGGACGAGGTCAACCATGGTGCTAGCTGCTTCTGGGAGTGTTGGCCTGCAGGTGACCTGTGAGACAGAGGCTCCACCAGAGAGCCCTCAATAGGAATGAGAGCTGTTTGGGGTGGAAAGGACTTGGCTGTGCAGCCTCTTAGGCACTGAGTTGTTCAGCTTCAGCTTGGACCCCTCTCCCTCCACAGCGATGGATTGCTGGCTGCCAGCTGGGATGCACATCCCAGTAAATGGAGCTGATTTACTTAAAACAATGGTCAAAGTACTAAACACTTTGGTGCCTGCAGGCCAGGAGGGACCCCCTTAAAGGAAGGTCCCCCACCTATGTTCTTCCCACAGACCCACTTCAAGAATCTCTAAGTCGGCAGGGGAAGTGGTTGAGGCCCATGTAGCCTACAGAGAAACTGAGGCCCAGGGAGGTAAGGACCCTGTCCCAGGGTGGGAGGGACAAGTTGGAGAAGACACTGAGAATGTCTGATTCTGGAGTGGTCTTGCTGGACTCTCTTCTATGGCCCTGGTGGAAACTGACATTCTTCTCCCCAGGCAGAGACTAGGAAACTGGTGTGGGGTTGCCGGGGCCAGCAGCCACTTTTCTAAAGCCAAAGATGCAGAAGGTGCTGCCAACCCAATGCTCCCTCCATGGAGGCCTTCACCCACCCTAACCCATCTAAGAGCTCCCAAGACCTGTTTTTTCTGGCTGTTCCTAGACAGCCATCACCCCCACTCACATGTCTTCCACAAGGTCAGTGTCCCCAGTCACACTGGTCTGGCCCACCCCTGATCACTGGCCAGGGTACAAGGAGGGGGAGAGGAGAAGCTTGGGCTTTTCCATCCCTTCTCTTCACCTTCCAGAGGCAGGGGAGGCCTGGTGGGATCCTAGAGGGGCTCTCTTACTTCCTTAAACCTCCCCACCCTCAGTAGATCTGGTATAGCTTGAATTATTTAGAAACTAAAAAGGAGGCAGGTGAGGTCTGGGCAAGGAAGACCAGAGTCCCCTTCCTAGCCTGGTGACCCAGGGGACTGAGCACAGAATCCTGGAATGACAGCAGCTGGAAAATACAGCTAGACTCCTGGATTCTTCCCAGGGCTGGCCCTGGGAACCAGAGGCCAGGATCCAACTCCACATAACAGAGTAGTAGCATGAGCTGGCCCCACTCACCAGGGAGACCGAGACAGGGACAGACTCTCAAACCAAGCTGGAGAGTGGCAGGGTCCAGAAGGCCAGCTCAGGCCTCTAAGGGGAGGCCCTCTTGCCACCATCTGGAGTTGTGCCACCCACAAAGAGACAAAGCAGTTATAGCTGCAGCACTATTGGGGGAGCCATCAAGAAGCTGTGGCAGGGTCCTCACTGCTGACCCAGGTTTGGGGGCAATGGACAACAGGTTGGGGTCAGGTTCAGGTTTCAGTCTGGGGTTGGTATTGGGGTTCCATCTGGAACTTGGATCTCTTCCAGGGCGAGGGCAGGTGCAGTTCAGAGACTGGGCCTGGTGCTCCTGAGTCTATGGACAAGGCTGATGGGCCCTCCCTGTCTTTGTCCCCAGGGCGGCCAGGCGGCCAGGCTGCAGGAGGAGTGTGACTATGTGCAGATGATCGAGGTGCAGCACAAGCAGTGCCTGGAGGAGGCCCAGCTGGAGAATGAGACAATAGGTGAGGCCCCCATGGGCAGAGAGGGGCTGCATGCCCCCAGGGAGCCCATGATTCCTCATGTCTCAAGCTGAGATCCAAGTCATGTTCGTTCCACATTTGTTGGATGATGGTGAGGAGCGGCTGGGGAGCCAGATGGAAGAAGAAAGGGGCTAACAGACTTCCACATTCCCACCCCAGGTCTAGGGAGCTCCCAGCCGCAGCTGAGGAGGACATACTAAATTGGGGTTCTGAAAAGTACATGGAGACAACTCTGCCTCTGGGGGTCCCTATCCCTCTTCTCCAGGATAAGTGAAGACCTCCATGGCGGCCAGCCCACCCAAGACACAAGGCCCAGGGTGCTGTGTGGTGGGGGACCTGTGACCAATGAGGGCAGGCAGGTTCCAGGACCCCCTGGAGCTGGCATGAGGAGAATTAGCCCCATAGCACCACACTCCAGGATTAGAACATTGTACTGTTAGCATCTCCAGAGGAAGAAGAGGCACATTCAGTCACAATATGTGACCCCCACAGGGACCACATGGAAGCTCAAAGCCATCTTAGTGGTCCAGAGCAAGAAGGGGCACAAGTTTTGTCTGGAAAGATGTGGAATACTCACCAGAGCCAATATTCAGCTTGGAAACTGAGGCCCACTCCTCCCTCTCAACCCCAGGCTCTGCCTCTGCCACATCCAGAGGACTGATAGTGACACCACACACACACAGACACACACACACACACACACACACCAAGCCCCTAAGCATACACATACAGGCACACACACTGGCCTCTCCATCCCAACCCACCCTTAGTGGCCAGACGAACTATCAGCTCATTATTCGGCTGATGAGACAAGTCAAGGTCAGCCCCAGGGACTGAGCACATGAGGGCCCCAGCCACTCCTCCTCAGGGGGCTGGGAGAGTTCCACCTGGCAGTGTGAAGGGTGGTGCCCAGCTACCTAGACTGGACAGCAGGGCTATCAGGACAGATGACAGCACCCTCCTTTTGACTCAGCAGCCCCGGGTAAGAATGGATGGAATTCTTTGGCACCACTTGAACCAGACTTGGAGGTGTGAGCACGTTTGGAGAAACAGAGAGTCTGGAAAGGTGGGAGGCACTGAGGAAGACTTCCCATGGGGAGTGGGGCATGGTTGGCAGGCTCAAGTCTTACTGCCAGGGCCAGCGGCCTGGCACATCTGGGCTGGAGGCAGTGAGATGGCTGGGCCCCTTCTGGGCCTCCATCCCAGGCCATCTCCCCGAGGCTGAGCTTACAGTTATGTAACAGCCTTGCTCAGGAGCAGGGAGCATCTTTACGTCTTCCTGGCTCCCTAGTTCCCCTTCCACCTCTCTAAAGCTGACAATTATGTAACCCCTTCTGGGTCACTCTTCTTGGCCCTGGTGTCCAGGCTGCCTGCCTCCTGCTCTGTAAGTGAGTCTGTGTAGCCTCACAGATGGGCTTTGCCTACCCTGGTCTCAAAGCAGGACAATCCCTTGACTCTAGGGCCCAGAGACTGAGGCATGGGTCAAGGGGCGGCTGGGCCTGCCCACTGCCTACAGGCCCCACCCCACTCCACCAGTGCAGGCAGCCAGGACCAGGTGCAGACAGGCTTTGGCAGGCCCCAACGGTGGGATCATAGGCAGCCCCAATAGGCCCAGACTCTAGACTCCGCTGCGCACCTCCCACACCTGGGGGCAGGCCACCCTCGTGATTCCGATGAGGTCACTGCTGGCACAGCGTTCCCATCGGGTGCCAATACCCTGTCACCAGCAGCCAGGCTGGGATGCAGAGAAGGGCCGGCATAGGTTGTGGCCATGGGTCTGCCCGTGACCTTGTGTAGGGCTCTTTGCGTGTTCATGCACATCTAGGTATGCGCTCCTGGCCCACGTCTGTCTGGAGCTGCATCTGTGCCTCTGGGGTCTATAGCTCTGTGTCTGACTCTGAGTATCTTTGTGAGTCAGAAATGTGTGTCTATTTAAGCCTGGGCACATGCCATCTCGACATGCCTAGATGTGTCTGACCAGTGTGCTGTGTCTCTGTGTGTTGGCTTATATGTCTATCAGTGTGAATGTCAGTGGTATACCCAGACATGTCTGTCTCTCTGAATGTATGTCTCTGTGAGTTGTGTGTCTCTCTGTGCCCATTTGCTTGTGTCTGTGGTCTGTGTTCAGGTAAGTGTACGTGTGTGCATGTTTGCATGTGTGCCTGGTGTTCTGCGTACTGGCGTGTACATGTCAGTGTGTGTATCTCTGTGTGCACACAGGTCTACAAAATGACACAGCAGGGGCCCCACCTCATCTTGCCTCACCATCCCTTACCCCAAGCTCTGGGTTGGGCTTTCCTGCTGAGGGCACAGCCCCACCTGTGGGCACACACAGACAGCCTGGGCCCTGTATTTCTGTAGGCCTGGTGACATGTGTGATGGGAACTGTGGGGCCTCATTAGGGCAGGCACACAGGAAATACTCCCGTTGCCTAGCCCAGGACAATAGGCCATTCCAGGTACCAAGTATATTCATGGCTGTCACCCCGTCCCCTGCTTCCCCGACCATGTCCCTCATATTGGCCTCTCGTCCTGCTCCCCTGCCCTGCCGGCTGCCCTGCACCCCAGCACCGGTTCACAGCCCAGCCTTGGTTGTGCTGAGATTCCTTGAGGCCAAGTGTGGCCTCACAAGGGCAGGGCCTGGTTTCCTCTCTTCTGTCCCACTGCAGTGAAGCAGAGCTCAGGGCCAGAGACCCAGCCCCAGATTCACTCCCCGGCCTGTGCTGGCAGCCGGAGGTTTAGAGAGCCCAAAGTCTGGCAGGGACCCAGACACAGTGGCCGGCCTACATAACAGGGCGTGCCCAGCGCTGTCAGAGAGGGGTAAACAAAGTCCAGCAGCAGCAAAATTCCCAGAGAAATGACAGCCCTTCCAACCAAGAGGAGTGGGAATAGACTGTACCACTTACCAGCAACATGACCTTGAGCTGGTTTTCTAATCAGTCTGTGCCTCCATTTCCTCATCTGTGAAATGGAAGCATTAAATAAGCTATTCATCCAAAGAGGTTAGAACAGTGCCTGGCACATGCAAAGATTATATGAATGTTTGCTGATACTCTTAACAGGGTCTTGAACCCCCAGCAGGGTTTGACTGACCTGAAGTGCCCCTACTCAGCTTTCAGAGAAGCTGGCCGAGAATAGAAGAGGGACTGGCAGCCAGCATGAGGCCACAAGAGCCCTCAAGACAGGTTGGGGGAAAAGTGGTCAGGGTCCATGACCAAGGAAGGCTGCAATCTCTGGCCAACCCCTGGGGATCCAGATGTCCTCCTCAGCCTTCAGCTATAGATGTGGCCTGACTGCTGCAGCCCCAGAAGGTGCCCCTTGCTGCTGCCAGCCCACTCCAATGCACAGAGTCCCGACACTCTTCCCCAAGTAAGGACATCCCTCCACCTCCTCTTCCCAGACCCCCTTCTTGGGAACTTGTGAACCTTCGGACCTGAGCTGGGCTGGGCTGGGCTGGGCTTGGCCCAGCTGGCATTGACTTTGGCTCAGGGGTTGGGTTTTCTGAGCAAATCTATGGGACTGGCAGGATTGCAAAGAGACAATTAAGCCTCCAGCATGGGATGAGTCCAGAGCAGTCCTAGTCCCTCACGGTCCTGCAGCTTCTGAACAGACTAAATAATGGCATTTGCATGTGCCTATTAAAGCAGACCCCTAGAGACCACACTGTGCATCTTTCACTGGCCAGGCTCTGCAAGGCTGTGGCGAAGAATGCACCCACAATGCAGGGTTTTCGCTGCACTTGTTCCCTAACTATTCCCCTCCATCACAATTCACAATCCGACCACGTTGGGGGAATCTGTGTTGTTCAAGAACTAGGTGCGGGCTGGGCACGGTGGCTCACGCCTGTAATCCCAGCACTTTGGGAGGCCGAGAGGCAGGTGAATCACCTGGGGTCAGGAGTTTGAGACCAGCCTGGCCAACATGGCGAAACCCCGTCTCTACTAAAAATACAAAAATTAGCCGGGTGTGGTGGTGGGCTCCTGTAATCCCAGCTACTCAGAAGGCTGAGGCAGGAGAATCACTTTAACCCGGGAGGTGGAGGTTGCAGTGAGCTGAGATCACGCCATTGTACTCCAGCCTGGGCGACAGAGCAAGACTATGATGGGGTGATGAGTATATTGGGGTGCATCTAGTTCTTTTTTTTTGAGACAGAGTCTCAAAACATTTTCTAATGCCTCCTTTACTATAGTAATATGAAACTCAGGACACACACCCATCCACTTTATAAAAAATAATGTTCTAGCTATACTGTAAAATAAATATTAAAAGGAAAGTAATTTACAATAAAGTACCACGTACATATTCCAGCATAACCACACTAGATGTAGTCTGAAGGTTGTTCCTACAAATATAAATCCTGGGAACGTGAGGCCTACAAATGCAGACTGATGGACGCAGGTAGTTGCATCGGTGACTCAAGTATCACAGGCAGCATTGCTACGGGTATCATGATTTTCCAAAACATTGAACAACTCTTAGTGAGGTTCAGAACAAAACAAAATACAATCTCCCCTCCCTTTTCTCAGTGGCTGCATTCCTGGAAAACTTCATGTATGTTAAACTTGTGCAATAAATAGCTTGTGTTGGCCGGGCACGGTGGCTCACACCTGTAATCCCAGCACTTTCGGAGGCCAAGGTGGGAGGATCACTTGAGGTCAGGAGTTCGAGATCAGCCTGGCCAACATGGTGAAACCCCGTCTCTACTAAAAATACAAAAATTAGCCGGGCGTGGTGGCACGGGCCTATAGTCCCAGCTACTCAGGAGGCTGAGGCAGGAGAATTGCTTGAACCCAGGAGGCAGAGGTTGCCAAGGTTGCACCACTGCACTCTAGCCTGGGTGACAGAGCAAGACTCCATCTCAAAAAATAAGTAAATTAATAAAGTAAATGGCATGTGTTTATATGCAAAATGGTGTAAGAGTCTAGGCTCTGGTCATCACGAAAGGTTTTCACCTATACATATGTCCAGTGGCTCATCTGGAAGCCATGCAGAATGTGAGACAATTCATCATTCTGCAGGAGTTGCCTGTCTGGCATCCCTGGTGACTGCCCATCAAATGCCAGTGAGGCCCCCCTATTGCTGCAACAATCAAAACCATCACTGGCATTGGAAACAGCCCCAGGGGGTGCTCCATCCATCACTAAGGACCAAGGAACTGTAGTCAGGCCTCCTTCCTGCCTCCCTGTCAGGACAGGCTCCGTGCAACCTCAGCAGTGCTGTGCCTCCCCTCTCAGACTGGAGGCTCCTTGAGGTGGGAGCCTGGCAGAGGGAGGAAGAGAGTGGGTGCCTATGGCCTCAGGCCCCAGGGCTGGAGGCACCTGCACTGTGCTGACCCATGTGTCCTCTGCCTTACCCCCATAGGCTGCAGCAAGATGTGGGACAACCTCACCTGCTGGCCAGCCACCCCTCGGGGCCAGGTAGTTGTCTTGGCCTGTCCCCTCATCTTCAAGCTCTTCTCCCCCATTCAAGGTAAGACCCCTGGGTTGAAGAGGTGATGTGAGTGGGGCCGGCTGGAGTGGGGACTCACCTCTCAAGGAAGTGGAAAGGCAAAGGAAAGTGGTCAAAGAGGCTGGAGCAATCCGAGGGACTCCCTGGCAGAGGAGGCAATGGTGCTGGGTCTTTAAAGAACTCATGGGATTTGATTAGCTCTTCACATAAAGATAAGCATGTGGGAAAGGCTCACTAAATATTTGCTCAACAATTGATAACTGATTGACTGACAGGTACTTGATTAAATTATGGCTCCCATAGTCCTGTTGTCTTGGGCTGGTCATGATTCAGTCTTTTCGATGCCTGGAGCCTATGACCTCTTGGGCTCCATGAAGCCACCACATGACTTTGCTTACACACCTTGTCATGTTCCGCTTAAATGAATGTCCACAGAATGTGCACAGAATGAGGCAGAAAAGAAAAGGGGGAGCCCCTTTAGGAGGTGGCTTTCTAGCTAGTGAGTCATTAAAGAGATTTACAATATAGATTCAGTCATTCTTTTGTGCAGTGAATGAAGCACTCACCAGTGTGCCAGGCACTGAGCTGGACAAACACAGTGGAGAGAGGATAAAACAGCCCCCGGGGCTGCTCTCCCAGAGCTAGCATTCTCATTGGAGAGACATTTAGTAAGGAAATAAACAGATGTATCATCAATAATAAAAAGCGCTGGACGAGGGAATAAGGAGAGTGGGGACTAACCTAAGGCAGAGGTTCACAAACAGCCCCTCTCTGAGGAGGTGACACTTCAGCTGCAATCTGAAGACCTGGAGGTGAGAAAGAACCACCAGGCAAAGATCCCAGATTGGGGATGACTAAGAGAGAGGATCAACAGCCCGTGGAATAAGCATCCAAGGAACTTCCGTGAAGGCCAGTGTGGCTGGAGCAGGGAGAGAGCCAGGGAGGGAGGGAGGGGAGGGACAGGCGGGCCGAGGCCAGACCACGCAGGGCCTTGAGGACAGAGGCGAAGACTTGAGTTTTTTCCTAAGTCCAGTGAGAATTTGGGGGGTTTTAAGCAGGGGACTGACAAAGTCCAATTTAGGTTTTTAACGTCTAACTGGTTTCTGTGAGAAGGAAGAATTCTAGGAGTGTAAACAGGAAAACCCAATCACATGGCAGGCAGGAAATGACGGCTTGAATTCAGGTAGTGAGCTCAGTGCAGGAGAGAAGTGGGAAAGTTGTTTATGGAGGGAATGGGAGTGAGTGAGGCGAGGGAGGAATCAAGCAGGCCCCACCCTAGGCTTAGGTTTAATGAGCCTTAGGGAAGAGAGTGGGACTGGGTGGGGAGCATGGAGGGAGGGGCAGGCCTGGAGTGGGGAGGACTCATGAGGAGCAGAACCTAGATAATTATTCAGAGAGCGAACAGAACTCAGGCATCTCTCACTCCAGGTGGCCTTTTCCTCCCTGGACCCCAGTTTCCCTGTTTGTAAAGTGGGGATAGGTGGTAGACCCCAGGGTCTCTTTGGGATAAGCTGGTTTGCCCCCCAGTGCCTGCTGTTGTGACCTCAGTAGTGAAAGACAGAACTTGAAGCCCTCCTGAGGAGTCTGGGAGGGTCACAGCCATGCCATATTCCAGGCCAGTGCCCACCTGGCCTGGCCGCCTCCTCCAGGGACACCCAGTGCCTGGGCAGATAAGAGATGAGCCCCTCTGGCAGGTTTCACAGTGCACGCCATCACCGAGCCTGGAAACCAGCCTTCTCTCTGATCCCCGGAAGCACCTGCTAATTGCCTTTCTCCCTGAGACTCTGCTAACTGCATTCCTCCCCATGGCTCTTCCTTCTGTCCCTGCTGGAATGTGTCAAGGCAACTCCTGCCCTTGAGAACCTGGACTCCAGCCCATCATCTAGCTAACCCTGAGGCTGCCGCCATCAATGGGGCCCATACGGTGCCTTTGGACTGACAAGAAAAAGGCAGTCCTTCCTCAGGCAGAGATGACCTCTCACTAGAGCCCACCTAGTGGCAAGCAGAATATGCCTACTGGCCAGGTGCCCTTGTACAGTGAACAACTTGCACAGCCATACTCTGTGGGCCTGGTCTCTGAAAATGGTGGAGAGAAATAACAGACTGCGATTAGGGACTGAAAACAGAAAAAAGACGGTGTTCTCCTGAGCAAGTAGATGAAGAAGGTGTGGGCAACCAACCTGAAATTCCAAAGAGGGAAGTTTGCAAGTGTGGGGCAGGAATGATGGCAACACCAACTCACACAACAGGCCTGGGAAGAAGTATACCCACGGGAAGGGACCTGGTTATACAGGGAAAGCTAAATAAACCTTATAGAAGATAAAAATTGTAGAGAGTTAGAAAAAAGTCATCTACCTAGACTGGATAAAATACCTGAAGGAGGGAGTTTGGCCAGGCAAGGAATTGCTCATTAAGGCATCAAAATGTTCATGGTAGCTCACTTCTTTATTTTTATTTTATTAATGTTTTGAGATAGACTCTTGCTCTGTCACCCAGGCTGCAGTGCAGTGGCACCATCTTGGCTCACTGCAACCTCCGTCTCCCGGGTTCAAGCGATTCTCCTGCCTCAGTCTCCCAAGAAGCTAAGATTGCAGGCACCAGCCACCACACCTGGCTAATTTTTGTATTTTTAGTAGAGACAGGGTTTCACTGTATTGGCCAAGCTGGTCTTGAACTCCTGACCTCATGATCCTCCCACCTCAGCCTCCCAAAGTGCTGGGATTACAGGCGCATACTTCTTTAATCTGTAGTCTGCATATATTTCATCCGTGTTTCTACCTTCAAATATATATATATATATTTATTTATCTTTTTGAGACGGCGTCTCGCTCTGTCACCCAGGCTGGAGTGCAATGGCACTATCTCTGCTCACTGCAACCTCCACCTCCCGGGTTCACACCATTCTCCTGCCTCAGCCTCCCCAGTAGCTGGGACTACAGGCGCCCACCAGCACACCCGGCTAATTTTTTGTATTTTTAGTAGAGACTGGGTTTCACCGTGTTAGCCAGGATGGTCTCGATCTCCTGACCTCGTGATCCGCCCGCCTCAGCCTCCCAAAGTGCTGGGATTACAGGCGTGAACCACCATGCCCAGCCTCTACCTTCAAATATTTGAAGAGATTTGTTTTAAAATAAATATGGGAGAGCCATTCTGACTGAGAAAATTCGACATACAGTCTATGTTAACCATGTCTGTGGGGTCTATGGGATACCTCCCCTCCCCTACCACCTGCATCATGATGCTATAAATAAGAAAACCTTGCTGCCAGCCTAGGAAGCTCAAACTTGCTGGCTGGGATGGGACACCATGGCAGGCAATCAGCAGGAGAGTTCCATGGTCAGGTCTGGGTGTTAGCATGATCCTTCCAGCTGTCTCAGGGTGGGGAGCTGACAGGAAAGCAGGGGGCTCCTACCTAATCCAGGGGAGATGAGGTGGTGGTGGTGCTGGGGAAGAAGAAGCTGGGACAGGACTGGTGACCGATGGGGGAGAGGAGGGAGAGGATTATTCCTCAATTCCTGGCTCCAGGCACTGAGTGGAGGATCCTAGGCACAATCGGGGGCCATGACTGCTTTTTGAGACATAGTGAGTGGGAGGAGACTGGGAGAAAGGTGGCCCTTGCCACTCTTCTGGTCATCATGGCTATCCTGAGCTTGTTCAGGTGAGGCCCAGCCCAAGTGACAGGCCTCAAAGCAGACCTGGCAAGTGTCCCTCCCATGGTGGAGCCCAGCCTGGCCCAGGCATGCCCTGACCCCTTCACTGTTGCATGCCCTGACCCCCACAGTGGGGTGTCCTTCCCAGCACAAGGTTAAAGTCCCTTGCTACCTCCCTCCTGCCCTTCATGTCCCCCTCTACAGATATAGGGCCTGCTGGTTTCCAGGCCCAGCCTGGAGGGAGACTCTTGGCTGCTTCTTGGGATCCCATGGTGACTGCCATTTCGATATCCTTGAGAGCAGCTTGCTATGAGGCCTTGACCACAGTCCCAGTGCTCTTCAAAGAGGCCACCTGGCCCCAGAGATGATCCATTGTCCCCTCCCCTCCTCTCCCTCACCATCTATGGCAGCCAGGGCTCCAGAAAACAGAGTGTCCCTTTGGCCACTGCTGGGAGCCGAGAAAGATCTGGAGTCAGGCAGACCTTGGTCTGCATCCCAGACCTGCTGCTCCCTTGCTGTGTGACCATGGGCAAATCGCTTAACCTCTCTTAGCCTTGGGATCCCCATTTTTTGATGGGATAATAAAAAGTACCAATTCCTAGCCTTAACACATTAATGTTTACCCTAACACCTCCGCCACTACACACACACACACACACACACACACACACGGCATGTGAAGCTGCTGTGTACATGCCAGAGTCACCCAGGTTTGCTGGCATAATTCATGATACCAGATGCTTGCTATGTCATTGGGCCTGGCCTCCTCAAGCCCTGGTCCCTCTGGTGAGTAGGGAGCCCAAAGCTCCAGTGTCCCAGCTTCAAAGCTGGGTGATTCTGGCCTTAATCCTCTTTTTTTTTTTTTCCCCTGAGTCAGAGTCTCAGTCTGTCACTCAGGCTGGAGTACAGTGGTGCGATCTTGGCTCACTGCAACCTCCACCTCCTGGGTTCAAACGATTCTCCTGCCTCAGCCTCCTGAGTAGCTGGGACTATAGGTATGCGCCACCACTCCCAGATAATTTTTGTATTTTTAGCAAAGACAGGGTTTCACTATGTTGGCCAGGCTGATCTTGAACTCTGAACTCGTGATCTGCCTGCCTTGGCCTCCCAAACTGCTGGAATTACAGGCGTGAGCCACCACACCCAGCCCTTAACCCTCTTTTCTACCTGCCTGAGCCTTGTAGGGGGAAGTTCTCAAAAGAGTCAGATTGTGGGTGGGATCCAGGGCCTCAGGGCCTGCAGTTAGCTCCCTGGAACTGGGGCTGAGGAAGAGACTGCCCTTTGATGAGGGGCTGGGCTGAAGGTTCTGGGCCAGGCCCACCTCTGGCAGCAACAATGGGAAGCTGACACGGGCGCAGAGGGACAGCTGAAGGCTTTTCTCCTGTCCTAGGAGCCTCCTGCAACACTGAAGTTGGGATCCCAGGGCAGAAAAAGGGATGCCAAGGCAGGAAACTGGCCCAGTCCAATGCCCCCTCCTCAACCAAATCCTCCCTGCCCTCCCTGGGCCATGCGGTGGAAATAGACCCAGCCCACGGCTGCTCTTTCCTGGCTGTCCCATCCCCACCCCCAGCTGTCCCTCAGTTCTTCATCCATGAGGTAGGGTGACAAGACCTCTTTCCAAGGGTTGCCAGGAGGATTTACAGAAATGGTGAATATGGAATCACCTGGTATATTCCGGGCATACAGCAAAGTTTGGAAATAAACACACGTGCCCAGTGACCCTTCCTGAGCTCATAGGACAGCTTGACCCTCCCGCAGCTCTTTATCTGGTCACCAAAATAAGTCCTCAGGTCACCTCCACGCAGGTGAGAACCAAGCTTACCTGGGAAGACTCTGGAGACCAGATCAGCTCTATCCTGTCCTCTCTATGTGGCCTTGGGCAAGTAACCGACCTCTTGGGGCCTCCACTTCTCAACTGTGAAATGGAGTTACCTTCCTCACCGGATGATTGAGGAAATTAAACAGGATGTGCCTAAAGTGCTTGACCAGCGCTGACATTTGAAAAGTACTCAAAACCTGTCATTGTGATGAGGCTGACAACAGTGACGCTGCTGATGCTGCTGATAGTGATTATGGTGGCGGCGGTGGTGGTGATGAACGGGTACTGAGATGGGGAAGCGAGATTCTTCTCTGGCTCATCTAATTTCTATTCAACCCATCCTCTCCCTCTCTGGGGAGAGGACACCTCCTCAGTGCTGGAGATGGAGAGTGGGGAGCCTCAGTCGTACCCCTCACCTCACCCCTAAGCGGTCCTGCCCCTTTGCTGCAGCTTCGAGCCTCTGAAGACAGTGGACAGTGCAGCTTCCCTGGAGCCTCAGCCTCTGCTTATTTCAGCCCCAAGCCCCTGCCATGCTGTGCTGCCTGATTCCCCCTCACATGCCTTTGCCTGCACAGGTTCCCCAACCCCACCCCTCCTCACTCCCACACCCTTGCTCCTCCTCCAGCAGCTCATCTAAGCCCTTCCAGGTGTGAGAGGAAACCCAGCCCCACAGGCCCAAGCAGGCTGACTGAAGAGGACCGGGCAGGCCTGGGCCCCCTCCCCCAACCGTGGCCTTGTGACAAGGGTCAGCATTCTGCTCACAGCAAGGGTCAGGAATCATTCTGTGACAAGGATCCAGGCAGGGTCTGTGACAAGGATCAGAGTGTATGTTGTACTTGGGGTCAGGTTCAGACCATAACAAAAGGGCTGAGCCCAAGAATGTCTGCTCTGATTCTGTCATCGGTGCAGGAGCCCTGAAGAGGCTTCTCCCTGTCCCAGGTGCCCCCACGGTGCCCTGGGTAACTGGGTCAGGGCAGCCGGAGCCTGACAGCACCAGGGTTGGTGGGAGTAAGGCTGAATTCTCTGCCCTGTTCCACGCAGAGACAGCCGGGTCCCCATGCTCCCAGCCTCAGCCTTTGTCCTTGCCCCTGCCCTCCACCCAGGCCGCAACGTAAGCCGCAGCTGCACCGACGAAGGCTGGACGCACCTGGAGCCTGGCCCATACCCCATTGCCTGTGGTTTGGATGACAAGGCATCGAGTTTGGATGAGGTGGGTCCCAGGGCACCCCACCCCACCTGCAGAGTGCCAGGGCCCACCTAGGCGACTTTGATCTCTCCCACCGAGGGGTGTGGTTGCTGTCTGTGTGGGAACAGGACTCCTGGAGTCTGCCCTCCTCTAGCCTCCTCCAGGCCTGCCTTTCTGGGGTCCCAACCCTTGGCTCCCCCTGACAGGGTATGGGAGGAGGCTTTCCCACAGGAGGGGCCCCCAGAGCAGCGAAAGCTGAAGCAGCACCCCCAGGCTGGGCCACCCCACTGCCTCAAGGAAGCCTCACTTCAGCCCGGGAGTTGGCAGGGCAGGCAGACACCAGCACCCCATCCCATCCAGAGGGGAAACCGAGGTGCTGCAGGTCCTGGAAGGAACCAGCCTTGGCTACCAAATAGCCAGTCAGGAACAGGGACAGAGCCTGTTGTTCTCAGTCCCAGGACAGATATCTTCCCCGGAGCAGTTAAAACATGGTCTCTGTAAAGATTGGGGAGCCTGGTAAGGACATTGATGGGGAGGCTGGAGTCCTCAGCTAGGAGCCCCTCACTGTTTTGGGGTGCAAATGCATGTGTGTGTGTCTGTCTGCAATGGCATCTGCCCCACCCTCAGGCACCCTTCTCAGACGGGGCTTTCACTCCACCCACCCCCAAGGGCAGCAATTTCTTCAGAGGCCTTTGAAGCCCACTGGAGCCGTAGGCCCTCATTCCCCCTTAACCACTTGCCTCTCCTCAGGCAAGCGTGGGAGGCGCACAGGAAGGAGTGGCTTGCCTAGTGGCTGTCGTGCTGCACTGCACCTGTGTCCACAGGGAGGGCATCAGGAAAGGGGACCAAGCAAGACACCCTCAGGGCCTAGCTTTGCCCTCCTCCACCAGAAAGGCCAGACTGCCCTCATCCCACCGACCCCCAACTCCCAAGGGCCCAAAATGGGACATACTAGTGCCAGTGTCTTCCTCGACATCCTGCAACCTCTGCATACCTCTCCTCCCTATACAGAGACAGGGTCTCGGGGGGTGTCTGAAGGGCAAGCAGACCCTGCCCCTAGGGTGCCCAGCTCAGAGCTGGCACAGAAGGGAAGCCGGGCACATGGCTGGAGACATGAAATTAACAAAAGGGACGTGCAAGGTCTTCATTCTCTCCCTCACCAACTTGTTCCTCGTAAAGACACAAAGAGAGGGAGTACATTCAACCCCCACCCCACCGTAAGACACAGTCCTGCCCTGTCTGTGGAAACCAGGGCGTTAGGGGTCAGGGGATTGAAGAGCTCTGCTCAGCTGCTCTTGGGAGCCACAGACCTCAGCCTGCTCATTTGCTGAGGCAGAGGTGGGCAGGCAGAGTGTGTAGGGCACCCCACCCCTGCCAATACCCCCTAGATGAGCCTCCCACCCCACCACCCAATAGCCTCTCCCTGTCCCTCCAACAGCAGCAGACCATGTTCTACGGTTCTGTGAAGACCGGCTACACCATCGGCTACAGCCTGTCCCTCGCCACCCTTCTGGTCGCCACGGCTATCCTGAGCCTGTTCAGGTGAGGCCCAGCCCAAGTGACAGGTCTCAAAGCAAACCTGGCAAGTGTCGCTCCCACAGTGGAGCCCAGCGTGGCCCAGGCATGCCCCAACCCCTCCACTGTTGCCCCCCAGCAACACACAGTCCCCAGCTCCTGCCAGGCCAGCTTCCCCTGGAGAAGGCAGGTGGCCGAGCTGTTCCATGTGTTGCAGCCTAGTCTCCCCTAGGATGGCCCTGCACCTGGGGACAGGGCACCAGAGGGTGGGGCCTGCACACAGGAATGAGGCTTCCGGGGCCACACATGAGGTTGAGGCACTTGGGAGCCCAGCTGCACAGGCGGATGGGGTACCTGGGGGTGGGGCTCGTATTTCAGTATGGGACCCCCCGTTGAGGCGGGGCCTGCCCTCTGGAGGACACATGCTCCCCTGCCCCACCCTTGCTCAGAGCATAGGACAGCCTTGGCTGGGGTGGGAATCCAAGGCCCCTTTGGCCTCCCAGATCTGCCAACCCCACACAGGAAGCTCCACTGCACGCGGAACTACATCCACATGCACCTCTTCATATCCTTCATCCTGAGGGCTGCCGCTGTCTTCATCAAAGACTTGGCCCTCTTCGACAGCAGGGAGTCGGACCAGTGCTCCGAGGGCTCGGTAAGGATCCTGGCCCTGGCCCACCTCCCTCAGTCTCACCCTTATCTTTAGCCACTGTAATCTCCTCTTCTCCCCCTGCTTCTCCCTCTCCCTCCTCCCTCTTCCCTCCCACCCCACCCTCAATCCAAGGATGGCCCAACCCCCACCCAACCCCACCTGGCAGTACTCAAATCACACTCCCCTCCGGCAACATGAGATGTTGCTCACCCATCTGGGTGCTCGCAGACCTGCCCCCACCAGTGAGAAAAGCAGATGGGAAATGGGACACTTCATGGCCACAGCCCAGAGCCCCTGTCCCACCTGTTGCTAACTTCCTATGTGGCCTTGGGGAACTTACAGCCTCAGTTTCCCCATCTGTGCAAGGACTTCCAAGATTCCTTCCAACTCTGCCAACTGCCACCTGCATAGCCAAGGCTCTGCTCACCATGCCACTTTTCCTACTCCCCCTGTCCCCGTGCCATCTGGAATGGGTCCAAACATATGCAGTCCTCCTCTTTTGTTCTGATCCTGACATCAGGCCGGTTCTGGGCCTTCCTAGGGAAGAGAGGTAAAGGGAGCATCTAAGGAATTCATTGCCAGTCACTAAGGGGGCCATCTCCAAGGGTTTCTGAGGGACCCTCTCTGAGTGCCCCAAGCTTTGACAGAGGGCTTGAGACCAGCCCCAGGCCCCACTCATTCCTTGTGGTCAGTAACTCATTGCTTCATGCATGACCCCAGAGGCAGTGCATTATATCAGGGATCAGCAGTACCTTCTCCCCAAAGAGCGAAATGATCATACTGGAATCTCAGGCATTTCAACAAGGGCGAGAGAAAACCTATGGGACCCACTTTGGCCGTTCCCAGAGCTTCTCAGAGGTTCTATCCCAGGAGCTGGGAGGCCAAGTCAGACATGATCATTGCGAGCCACAGGACCTGTGGAGGAACCTGCTGCCTCCTGTGCACATGTTAAGGATAATTATGGAGACCGGCTTCCCAATTCATTACTGTGAAGCTTTTCTAAGACTAGGAGGAAGCACAGATAACTGTCCTGGTAAAGAGCTGAGTTATGGCCAGACGCCGATTATGGCTCACGCCTGTAATCCCAGCACTTCTGGAGGCCCAGGTGGGGGGATCACGAGGAGTTCAAGACCAGCCTGACCAACATGGTGAAACCCCGTCTCTACAAAAAATACAAAAAAAAAAATTAGCTGTAATCCCAGCTACTCAGAAGGCTGAGGCAGAAGAATTGCTTGAACCCGGGAGGCAGAGGTTGCAATGAGCCGAGATCACGCCATTGCACTCCAGCCTGGGCAACAGAGCAAGACTCCATTTCAAAAAAAAAAAAGAGCTGAGTTATTCTGCAAAAACAAATGGGAGGAAGATGGGGAGGCAAGAACTCCTGTAACTGGAGGGACAGAAGTGAGACCTGAGGAAGGACTTTCCAGCCAAAGGGAGTGGTGGGGGCATTAGCTGGGGGAGGCTTCTCTCTGAGGATGTCGCAAACCAAGGGTACAGGAAGGAAGGGTGGGAACCAGTGTTTTGGGTACAGGGGGAAGTGGAAGCCAGACAGTTTCCTGGTGGAGGGTGGCTTTAAGCCCTGGCTCACAGACATCTAGGCTTGATCTGAAATGGGGGACTTTCTGGGAGGGGACAGAAGGCCCAGAATACCTTCCAGTCATGCCAAGTGGGCCACCCAGAGCCCCGTGATTGCCCTACTCGTGGGTCTCCCTAATTCCTTCATCGTCCTCATCTGCCTAAGAAACCCATTCTTCCACTAGGTCCTCTGAACCCCAGGAGGAATGGCCACCCCTTTCCTCTTCTCTTCTCTTCTTCTTCATTTCTACTTCCCCCTCTTCTACCCTCTTCTCAGTCCCAGTCTCCCCCCACACTTCCATCTGGGCCCCACTCCACAGTCCACAGCCCTCCACTCCCCCACATTGAGCGGACTCTTGCAAACTCAAGCAAGAATTCTCCCTCATACCTTCCAGCTACCTTCAATACAAATTTGCATTAGATGAATGAGTGGGTGGGGTGGGGGTGTGGATGGGCAGGTTGGTGGATGGCTAAGTAGGCAGCAGGACAAATGGGTTAAGTAAGGAAGATTGGACAGATGATGGGCAGAGGGGCAGGTAGGTAGATAGGTGGGTGGATACACAAGTGGATTGATGGGTGAGTGCAGAGATGAATGGATGGGTAGATGACTGAGTGGGTTGGTAGATGAATGGAGAGATAGGTGTGTGGGTGGATGGATTGATAGATGGAAAGATGATAGATGATGGATGGATACATGGATAAAAGATAGATAAATGGGTGAGTTGATAGTGAATGTCTAGTGGGTGAGTGGGTAAATAAATGGATACATGGATAGGTGGGTGGATGATTGAATGGGCAGATGGGTAGATATATAGATGGGAAGGTGAATAGATGAATTGATGGATGGATAATTAAAATCACCAGTTTATCCCAAAGTATCAGAGGATCTAAAATTAGGGAAAATGGGAAAACCAATGAGTATATTTTTAAGGGGATAATGCAAAACAACAAAGAGATTAGGCTGGCTGCACTGCAACTGTGTTTGTCCCCCCAGACACGGGTGTGGGCAGTCAAGGACCCTTGACAGCCCCAGTGAACCCTGTCTTTTCTCCTCCCCCTGCAGGTGGGCTGTAAGGCAGCCATGGTCTTTTTCCAATATTGTGTCATGGCCAACTTCTTCTGGCTGCTGGTGGAGGGCCTCTACCTGTACACCCTGCTTGCCGTCTCCTTCTTCTCCGAGCGGAAGTACTTCTGGGGGTACATACTCATCGGCTGGGGTATGGTACCAGGGAGGGCTTCCAGGCTGGGGACAGAGGGGGCAAGGCCTGGAGAACTCCCTAGGGGGAGGGTGCCAACCCAGCTTGCAGTCCTACGTCTCGCTTAGCTGCAGGTCCCGCTTGCAAGGATATCAGCCAAGGGTCAAAAAAGTCCTCAAAATGTCTGAGCCCAGGACAAGTCCCTCAGGCTGCAGCTGCACCTACGGCTGACCTGTGGGACAGATTTTGTGAACATCTTTCCATTTCCCTTTAGCTCCCGAAATACACAGGGCCACTGCTAATCTATAAAGGGCCTCTGTCACAATTAGAAAGAGAATGTCTGTCTAGGTAGACACAGCCCTTCAGGCATACAGCTTCACCCCCTCAGTGGAGCATCCCTCCGTGGTGAACAACCTATGCAACCAAAGACAGCAGCCTGACAACCCACCCTTTTCTCTCTCCCTCCCTCTCCCTGCTTTTCTCCGAAATCTCTCCCTCATGCCCTCTACCCCTGCTTCCTGTGCCCTCTCTGCTCTTTCACTCTCCCTGGGCCTGACAGGGGTACCCAGCACATTCACCATGGTGTGGACCATCGCCAGGATCCATTTTGAGGATTATGGGTGAGCTGCTGCCCCACACACTCCCCCGGCCGCCATCACTTGGGCAGGCCCCCTGGGTGGGATGATAATGCCATCTGGCCTTGGTGAGTGGACCAAAACCACAGCTCTCGGGCCAGAGGGGAGGCTGGAGGAGGACCTGGGGAGCAACAGACTCTGGGCTCAGCGTTGCTAAACGGCTCAAGAGCAGAGCTGGGGACAACTGGGGGAGGTGCTGCTGAGTCTTTCTCTGGCTGAGGACAAACCCTCTCATTCCTCCCCACGCTCTGCTCAGGTGCTGGGACACCATCAACTCCTCACTGTGGTGGATCATAAAGGGCCCCATCCTCACCTCCATCTTGGTAAGATACCCTCCCACCACCCAGAGATGGGGAAATAGGCCCACCTAGAGATGGGGAAATAGGCCCACCTAGAGATGGGGAAATAGGGCAGGCAATTTAGCCCAAGGTCACATGGGAAATTAGTATCTAGGTCAGAACTGAAATGTAGCTTCCTAATGCCCAATGCAGGATCATCCCCACCCCCGTCCCACCAGTTCTTCCTTGAGCGTAAGCGGATTGGGAGCACAGTCCTTAGGGATGTGAAGGAGGTAGAGTTCCCGGATGACCTGACCAAAGGGGAAGCGCCAGAGGAGAGGTAAGATAGAGAGAGGGGCAGCAGGACCCTGGGAAAGAAGACAGGCCAGCAGCCGAGGGGCCTGAACACCTCAGCCTTCCCGCTCTGACTGCCCGAACTCGGGTCCCCACCCACTAGGTAAACTTCATCCTGTTTATTTGCATCATCCGAATCCTGCTTCAGAAACTGCGGCCCCCAGATATCAGGAAGAGTGACAGCAGTCCATACTCGTGAGTGTGGGCCTAGTGCCTCAGCCCCCAGTACCTCCATCCCCAGTCCTCAAATCATCCCACATCTCCTTGAAGTCCTCCCACCCCAAACATCCAGAGTCACCAAGGAGCCACATTGTTCTTTCCCACCTCCACCATGGCCTGGATCAGCCCACCACCGTCCCCTGCTCCAGCCCCACCCTCACCAGGCTGCACTCAGAGCCCCATGCATGCTTCTCCCGCCCACACTCACCTAGCATCCTTCCCAGGTATGCATCTGCTGCCAAGCCAGGGAGCTCAAGAGGACACCGATGACCTGTGTCTTGTTCATACCATGTGCCCAGTCCCTGGCATGTGCCTCACATGGAAAAAGGGTGCAATAAACACATAGTAGATGAATGCCCTGGGGGAGACCCCAGTCCGCCAATGAGACAGCCATGTTCGGGACTCAGTATTCCTCAGTAATAATGATGACACCTGCAGTTTACATGCCAGGCACACGCTAAGGGATTTCCATGCATCATGTCATTTCATCCACACGGTCCCCTACAAAATTATCTTTATTTTACAGAGAGGAAACTGACATATACTCCCTTCTCCTTGAGGGTTTTGGAGCATGTCACCATGGGCAGGGAGAAGGGGGCACAATGTCTGTGGACCAGGGCTCGGAAAGGTGTCAGGACCGTTCCCCCTGCTTGGGAGGACTGGAGGAAGAGGCAGGTTTTTTGCAGGAGCAACAAGGCGTGAAGACAGAGCTAAAGAAACATGAAAAATATGAAAAGGGAGGCTGTGGGAAGGCAAGTAGGGTCTGCATGCTCACAGATGGGAGTAGGAGATTGAGTATCAGTGCTATTCACACAAGACAAACCTGGGACGTCCCACAAGGCCTTCCAGTCCTGGGATTCTTCTTGGCCTGGCTTCTCTTTGGAGAGTCTGTGCTGTGGTTCTAAGATTCCTGGCTAGAATGTCACACACTGCTGGATTTAGGATTCTATTCTGGAATCCTGTGATTCTCCCTGATGAGACTAAGACTCACATTCCTGGTGTGACTACATTCTCTCCTGCCAGGTGTGTAGGCGGAGCTTCCCTTCCTGTCTGAGAAGGAAAGGCTGGGGGGGGTGGAGGGGGGTCTGCAGTCTGCTGAGGGGCAGCACGTCGGGCCTGTGCACCCTCATCCTCTCCTTTGCCGATGGGACCTTATTTCCCCCAACTTACAATGGTTCAAAAGGGCCTGAATCTGAGGCAAACAGAGCTGGCCATGGTCAGGGCCAGGTCTGTGTGGTGAGACAGAAAGGAAACAGTTGTCAGCAGGCAAAAGGGGTGGGGGCAGTCGGAGATGAAGCTCCTCAAGGAGAGGCTGTCAGCTCCCACTCTCCACCTCCCTATAAGCCTTTGATTTAAAGAAAGCCTCCATCTGTTAGCCTCCGGTGCGTGGGATAGTTTTGCAGCTGAAGAGGGGTGGGCATTGCTCAGGATCTTGGCATGGCTGAGAACCAGGTCCAGGAAGGAATGGGAGGGGCAAGGCCAGCTCCTCTGCCCCCAGCTTGCTGCGGGACCTCAGGCCTTGGGCTAGGCTTCCTTGGACTGACTGCTAAGGCAGGAGAGACAGAGTCAGAGACCCTCCCTATCCACACCCCACCTCTCCTAGCCAGGGAGCAATGGGTTCACACTGCCTGGATCAGCTATGAGGTCAGGTGGCTGGGAGGCCTGAACCAGGAAGAGCTCTGGGCCATGGGAGGCAGGTGAGCATTTAGAATGAATGCTGACCCTACTGAGCACACAAAGCTGTGAAGAAGGAGCTGGTCCTTCAGAGCACTCTGGGAGTATATGCACTGGTGTGGGGAGGTAGGAGGAGGGGGATGCAACCCCAGAGAAGGTGGCAACTTCTGGAGAAGCAGACACAGCAGAGAAAACACAGATAGAGGACGATACTGATTAATTTTGGGTTGTCCTTGGTGATCAGGTATGAACTTGGGTCCCCATCACCCTCCCAAGTGGCCCTGGGCATATGTGGTCAGCACCCCAGTTAGAAAGACTTGTTTCCTAGTACATCTTCTCTCATGGTCTCTCATGGATGCACTACACTTCATAGTACCCAAAACACTTCCAAGTTCATAGTGGGCCTCTCTTTCTATAATTTGACTATGTTGAGCACACACTTACTGCATTATACAAATTGGAAAAACTGAGGCCAGGAGAGGAGGAACCAGGACCTCTTGTTGCATAAGAGATTTTCTGCTGCTCTTGATGGCTGAGAGCATCCTCTACTGCAATGATGAGGTAAGCCTCTCCCAGACCAGGGGGCCCAGGCAACAGAACTCCCAATAGTGGATTTCAGCTAACATGTCCCTGTTAGCATCATTCTCACTGGCCTCTCCTTTACCTCTTACCCTCTCTCCTCCAGAAGGGTGAGAATAGAGGGGGTTTCTTTCTCTCTCATGCTTCCCTCCAGGCCAGGAGGGCTGGGGGCAGAAGGGCAGAGGCACTGTAGCTGTGGAACAGGAGCAGACAAGGGCATAATATTTAGAGGAACCTACAGTCCATTCTCACACATCCTGGTCATTGTCCCCATCTTCTGTGCCTCCAGCTGCCCCCATGACATGCCCTATCATATCCACATGTGTGGCCACACATACCCATGGCCTGTCCCTCCCCTGTCTCTAGGAGGCTGGCCAGGTCCACGCTCCTGCTGATCCCCCTGTTTGGGGTACACTACATCATGTTCGCCTTCTTTCCAGACAATTTTAAGCCTGAAGTGAAGATGGTCTTTGAGCTCGTCGTGGGGTCTTTCCAGGTATGGGCTGTTGACTTAAGGCTGCATTCTTTCCTGGCTTTTAAGGGCATTCAACCTGGAGTCCTGGCCCTTGCCACTGGATTCCAATCTTTTTACTGTAATAAGTATTAGATAAGCACCTACTTTGTGCTTAGCTCTTTCCTTAACCAGCGGAACACAGGGGCTGGAGCCAGGGGTGGGGCAGGGCTGGGGGCTTCTGGTCTGTCTACCTCACCTCTCCTGTCATCTTCCTTCTCAGGGTTTTGTGGTGGCTATCCTCTACTGCTTCCTCAATGGTGAGGTAAGCCCCTCCCAGTCCTTGGGGCTCAGGCAATGGAACTCCCAGGACCAGGGTCCGGAAACATTGGTGGGATATGTGCAGAGCAAGGACGGGTTAAACCTTGCTACTCCAAGTATGGTCCTCAACCTAGTAGCACTGGTGTCACCTAGGCCCTTGTTAAAAATGCGCATCTCTGGGACCACCCCAGACCTGCTGGCTTAGAATCTGCATTTTAATAATTATTTTAAAAAACAAACAAACAGCTTTTTACTAAACCCCAGGGGGATTCCTGTGCACAACAGAGTTAAGTGGCTGTGTGCAGTGAGTGGGGAGGGGTGAGGGCTTCCAGTGAAGGTTGAGTTGCTGTGGAGCTCTGGTTACAATGCACAAAAAACCCACTCAAGTGAGCTGGAGACCCAGGATGGGAAGAGTTGGGGTACAGTCACCCCTAGGCAGCATCCCTCCCTCTCCCTGGACTGTATTCTGGGATCCTCTCTGCCTCTTACCTCCTACCATTTCAAGGCCTCCTTCTGAACCTGGCCTCAACCCCAGTCCCAAGTTTGCACCGCCCGAGGCAGCATAGGGGTCCCTCCATTTTGATTTCCTGAAGAGGATAAGACTGGCTAGTTCAGAACTCTAAGCCCAGGGCAGCCCATCAGCTGTGGAAGAGGAGCCACAGCAGCGGGCCTGACCACCTTCCCCTCTCCTAGGTGCAGGCGGAGCTGAGGCGGAAGCGGCGGCGCTGGCACCTGCAGGGCGTCCTGGGCTGGAACCCCAAATACCGGCACCCGTCGGGAGGCAGCAACGGCGCCACGTGCAGCACGCAGGTTTCCATGCTGACCCGCGTCAGCCCCGGTGCCCGCCGCTCCTCCAGCTTCCAAGCCGAAGTCTCCCTGGTCTGACCACCAGGATCCCAGGGCCTAAGGCGGCCCCTCCCGCCCCTTCCCACTCACCCCGGCAGACGCCGGGGACAGAGGCCTGCCCGAGCGCGGCCAGCCCCGGCGCTGGGCTCGGAGGCTGCCCCCGGCCCTCTGGTCTCTGGTCCGGAAACTCCTAGAGAACGCAGCCCTAGCGCCTGCCTGGAGCGTTTCTAGCAAGTCAGAGAGATGGGAGCTCCTCTCCTGGAGGATTGCAGGTGGAACTCAGTCATTAGACTCCTCCTCCAAAGGCCCCCTACGCCAATCAAGGGCAAAAAGTCTATATACTTTCATCCTGACTCTGCCCCCTGCTGGCTCTTCTGCCCAATCGGAGGAAAGCAACCGGTGATCCTCAAACAACACTGGTGTGATCTGAGGGCAGAAAGGTTCTGCCCGGGAAGGTCACCAGCACCAACACCACGGTAGTGCCTGAAATTTCACCATTGCTGTCAAGTTCCTTTGGGTTAAGCATTACCACTCAGGCATTTCACTGAAGATGCAGCTCACTACCCCCATTTTCTCTTACGCTTAGCTATCAGCTCCTCAAAGTGGGTTATTCTGAAGTTTTCGTTTGGGGAGCACAGCTATCTTAGTGGTTCCCCACTGAAGTGGAGTGGCCCCAGGGTCAGTCTGGTGGGAGGACGGTGCAACCCAAGGACTGAGGGACTCTGAAGCCTCTGGGAAATGAGAAGGCAGCCACCAGCGAATGCTAGGTCTCAGACTAAGCCTATCTGCTCTCCAAGTCTCAGTGGCTTCATTTGTCAAGTGGGATCTGTCACACCAGCCACACTTATCCCTCTGTGCTGTTGAAGCAACAGGAATTAAGAGCTGCCCTCCTTGTCCACCCACCTATGTGCCCACTGTTGTAACTAGGCTCAGAGATGTGCACCCATGGGCTCTGACAGAGAGCAGATACCTCACCCTGCTACACATACAGGATTTGAACTCAGATCGGTCTGATAGGAATGTGAATGCACAGACTCTTACTGCTAACTTTTGTGTATTGTAACCAGCCGGATCCTCTTGGTTATTTGTTTACCACTTGTATTATTAATGCCATTATCCCTGAGTCCCCCTTCCCACCCCACTCTCCCTGGAGTGGGGCTGAGGAGGCCTCCAGCTCATGTATCATCTGGACAGGAACCTGCTGATCACAGCCTCCTCTGTCTGCCCTTCACCCCAGTGGCCACTCAGTTTCCTACCCACACCTCTGCCAGAAGATCCCCTCAGGACTGCAACAGGCTTGTGCAACAATAAATGTTGGCTTGGATTGGCTTGGTTCCCCTGGTGGTTGATGTTCTCATATGGCCTAAAATGGGACCAGCTTCCAACTTGGAGCCATCTTCCTCCACCCAAAGGATGGGTGATCTAATACATTACTGAAACCAGATGCCTCCACTCTTTTGGCTTTTGACAGAAATCCATATTTTCATATGAGGCATTCACAGTTCTGAGGGCCTTCAGCTCCCATCTTTTTGAGTGGTATCCTCTCTCCTCTGAGTGTGATGAAGACCGGGTCCCCATTGTGTCCCCCTACTCCTTAAATCCAGCCAAGAAAAGACCATTCTAATCTCAGATCAATACAAAACAGCTGGCAGAGCTGCCCAGGGTCTCAGAAATGGTTGAGTGTGAGTGTTTCACAGGCCGCAGTCATTCCTGCAAACAAGGGTCTAGGATGACCATGTTGCAACTACCCAGGGCTCAGCCAAGAGGAGGTAGGTAGTGGACAAAACAAATGTCACCAACACAAGTCGAGTGAGCAGAGACAATATGCCACTAATAAAAAGGTTTAGACACAGAGGCAGTATGGCAAATAACATCAGTCAGCAAGAGATGTCTCCAAAGCCGTTGCCCATGCTGACCTCCTTGGGTCCCACCTCCAGCAAACTTGCTAGAGGAGCAGGAGAGGGATATCAAGCTGATAAAATGTGGTCAGAATGGGCTGGTGAAGTCTCAGATCTGCCTGCCCAGCTACTTCGATGCCTTGTCTGACCCAGTACCATCCCAGGACCCATCATCAATGACAGTTCCAACCCAGTATCCTCAGAGGCCAGAGTCAGGGGTGTTCAGGCCAGAATAGAAGTGACTGTGAGCCATGGGCAGAGGCACCCCCAGGGAAATGCCCTTTGATCAGTTGCCCAGCATATCCAGGAGTGGCACAATCTCTCCATCTACATTCACACTCCATGCCCTGCCCTGTGCATGGTCAGCCATAGGACCGAGAAGGAGGCATTTTTCCTAACCTTGACCTCAGGTACCTCCAGGCCTGCTAGAGAGAACATTGTCAGTAGCCCCCACCCCTGCCCAGACCAACAGTGGTGACCACCAATGAGGTACTGGTGGTGGAGAGCTGAGCTGGGGCATCTAGAACTTCTTTCATTCTTCCCTGGGCGTCTTTTTTTTTTTTTTTTTTTTTTTGAGATGGAGTCTCACTCTGTCACTTAGGCTGGAGTGCAGAGGTGTGATCTTGGCTCACTGCGACCTCCACCTCTCAGGTTCAAGCAATTCTCCTGCCTCAGCCTCCTGAGTAGCTGGCACTACAGGCATGCACCACCACGCCTGGCTCATTTTTGTATTTTTAGTAGAGATGAGGTTTTGCCATGTTGGCCAGGCTGGTCTCGAACTCCAGACCTCAGGTGATCCGCCCGCCTCGGCCTCTCAAAGTGCTGGAATTACAGGTGTGAGCCACGGCACCCAGCCTACTGACCCTGAGCATCTTGCATTCCTGCCACTCCAAGGCATAGGAGTTGAGAGATAGGGGACAAACAGTCTGTCCATGTTCCCCTCATCCAGCTGGGGCATGCCTCTCTCTCTCTCTGGTTTCCCTCCTCCCACTCCCTACTTGGTGCCTCTCTGAACTGCTTCCAGAGACCTTGTCCACCCCATACTTCTCAGTAAGGTCCAGAAGACCCAGCCCTTGTCATTTAATCCCAATTCTGCTTCAGACTTTCTCAGAGATCATGGACAGGTCTCCTCCTGAGTATGAATCTCTCCATCCACCTGTACAGTAGGGAGGGTTCTAGATGACTTTGCTTAGCCCCTGGCTAAGGCACAGGTGGCTAATGAGGAGGGGCTGCCCACAGCCTTCTGCCACCCAGTCTGCCCCCCTGGGCTCAGGGGAAGGACAGCAGCTGGTGGGAGAAGCCCCAAGCAGTTGGGGGCTGAGGCATACACAGAGGATGGAGGCTATGAAGAGAACAAGGTCAGAGATCTGGCAGGACTCCTTGAGAGATGATCTCAGGTCAGTAGAAGAAAAGAGAAGGGAGAGGGGGACAGAAATGCGGAGGAAAGGGCAGCACCTTGCCTTCCAGGTTAGGACCCTATAGACTGCCTGGGCTGTGTGAAGGCTGGGAGGGGCCCCCACACCACACTGTACTTACCCCACCCCCCACAGTCCCTGATATCCCCCCGTATTCATGTGTCATGGCTTTGGGGTAAGGCAGACAGCCTGGGCAGGGGACCAGTTGTCAGCCAAGAGGGTGGAGAGTGAATGAAGCAGAGAGCCAAGACGTGGGCAACCAAAGGGAGGACATAGGTGGGGCCCTGCTCAGAGAGGTTACTGGGAAGGGCAAAGCTTAGTGATGGGCGCTTAAGGATGGCGAGAAGCTGAAACACAGTCTCCCAGGCCGGGAACAGCCGTGGAATAATGGGGTTGGCCACAAGCAGGACTTTTCCTGGTCCCCTCCTTCTCCCCCCGCCCCGCCTGCTCTCAGGTCCCTTGCCAGGTCCCTGTCCAGCCAGGCCAACTCATCTCTATCGCCCCCTGGTGGATGCTTCAAGGACTTCACTAAGATTGACCTTAGTGCCCAAACACCTGGGTGGAGGCCCATCCCTAGGAGGCCAAGTGACCCAGAGGGCGGGCCTCTATCCTGAGCGCCACGCAGAGTGAGATACAAGAAGGAGAAGGTGGTGAGGCGGTGAGGCCACAGGACTGGTTCTCAGGCTTTAGTCTGAAATTAAGGTGACCTGGGGCCTGGCCCTTAGACCCAGGCCACTGACCTCTGCTGCACACAAACCCTGCCTCAGACCCAGCTGTAACCCTTGATAGAGCCCAGCCTCTGGCTGGCCACAGGCTGGACCCTAGCCACTGACTGAGCCCTAAGCCCAGTCCCTGAGGGCAAAGCCCAGTTGACTCACGTGGACACCTCCTGGGAAGACAAGGACGAGGAGCACCCCACCATCCCTGTGCAGAGAGCCACCATCCCCTCCACGGCAGAGGCCACCATCTGGGCGATTCCTGCCACTCCAGGGCACGGGCTGCCCAAGGAGGGTGGCCAGTTTGCCAGCAGTATGGATAGGGGACAGTGTCTCAGATGAGGCAACGTCGAGGTGGTCTCTGAGGGCTAGGTAGGGGTCTCTGGGTCCCAAGAGAACATGATGGGTGCCAGGGATACCTGAATCCTAGAGGGCAGGCATCAGGGGTCCTTTGCAGCAGGAGCACAGTGGAGGCTTCCTAAGTGAGGCCGAGGGGATGATGGTGGGTTTGGGGCAGGCCACTCTGGCTACTGAGAAGGGCCCAAGGGTCAGGCTGGGAAAAGCTGCCAGTCCCCCATCCAGGTGGGGAGGAGGAGGGCTGGGGAAATGATGACCTGGTTTAGGACATGCTGAATATAATGTCTGCAGGACATCTGGGGAGAAGCTCCAAGGCGATTGGAATCAGGACCTAAAGTGACAGAGCTCAGGTGGCAGGTGGGGACACAGGGCAGCCCCCTTGGGGAGGGGTGTGTGGGGAGTGTATATCCCCAGGAACCCCCATCTGCTGTGCTGGCAGGAGTGGGGTGAAGAGTCAGAATCAGCCCCTCCATTCTCACCACTCGCCCAGGGCCTATTTTAATGAACAATGACCCAGCCTCCCCCAATGTGGGAACAGGAACTGCTCTTATCTCTCCCGGGGGAGGGGGCCGGAGCCACAGCTGGCAGTCATTAAACACCCCAGTCAGGCCAGGGACGGCCAAGATATTAATAGGCAGGAGCCAATGACCCTGGAGACACAGCCTCCTAGGAAGAGGAACAGTAACCCCAGTAGGCTATGCGGATGAGGAAGACAGGTCAGAAGGCCACCCTGGCAATGCCCCAGCCTCTACACAGGACAGATGGGGTAACCAAAGGCCAGAGAAGGGAAAGGACATGCTTGAGATCACCAGGAAAGTCACTGATAGAACCCGGCCTTGAACCCAGTTCTCCAAACCTCAGAGCCCTGCCTCTTCCATTACACAGATTATCATAGGTGAGACCATTAGGGATGCCCTCTGTGGAAACACATGAAGAGCAGGCCTAATCAGTGACACTGATTCTTTGTTTAAAATCTTGATATTTTGCTGATTATGTATGTTTTGCATTAATTTTGATATTTAAAAAATATTACGTTAAAATATTATCTTGATCACTGAGGTTTTTTTGCCACCCCTTTCAATTTTGCACCTGAAGCAAGTAACTTGCTTGCCTCACTCTAATCCCAGCCCAGCTCCCAGGTTCCCAGCATCCTGTGTCCCAGGATACTAGCATGGAAGAAACTCTGGAGAGCTCCAGACTGGTCTTTATGTGGCTCAGAAGGAAAGGATCCTGCCAGGGTGATGTCTACTAGAAGGAGGCAGCTCCAGGGCAAATTCAGTGGCTCAGCAATGTCACCGCAGATCTAGGTATTTTCTGTCTGTCCACTTTGCCACCTCAGTATGTGGACTTTCATCCTCAGACTTATCCCCTCATGACTGCACAATGACTGTCGCTGCCCAAGCATCATGTTCCCACAGAACCCCATCCACTGGCAGGGAGGAGAATTTCCTCTATATGTCTACTTTTATCAGGGACGATCATCTATCCCAGGACCCACCTTTCGCACACTCTCTTCAGGCCAGGATTAGGTCACATACCCAAACCACAGCTGCAAAGATTGGCGAGGGTTCTATAAGGGAAGTTGATCTACTGAGAAAGAAATGGGGATGGCTACTGAGTAGGTAACCAACAAAGTCTGACTCTCAGTCTCTTTTTGGATGTTTTTTGGGATAAATGTGTGATCTTTCATATTCCTCCACCTGAGCCTGGTGGTGCAGTATATGGGGGAGGCGAGAGATCCAAATCAGTCATGCTTCAGTGTAAGAGACAGAAAACATTCCCGGTGTTTTGTACAGAAAGAGATTGAGTGTAGGGAATTAAATATAGGAAGGCATGGAGGGCTGGAAGTTTGGGTGCACCTCTATCCATGGTCACACCATTGCAGCTGCCACCTTGCCGAACATTACTGCCAATATCTCGATTGCACATCCATTAAAGCTAGTGACAAGAAAGCAGAAGGAACATAGTGTCCTGCTGCTGCAGAAAACTCAGGTCTGCCATATCCCACCCATCAGCCACCACGCTGCAGGAAACATGGCCTTCTTTTTTTTTCTTTTTGAGACAGAGTCTCACTCTGTCGCCCAGGCTGGAGTGCAGTGGCACGATCTCGGCTCACTGCAGCCTCCGCCTCCTGGATTCAAGTGATTCTCCTGCCTCAGCCTCCTGCGTAGCTGGGATTACAGGCATGCATCACCATGCCCGGCTAATTTTTGTATTTTTAGTAGAGATGGGTTTTCACCATGTTGGCCAGGATGGTCTCGATCTCCTGACCTTGTGATCCACCCACCTCGGCCTCCCAAAGTGCTAGGATTACAGGCGTGAGCCACTGCGCCCAGCCAACACGGCCTTTACTTCTCTCTGCTTCCCAGCTGTCTTGGTGGTGCTTCCCTCTGGCAGAGACTAAGTTGCATCAAATTCCTAGCAGTGAGAGAATTCCCGAAAGGGACCTTGAGCCTTCCAACTCCAACAAAGCAGGGGAACATGGAAGGGGCTAGAGAAGAGGCTGAATGCCAATAGATAATTTCTAGCACAGCGGCTCAGGTGGCATTGTAGCCCAAGTCCCCAGAAAACAGAGGCTGAGACAAGGGCCTGTGACCAGGAAACAGAAGAGTGAAACAGGGAAGTGAGGAAAGCCAATATAAAGGCGAGTTATCAGCCCAGGCAACATGGTGAGACCCCATCTCTGCAAAAAAAAATAAAAAATAAAAAATCAGCCGGGTGTGGTGGTGCGTGCCTGTAGTCCTAGCTACTTGGGAGGCTGAAGTGAGAGGAACACCTGAGCCCAGGAAGCTGAGGCTGTAGGGAGCCATGATTATGCCACCGCACTCCAGTCTGGTGACAGACCAAGACCCTGTCTCACGAAAAATGTGAGTTATTGCACTGGCCACCACTGGGGCAACAGGACTCAATTCACTGGGACCCTCTGCAGGGCTGGCAGAACACACCCAAAATTGTCCTCCTGAGAGACAGAGAAGGAGAGCATTAACCACTGGCTCCCAGCCTCTGTTGATCAAAATTTGCCCACGTCAACCCCCTCACTCTTCCAGGCTTGACAGGCATGAACAAGAAGGAGGTTCCTGCAGGCATCCCATCACATAGTCAGAGGAACTCTGGGGCAGAAAGGGCCAGCTATGTGGTAGAGATAGGGTGAGGAGCTGTCAGGATCCCCCCCTAGGAAGCTGGCCAAGGTTGGCCAATAGGGAATGAGGCAGAGGACCCAACACAGGTGGCTTCCTGGGGCAGAGAAGAGGAGCCCCACACAAAGGTCCTTGCGCACTAAGGTCTGCATGGATGCTTACTGGCCCTGCTGCTAAGGTCTTTGGCACTCATAGCTGCTCTCTTGGCTGCAGCCCCAGGGTCTACCCCAGCTGACTTGGCCCCACTGAGGCTCACTGTGGCCCCTCACACTGCTCCAGGCTCAGCCATGCCATCACCCAGCCTTGGGTGTGAGCTTCCCCCCGCCACGGCCTCTGTGGCAGACTCACTTCACCATTTACCATGGCAGCACCATGACAGACCCACCAGTTCCAACTCCGCCACCTTCCTCATGCCCCAGGGAGCATTCAGGAACTTCTGAGTCCCTTCCAGGCCCCTGGGAGCTGAGGGTAGCTTGATGGTGTTCACTCAGATCTACTTGGCGTTAAATCTATAGTTCCGCCATTTTATCTAGAAGGGCCACTTAAGGGGCACACTTAAGGTTGCTTGGAGGACTGACTTCCTAATACACACACCCTCTGTTTTCAGGTTTCAGTGTGTCCCCTCAATATTTCCCAGGTAATGAGAACAGGTGGGCTTTCCTCCCTTCCTTCCATCCTCACTTCCTCCTTGCAGAGATGACATACCCCTCCTCCACCTTTCCCCAGGTCACAATGGTGGAGGGCTTCAGAGGATATAATCTCAGGGGCCAGGTAATGAGAATGGTATCTGTTTAATGTTTTCAAAGTATTACCATCATATTTTCATTCAGCAAATAATTACTGTGTGCACAGTTCTAGACACTGAGGATGCAGTGGTGAACGTGGCAGAGCCCTTGCCCTCATGGAACTGACCCTCTAATGGTGGAGACAGATAGCAAATGAGAAAAGTTACAGAAAAAGAAGGCAGGATGAAGGTTAGAGTGAGGAGGGTGCTCTGTTAGTTGGGGTGGCCATAGGGAATGACAGTGGGGCCAGAGCAGGTCATTCCCCCTCCCTGATGATCAGAGGAATTTAAACCATATGCATCAGAGCTGGGGCTCAGAGATCTTGCAGTCCAGGTCAAAACATCCAGTTCCCTGCCTCTGCAGAAGCAGCCTGGACAGTAGCTGAGGAGAACCAGGTGGCCTGGGGTCTCAGCAGGGTCTGAACTCCCCTAGGCAGGGGCTCAGGGGCTGACCAAGCAGTAAGGAGAGGATGCCTGGCTGGATATGGTGAGGCTTGTTTCTTGGGTCCCTCATTGCAGCAGTGACCCAGGCCCACAGACTCCATCTGGATGTGAAGTTTCCCCCCCGCCTGCCTCCAACTCAATGTCCTCGGTGCCAAGTGACACAGAACAAGCAGCTCTTGAAAAGACTAATATTTACTCTTCAAACGGGAGCTGGCACAGGCTGTTTCCTGCAACTGGCGTCTGACTCGCCCTGTGGGATGGACACAACAGGAGGCACTCCGGGAGATAGGCAAATGTCCCCCTGGACGCTAGCATTCTGGATGAGACGATGTCTGTGAGATGGGGACAGCATGTTCCAAGGTTCCATTAGACACATCTCATTTCTGCCTGCACACCTCACAGTGGAGAGCTCACTGCCTCTCCAGCCCCTGCTGGACAGCTCTGTGAGAAAGTTCCTTCTAATGCTGGCCCTGTGTTCCTTGCCCCGGCCCTTGCTCTGGTCCCTGGGGCCTCAGGAAAAGCGCCTGGAATAACCCCCAGGGCTGGGGGAATAAAGGTCCTGGTCACCTTTATTCCTCCCACCCCCACCCGCCTCTGGCTTCACTTCCCCAGGCCCACACTCTGGGCTCTGTGGCCAGAATAGGCTATTTCTGGGTTAGGAGGAAGAAATTGCCTTGAGGGCACCTCTGTCCCCCTGCAGCTGTGTTCCTTGTCCTCATGAGAGCCCTTCAGCTGAGTGCCTCATATGGGAAAGTTTTGGCCAGGAAACCGCTGGTCAGACGGCTCGAATATGGGGAGGAGAGTCCCTAGTGGCTTGGGGGTCAGAGCCAGCTCCCCCTGCCCACTTTCCCTCTGGAGTCTCTCCTCTCTGCTCTTCCCCACCCAAGCCCCCCATGGCTTCCAGAGCCTTCCCTGACCAATATAACCCCAGGCTTGTTTCCCTGCCCCTACCCCCACCACTGCAGCCCTGTGCAGGCTCAAACACTCTGGCAGCATATGGGGCTTTAGAGCCCCCAGAGGCCAGCCTTCTCAACCTGTCATGTCAACTGCAGGGCTGGGCAAGGCCAGGACAAGATCTCCCAGGGAAAATGCGGGCCCACCCCATTCTCCCAGAGCTCTCAGAACTGACTGCTGACACAAGCAACCCTCTTTTTAAAACAATTCCTTATTATCCCTATACCTAACTCCCAAGCTCCTGGTCCCTTGTAAGCAGCCATTCAAGTGTATTTAACATGTATCTTTTTGCATATATTCTCACAAAATATTTTATTGTCTTGTATGCATATATTTCTTATCATATAACAGTTGTTTTTCACTCAGCTCTAAGTTTTGAGGATTCATCCATGTGACGTTACATCTAAATCTGGTACATCTGCCTGCAACGTGATGCTCTGTGGTGAGCCTGAACACTTTCTTTCCGTGGTGGATACACAGATTGCTTTCCGCCAACACCAGTAAGTCTTCAATGAACATGTCCCCTTAAGGATCTGTGTAAGAATTTTCCTGGGACAAATAACCAGAAGTCAAATTTCCACTTCACAAGGTGTGCCCTCTTAACTTGGGTAAGTAGGCTGTATTAGTTTGTTTAGGCTGCCCTAACAAAGTACCACAGTCTGGGTGGTTTAAGCAGACATTTATTTTCTCATGGGTTGGGACTTCAACATGTGAATTTCGGGGGAACAGAATTCAGCTCTTAACAGTGGCATGGCTCTGCAGATCGGCCGTGCCTCTCTACTCACTGCCACCTCACACGAAGTCCTGCGTCTCCACACTCCCTCCCGCACTTAGTGCCATCCAGCTTTGCAAGATTTGCCAAACTCATAGGTGTGAGGTGATGCCTTATTGTTGTTTCAGTGTGTATTAATGATTTAAAATCTCTTCATATGCTTATTAGCTTTTTAGGTTTTCTCTTCTGTTAATTGTCTGCACATTTTCTAGTGGGGTTGCTCTTTCTTGCTGATTTACAGGAATTTCTTCTGTGTTATTAATCCCTTAGTGGTTTCTGGCATCATAAATATCTCCTCCCATTCTTTTAACTTTGCCCATGAAATCCTTATTTGTATATAGTCAAATTCATCAATCATTTTGCCTTAAGGCAGTCCTTTTCCGCCACAAGCCACAAAGATAATCTTCAAGTTCTGCAACATATTCCGTAGATTTTGCCGTCCACATTTGACTTAAGAAGTCCTTTTCCACCACAAGCCACAAAGATAATCTTCAAGTTCTTCAATGTATTCCACAGAATTTGCCAACCACATTTGATCCCAGCAACGTCTTGGTGCTGACTCAGCAGAGCCAGGTGGGCTCCTTAGAGCCTCTCCTCCACTAGCACTGCCCAAAGATGCTTGGCAGCTGTCAGGTAGCACTTCTGCTACCTGGCTCCCTTCAAGGGGTAGGCCCCAAGAAAAAAGAAGGCAACTCACCAGCCAGAACTTCTCATCCAGCCCTCCTAGCATAGAAGGAACACTTTTATGGGCCAGAATCTCCTTTTATTCTTTGTGAGTACTGCCAAGTGGGGGACAGCCACTTGTTTCCTGCTCAGGGGAAACAGAGCTCCGAACTTTACTGTCACTGGCTCCCTAGAACAAGCCTCAGCTTCCCAACCTGAGCAAAAAAGTGGTTGAAGCAGATGGTGTCTGAAAACTATCAACTACCAAATCCCAGCACCCAGTAACTCAGATGTTTATTTTGGAAGTCACTGCCTTCCTCCAAAAGATTCTGATTCAGGACAGATGGTGCAGAGACTCTTGGAGAGTGAATTCCCCAATGTGTTTAGAGGATGGTCAGGAGAGGATAGTGCATTTGCTTTCTTTCTGGAAATTTTATTAGCTGCTAAAGGAACGGCCTTTGCAAAAGGCCACCTTCCCTTGGCTGGAAACCTGAGGAGGTGGCCAGCAGCTGTGCCCCCTGGTGGCCATTCTGTGGTCAGGCTGGTCCTGGGAGATGAAATTTCACCTTCACAGTAACACAAGAGCCCAAAAAGCAGAGCAGGGAAAGTGCCTGCTGCACATAGAAGGGCAGGGACAGAGCCTGCAAAGTGGGGAGGCCTCCCAGCCCCCAGGGCATTGTTGTGACTGCTATTTTGGTTGCGGATTAGTACTAAAGACTATTTGAGCCCTTGCGCCTGTCTAGGCCTCACTGGACAAGATGACCTGACTTTCATTTCTCTCAACAACCCCCTCCCATTATGTCAGGCCCACGTCACACTGTCTAGGAAAGGATTCATAACTCAGAATTTTTCACACAAGTGCAAAGACACATGTTAATAAACACTTTAGATTTATTCTGACATTTCTGAAGCCACCTCATTTAATTTATGTATACATAGGATATAAATGGCTATACAACATTTTTACATACTTTTATACAAGTTTAGGTTGTACTACTATGAGTCTGTTAAAATGTACCCATTATTTACTCAAAATATTTATTGTTACAATAAAACCGTAAGAAGCTTGTGTAACATGAACAGCAAGTATTTAAAATGAATATGTAAAGTAAATGGTTTTGCCCTGACTAAATCAGCCTCAGTATTTTATGCTTTTAATAGAAAAGCCTATTAAACAAAATAGAATCCTGGGGGATCAAATCATATGACTGATTCATGAAATAACAATTCTGAAGCAACCCCACAATCATAGAAATGTAAGGGTTAAAGAAGGTCATATGTACCAAGCATGGGTCGGAGGAATAGAATGGGTTTGTTAATTTTACCCTAAATAAAAGGCGCTTGTGGGCAACAGCTCTGCCATCAGTACACATGGTCAGATGTTTCCATATCCAGCCATTCCCAGATTTCACTGACAAGCCCTTTTCCACAGGTTCCCTGCTGATGAGATTTCCCCAGCAACAGAAGTTTGACATCACTGCTCCCAGATGGGAGAATCAGAGCTCTCCTCATTTGGGTCAGGGGTGGCTGGCTCATGAGGTTTGGTCCAACCAGCAGAACCAGCTCCTTGGATCCTGGAATAAACCAAACACCAATGGTACTATGCGCTCTGTGCCCAGGGAGTGAAAGGCAGGTCCAGGGTGGGAAGAAGAGGGGCTGCTACCTTTTGGAGTGAAAAAATGAGGTTGTTTACACTGTAGTATAACAAAATGCCTTTTTGTAAAGGCCAGAAGAAATGGCTGTGCTGTGCTGCCTGAAGCAGAAAAACCTTCATGTACCAGGTGAATATAAAGCCTTTCTCCCCCCACACACAATGGATTCACCCAGTATTACCCTCCACTACCACTTTTGAGCCTCATAACAGCACCCTGGGGGGGGGGGCAGATTGATGTTATCACCATTTACCAGATGAGGAAACTGAGGCCTGATGGGCAGTGATTTGTGCACTGCGACATAGGACTCAGTGAAGAGCCTAGCCAGCTGACGGTCAGCTGACTGGTGCACTCTTTCCCTCACCTTATCTCTCAATGGCACATCTACACTCTTTCTCCACCATTATAAACACTCACAGTGCACAGGTAGAGTGTCCCCAGACCTGTGCAATATTCTACGCGAAAACATTTGGAATGTGAGTGATGTCTGAACAGGGGCTTGCCAGGCACATCTGATCACCATAAGTGCTCCCACCCCTGCCTGTCCTCACTTGTGCTGCACTGTGCAAGCAAGCAGCAGGTTCTCAGAAGGCCACTGTCCTGCATGTTACAATGAGTGGCCAACTCCTTCACAGACAGCATATGGTAGCCCTGGCTACAAGGTGCAGCATGCAACCCCCATATGCCAAGGGGCAGCTGCTATCTTCCAGCAGAGAGAGAACCCCCAGCTCTGCTCCCTACCTATGCCCTGCTTCCTATGCCTCACACAGCCAGCCTTGCTGCTGGCCTGCTGGCTGTTGTCTTTGAGCTGTGCTGACCACCAAGAGTGTTACTCCTCTCCAAGACTTGACTCCCAGGCATGGGTGGGAGAGTTGAACCTCAATGCAATCTGCTCCCACTCTGAAGCTCATCTACCCACCCCATTTGTTACAATTAAAGATGGTTTTCTCATCCCTCCAGAGACTCCAGTTTCAGCCTCTGTCTCCAGAGCTGGAGCGTATAGGGCAGAGGTAGAAAGAGGCAGGAGAGGTGGAGAACAAGAGCACCTAGAAAAGAACAGAGGAGCTCAAGCTCATTTAATCAAAATGCTTAAATGTTTTAATTCCAGCATTCTCCAGAGTTCACAGAAAAGAGGGATGCAAGCCCAAAAAGCAAAACCAGGAGCTTATGGTCATATGCCTCCAGCTGCAGGCAGTGGGGCCTCTGGTACTGAGAGGGAATGCCACCCAAATATGCCCCAGCTGTCTCCACCCAGGAAAAGGAAAGCCAGGTACAGTCCTCATCACAGTAAGGCTAGCCTAACAGGGGAAAACAGATTTACATGTTTCGTTCATTAGCCTATTAGGGAAGGGGAAACCTTTTGGGCTCTGGCCCCTTGGTTGGGAAACCCTTCCTAAGAGCACTGAGCCACACTCTGGCCTTGATACAGTAGACGGGACTTAACACACTCTGATGCTCAAGGCCTTGCAGCATCTGATAGCAGAAGGCACCTCTAAAGTTTTGTTTTCAACATTATTTCATCTATTCCCAGATCTAGCCCAGTGAGGTCAGCTGCACAGGTAGCATTTAACTACTGGGAAAACAAAAGTGCTACAACAACAGCGAGTCCGTGGTGGAGTGAGGATAACTCCTGGAATTTGGAACCAGTTTGCTGGTATCAAGGATCACACAAGAGGCTATAAACCTCCAACCCTGAACCAAGTCAAACCTAAGCCTGGGGATTTCCCTCGGATGAAATCACCAGAACTTCTTTCCTATTTTCAGTCTCTTCCTTCAGTGAGCTGAGGATTCTTTTAGCTAGCTGGATTTCAGTCAAACAATGTTTTTGTGGTCATTACTTGTACTGTTTTTCTAATGCATCTTTTCCTTTTTGTTTGCAAAAGTCAATCTCACCCCATGTAGATGTTAACTGATATCCACACACACATTCGACCTGGTGTGGATAACATCTCCGGTAGTGCCTCAGTGGTCAGGAAGCATTACCAGGAAGGACTCATCTTCAAGGACCGTTTCTTTACTGCCTGCTGAATATGGATCATAGGCTCAGATGCCCAAAGCACCCGGGGTACAGGTCTACATGGCAACCCAATGCCACACAGGAAAAGAAAACAGTCCATTTTTAAGCCGTTCTTACCGACTTTTTTTTTTTGAGACAGAGTCTTCCTTTGTCACCAGGCTGGAGTGCAGTGGCTCGATCTTGGCTCACTGCAACCTCCACCTCCTGGGTTCAAGAGATTCTTCTGCCTCAGCCTCCTGAGTAGCTGGGGCTACAGGCATACGCCACCATGCCCAGCTAATTTTTGTATTTTTAGTACAGATGGGGTTTCACCATGTTAGCCAGGATGGTCTCGATCTCTTGACCTCGTGATCTGCCCACCTCGGCTTCCCAAAGTGTTATTGACTTTTAAAGCTTTTTTCTTCTTCTCATTTAAAACATTTTACTTCCCCTCCTTAACTTCCCATTCTATTTCACCATCTTTTCAAAATTGTCTCCCAGAAAAACTGAAAATTCACCTGCTGGGTATGCAGAAAATTATGCAGATGTGAAATCAGTGTAGAGACAACTTTGGAGTTTATGTCTGAGTATGTTGCCAATATAATTTTCATATTCAGACTTTTTAGAGACAGGGTTTCACGCTGTCAGGCAGGCTGGGGTGCAGTGGTGTGATTATAGCTCATGGAAGCCTCAAACTCCTGGACTCAAGGGCTCCTCCTGCCTCAGCCTCCCAAAGTGCTGGGATTACAGGCATGTGCCATCACATCCGGCTAATTTTTTTTTTTTTTTTTTGTAGAGACGAATCTTACTATGTTGTCCAGGCTGGTCTCAAACTACTGGCCTCAACCGATTCTCCTGCTTTGGCTTTCCAAAGTGCTGGGAATACAGGCATGAGCCATCATGCCTGGCCCGTATCCAGATATTTTATGTTTGGTCAAAAATAGAAAATTCTATTATAAAAAATAAAGTTACTATGGCAACATTTTCCCAACATAGTTCCCAGTATATAAACTTATTTTTCTTAAAATCATAACAAGGTAGCTCAATAACAATACCAGCGATAATCAAATATAATTGAATTTTTCTAAAACTACATTCTTACATTCCCTATCTACTCAATTCTTATAATGGTTTTCCACTTTTAAAAACTATCAAAATAGGATTTAAAAAAATTTATCAAGACCACATAATGCAGTTGAACACTCAAAGTGTTCCATGCAACTGTGGTTGAACTATTCAGATTCTAGAGTCCTACCAAGAACAATCCAAAGAGCAAACTCCCAAAATGGCCTCCTGCGTGGTACTAAACAAGCCAGGCTGAAATTTCGGGAAACCTAAGGGATCTTATCCAGAACCATATTTTGGAAAACTGTGATCAATCAATTTTTTGACAGTGAAAGAGAGTAACTTTCCAGAGTATGTGTTAATTATATCTCTATCAAGCTTTAAAAAGTTAACAGCTACTTAACTCTCGTTCATAAAAAATGAGGCCCTCAAGCTAATTAAGATGACTGGGAAAGGTGCAGAGGAGTAATTAATTTTGGAGGCACTCTTGGAACAGGTACACAGGGTACAGTAGTCATCATCATTAAAACAACAGGCACTCAGCTCTACTGAAAAGGCTGATGACAGCAGCCCCTCCCAAGCGGATCTGTAAAGTGCCACTAAATCCATGTTCATTCATTCACCTACTCCAGGTTGTGGTCAATTGTAAGTAATCCTGAAATTCTCATTTCTGCTCATGCTGATAAACTTATCATCTAGTAGTACTGGTTATTCAATTAATTTTTAAAATATTCAGATACACCCTGCAAATAAATATAAAACATTTCTGTACCCACACAGTCCCACCACCATGAAAGGTTACATATAAATTAAATAAACTCAGATTTCTTAACCATTTTCTCAGCTTAAGTTTGCCCTCACCCTAAATGAAGTCCAATTTATATCCAAAATACAATTAAATATTCCAAAAGTATGTCAAACCTAAGATATCGAAAAAATGTAAACAAAATTTATCTAGCTTATATTTATGAACCATATTTTTAGGTTTTTAATTCATCCTGTACTGACCCTCCGAAAAAAAAAAAAAAAACTAACCAAGTTATATTTAGACTGAAAGCTGATTTGGATTTTAAAGTGGTTCCTTGGAGACAACTCCCAATTACTAAAACCAGTGTTATTGAATCAAGTGGTTTACTGTATCATTCAACTTAAAAGACCAAAATATTTCCTTTCTCTCTTCCAATAAAGCTCTTTCTGGATGAGCCCCCAGATCCAGCTGTCCTAAGTAAACATGCTGAACTGGATGGAGATCCTGCAGTAATGCTCGGCACAGAACCAAGGCTGGGTATCAAGCAACCTTATGACTTCCACTGCAACTGTTTAACATCCCCAATTTCTGGTTTTTCAGTTCAGTTGGCTGAAAAGGATGGAAACTGGAGTGTAAAGTAGAGAGGCAGAAAGAGAAACATATATTGATCCTCAAAAGAAAATCAAAGAATCCATTCATCACAGTGTCATCCTCATACTCCACAGTCAGACTGCTTCTCCTGAAGCTGCCTTGTTAGTATCTGATATGAAGACAGAAAAGCCACTCCTATGTGGAAAAGGATTTGCCAGAGGTTCCTCAGCCCATGCAGGTACATGTTGCCCAGGCAAATAAAGAGCAGCATAAGCACCACCTTCATAGTCCTGGCTGGACTGTAGAACAGGTACAAATAACACTGAAATGAGACCAGAAGAGGAATTTCAATCAGAGATAAAACGGCCACTAGATCATATGCAAAATTCACCTCCCACAGCTTCCATGAAGAGTGTCATTTCCCTCACATTAGCTGATTAAACTGAATTCATTATAGTAAAGCGTGGACCCACTGGTTAGGCTGCTGCTAATTATTGGATGAAAGTGAGGATTTGGAAGATTAAAGGAAAGTGAAATAGATGTCACAGGAAGAATTAGTGCATGGCACATCTGAAAGAAGTTAAAGAAATAGACAGAAATGACCAGGCTGTTGGTAGTAAAGAAAGAAGAGCTGCAGGTAAGCTGCAGACAGCCAGGCTGCAGACAGGGGACCCTAACGTGACTGACTGGCCCCCCCAATGAAGTTTTCCTTCAGGGAGCCAGGACAGGCAAGCAAGCTGGTGAGAGGAGGCCATGCTTTTACTATTTTGGTTTCTCCTAAGCCACGACTACATTAAGCACCACTCTTCCCTTGGGCACCCTCCTTATCATGTCTTCCAAAGCATCTCTGAGTCGGGGAAAGGACTCACAGCACGGAGAGTGACTGGTATTTTGTGTATGACTATTACACATAAAAGGGGCCATTCTTGTTCTGCAAAAGGTGGAAAAGGTATTTTGGTTCAATGCTTTCTTGTTTTTTTTTGTTTGTTTTTTTTTTAAAAAGGACATCGCTGAACATGGATCAATCTACAATGGACAAAGTTCAATCTACAGAGGGAGGCAGTGAGCTATCCAACTAGGAACACAGTTGAAGGAATGAGGTGGAACTGTACAATCCCTGCAATCCTAAAACGTAGCTCTAGGAAACTGCCACTGGCTATGTCCAAGGTCTTGGAGACTTGTTTTCTAAAAAATGAGTGCATTTTCATGGGTTGAAAATTTCTTTTTGCATAATCAGGTTATGCTTTTTCATTTTTTTTAGGTAATGTCTTTCTCTGTTGCCCAGGCTGGAATGCAGTGGTGTGATCTCAGCTCACTGCAACCTCCACCTCCAGGGTTCAAGCAATTCTCATGCCTAAGCCTCCCAAGTAGCTGGGACTACAGGTATGCACCACCACACTCGGCTGATTTTTGTATTTTTATTATAATAGAGATAGGGTTGCACCATGTTCCCCAGGCTGGTCTTGAACTCCTGGCCTCAAGTGATCCACACATCTTGGCCTCCCAAAGTGCTAGGATTACAGGCATGAGTCACCAAACCTGGCCTGGGTAATTCTCCCAGCACTTTGGGAGGCCGAGGCGGGCGGATCACGAAGTCAAGAGATCGAGACCACGGTGAAACCCCGTCTCTACTAAAAATACAAAAAATTAGCCGGGCGCGGTGGCGGGCGTCTGTAGTCCCAGCTACTCGGAGAGGCTGAGGCAGGAGAATGGCGTGAACCCGGGAGGCGGAGCTTGCAGTGAGCCGAGATTGCGCCACTGCACTCCAGCCTGGGCGACAGAGCGAGACTCCGTCTCAGGAAAAAAAAAAAAAAAAAAAAAAAAAAGAATAAACCATTCTAGGATGTATATGGAAGAGAATGAAAGTGTCCTAAGAACAGAAATTTTAATGTTAAAAAAAGGGAGAAAAAATATGTATTCAGAGAGAGTGCTAAAATCCTAGTCCATATGGAAGACAAGGAAAGAGAATTAGAGCCAGGCTTTCACTAGAATTAACTCTGCCTATGAGGGACTCAGAAGCGCCTCTTTATGCCACCCCTTAGTACACAGCTTATTTGAAAATAACTAATCAAAACCCTCTAATGTTCTAATGTTTGCTTCAGTTCCTAAAGAACAGGTTTGAGTCAGAAGGTATTACTATTTAAAACAACAACAATAACAACAACAACAAACAGCAGTTCTTTGACCTAGTCTTATATATGTATATATTTTTTAAAAAATTTTTTGTGGTGGCTCATGCCTGTAATCCCAGCACTTTGGGCGGCCGAGGCGGGTGGATCACAAGGTCAGGAGATCAAGAACATCCTGGCTAACATGGTGAAACCCTGTCTCTACTAAAAGCACAAAAAAATTAGTCAGGTGTGGTGGTGGGCGCCTGTAGTCCCAGCTACTCAGGAGGCTGAGGCAGGAGAATGGCGTGAACCCGGGAGGCAGAGCTTGCAGTGAGCCAAGATTGTGCCACTGCACTCCAGCCTGGGCAACAGTGCAAGACTCCGTCTCAAAAAAAAAAAAAAAAAGGTTCGGAGATGGGGTCTTGCTATGTTGCCCTGGCTGGTCTCAAACTCCAGGCCTAAAGTGATCCTCCCACCTTGGCCTTGAAAAGTACTGGGATTACAGGTGTGAGCCACAATGCCTGCCTAGACCTATATTTTAAAAACTACACGTACACAGATGCTACTTTTATAGAAGGACACTTCTGTGCTTGGACTGTCCTAACAATAAGCACAAGGCAGTATCTTGCCACTCACTAGTCAGGCCTAATCCAATCCCCATGTAATCTCATCCCTCCCTTCTGGGAAGTCAAATCCAAACTGCTGGTTTCTATTCTGCTGCTGTCAATAGCCCCTTGGCCATGAACAAGGGGCTTTCCCTTTCTGAGCACAAAGTTCTTCCTCTGTAAAATGAGAGGACCGGGCAGGATGGGCCTAAGGTCCTCCACTAAGGGCTTGGTATTGTCCATGATTTGAACCATGACCTTGGTGGAACAACAATCACATCTAGAAACTTGCTGATAGATGAACAGAAGAACAAAATAAGGTCATGGATTTAATCCACTGACCAAAATATCGTTTCACCCACCTGGAAAATGCAGGCTACGAAAGGAACAAGAAAAGCCAGAATGTTTCCAATTTCCTCATGGGCAACCTAAAACAAATACAAGGAACACAAGGAAAGGGATATTTAGATGAAAGGAAACACTGCGACATAAAGCACTTTACTCTGCCTTTTGTCTGTATGGTTGACAGTACAAAATCCCTGGCTGGGTGAGACACAAGTTCCTCTTTATGCACCAGATCAGGGTTAGCATACAATCATTTTCAACAGCTTGGTCACAGCATGTGCCTCCTGTCCCCATGTGATTGTGCTAAGTCTTCAACCTGGAATGAGCCACCAATCCCTCCACCGCTCAGAAACCTAAGCATCTGTTAAGACCTAGCTTTCTCTAATTCTTCCCATCTCCAGGCACTGCCGCCTCCTTAGGGTTGCCACCACACACTGTTTTGGGCCATGACAGCCCCTAAGGCAGGGACTATGTCTTAACCATCTTGCTGGCCAGGTACTAATTCTAATGTATACGAACAAACAGACGGTAAGTATCTGGCTAAGAGCAATCATAAACAATAAGAGTAGAAACCACAACACACATTGATCAAAGGCAGGATGTGGTAACAGGCAGATACCACTCATAACACAGGCCTGCTGCCATTCTCCAAACAGGTCAGTCTACATCAGTCTCCTGAGGTTCAACAACAGTCGTGCTTCACACTTTACCCACTATATGCATGGGTGTGAGTATGGTGGCACTATCTTTAAAAGTAGTATCTATTTGTTGATGCTAATAATGGTTCTATACCTTCTCTTTTTTTTTTTTTTTTTTTTTTGAGATGGAGTTTTGCTTTTGTCACCCAGGCTAGAGTGCAGTGGCGCAATTTTGGCTCACTGCAACCCCTGCCTCCCGGTTTCAAGCGACTCTCCCACCTCAGCCTCCTGAGTAGCTGGGATTACAGGCATGCGCCACCACGCCCAGCTAATTTTGTATTTTTAGTAGAGATGGGGTTTCACCATGTTGACCAGGCTGGTCTCAAACTCCTGACCTCATGTGATCCACCCACCTCAACCTCCCAGAAGTGCTGGGGTTACAGGCGTGAGTCACCACACCTGGCCGATACCTTCTTGAAATACTTCTTAAAATACTTCAAAATTTTAAAACTATTTTTAAAAAGCACTGAAATAGTAAGTTCCTTTGAAATGAGCAGACCAGTGAAGGAACTTCCTAGTGATACATAATTCTTCGACAAAGACACAAGGAAGGTGGCATCTGCATTATACAAATCAGATTACGGGACAATCTTTTCTCAGGAGAAAAAGAGCCTGAACCTTAAAATCAGAGAATGAAACTTCTGTCCTAGGTAAATAATCCAGTCCCTGGAGTGACTCCTGGGGTCCCAAGAGCCACAGGGTGTCTAATGTCCTTGTAGCAAATTCTGCATTTCTTATCAATATGTTGGCAGGCCCCTCCTGCCTCTTAGGACAATAGACATTAAAGAGCAACTTTCACATTCATTCAACTTACTACAGAGAATAAAATTTATAATAAAATTCGTATTAGTTTTGAAAAATTGTAAAACCTCAGTTTTATAGATAAAATGTATCCCTATCACTTTCTTCTATCATGTCCTTCAATTTAAACTGTTTAAAAAAAAAAAAAGGTTACCTGTAAAGAATGTTCTGCAAGATGAACTCCTCGAATGAGATTCAGGGCAGCACACATGATGTTGAGAATGAGGGAGAGGATACCCAGGGCTGTAACTGGTTCCATTCGGAAATTAGGAGCTTCACAATGAAAAAAAAACAAGTGTCTAGTGTAAGTAATTTCTATATGAAAGAAAAATAAATGAAGACATTAACTAGACCTACACTAATGATAGGTTCACTATGTTAAACACAGAATTACAAACATATTAATTGTAAAAGCAGCAGAAGTTAGAGGGAAAAAAGGCAAGAAACGATGGACAGAATGGATGTGGGTATTTGAGTAAAGTTTCTTCCAGAAAAAGGCTCTTTTCCAGGCAAGCACAGGTTTTTCAAGTGCTTAATTTCCTTTCTATCTAAAGCAGTGGTTCTCAACCAGGGGCAATCTGCCCCCCAGTGGATATTTGGCAATGTCTGGAGTCATTTCTGGTTGTCACAACTAGAGACAGGCTGCTACTGGCATCTAGTGGATACAGGCCAGGAATGCTTCTAAACATCCTACAATGAATGCACAGGACAGCCTCCAAAATAAAGAATTATCTGATGCAAAAATGTCAATAGGGATCAGGCTGAAAAACCCTAAAACAATTTCTGGCACACACCTGTAATGCCAGCACTCTGGGAGGCTGAGGCAGGCAGCAGATCACTTCAGCCCAGGAGTTCAAAACCAGCCTGGGCAACATAGTGAGACTCTGTCTCTACAAAAAAAAAATACGAAAAATTATCCAGGCATGGTGATGCATACCTGTAGTCCCAGCTACCTGGGAGGCTGAGGTGGGAGGATCACCTGAGCCTGGAAGGTTGAGGCTGCAGTGAGCCGTGATTGCGCCCCTGCACTCAAGCCTAGGCAACATAGCGAACTTGTCTCAAAAAAAAAAAAAGTTCAGGCACAGTGGCTCATGCCTGTAATCCCAGCACTTTGGGAGGCTGAAGTGAGAGGATCACTTGAACTCAGGAGTTCAAGACCAGCCTGGGCAACATGGTGAAACTCCATCTCTATAAAAAAAAATACAAAAATTAGCCGGGTGTGGTGGTGTGTGCCTGTAGTCCGAGCTACTCAGGAAGCTAAGGTGGGAGGATAGCTTGAGCCCTGGAGGTGGAGGTTGCAGCAAGCCAAGATCCCACCATGGTACTTTAGCCTGGGTGACAGAGCAAGACCCTGTCTCAAAAAAAAATTAAATAAATAAGTAAATAAAACAGTTTCTTATACTACCAGAGAGGACCAAGGCTTTATTTGTAATTGGTTGTCAAATCTTTAAAGCATTTCTATTATATGCCTCAACATTCAACTTGTCCTCTTTCTCTGACAATAACAATATGCGATGTCACGTGCACTTCTAGAGCAATTCACAGCAAATGCAATTTTTAAAATTCTAAAATAATTGGAAAGAGGGAAACATTGATTATTCAAGTTACAAGCTGTTTCTAGAACTATAATTAGAACAAATGCTCTTTCTCTGTAAAGATAACCACTGAAATTGATTTTGGTTCACACAATTAAATGGTGTCCCTCCCATTCTCTCGCTATACTCCTTTCTTACCCTTATATTTCACACACACACAAATACCTCACCACAATCCAACTTATGCCTATTGTTAGTGTGTTAGAGTTTCCAATGAGCAATTAAAAGTTACTGTTAGAACAGAATATGCTACCTGTAAAGATTCTAGCCTCAGGACAATAGGGTAAATCAAATCACAGTAAAATGTCCTAGAAAGACGGGCAAGGTGACACTTTCTGGATTTGCTCCTCTTGTCTAAGTGTTTAAAAAACAAAACGTACATTACAAAGACATGCCTGCATTCATATATGGTAAGGGAGAATCTTGACTCAATTACCCAGTCTTCCTTTTACAAAAATTAAGTTTATTCTCAATATAAACTAGAACCACTTATTGACTGGAATGAGAGCCAATCCAAGTATTGGTTGAAACGCATTAAACTAAAACACAAAGTTAAGTCAAAACCATGAATATAATACATCACTTTTAAAATTCAAGAAATGAGTTTAGCATAAAACAGTTAAAAACAAAATAATTAAGACTATTATAGTGTAGACAGTTCTTTTAGCAAAGGATTCAGCTCTTATGCCATTATAGAATTCTTAGAATGTAAATATCCAATTTAATTAAATATTAGTTTAATTGTATGTAACTATAAACAGGAGTGCAAAAAATCATACTTTGTTATGTGATAAGCATTGAGTGGCTAATGACGTTAATGACAAAGGCATGGAATGTCAGCGAACTGTGATCAAGTTCATTAAGACCTCTTCCTTCAGATGGGTCTCTGAAATCCACAGGGAGATCCCAGGTCTCAGAGACAGCCAGACAGTGAGAACATTAGAAGCCCTGGCTCCAGCCCCCTGCCCAATGCTCTCATCCCCCATTGTCCTCCCTCCAATAAGAAGAGTGGGGGTTTCAGATCTACAACATTTCAGTAAATAATATGATAAGGATTCTCTCTCTCTCTCTCTCTCTATATATATATATATATATAATATATATATAATATAATATTATAAATATATAATATTATAATATATATAATACCAATCTATACAATTCAATAAGTAACTTACAGAAAGAGAGAATGAATCTTCTTTATAACATTTAAACTTGTAGTTCTGTCAGAACAACTTGGACTTAAATAAATAAAAACATAAAATTTAAAAACAATAAACTTGTAGATTTCACCCTAATTAAGAAAATAACCTGCCAGCTAAGCGTGGTAGCTGACACCTGTAATCCCAGCACTCTGAAAGGCCAAGGCAGGAGGATGATGGCTTGAGCCCAGGAGTTCGAGACCAGCCTGGGCTATAACATGGCGAAACCTTGTCTCTATTTGAAAAAAAAAAAAAAGAAGAAGAAGAAGAACGAAAAGAAAAACGAAAATAACCTGCCAAGTCACTCTTCAGCTCCTGAATTTCATCACAATAGCCTCCCCTCAAACCAATCCACTGTCATAATAGTCAATTTTTTTCTTTTTTGAGACAGGGTCTCATTCTGTCACCCAGGCTAGAGTGCAGTGGCTCACAATCATGGCTCACTGCAGCCTCGACTTCCCGGGCTCAGGTGATTCTCCCACTTCAGTCTCTGCAGTAGCTGGGACTACAGGCATGAGCCACCACATCTGGCTAATTTTTTGTATTTTTGATAGAGATGGGGTTTTGCCATGTTGTCCAGGCTGGTTTCAAACTCCTGGACTCAAGTGATCCGCCTAACTTGGCCTCCCAAAGTGCTGAGATTACAGGCATGAGCCTCCACACCTGGCCTGTAGTCAAAGTTTTTATAACAGCCACCAAGAAACAGGATTGGTCCATATTTTTCTCAGCATATTTTATACCACTCCCTCTCCCAAAAAAATAGCTTTCTAGTGAAAAAAAAATCAACGTCCATTTGAAATACATAATATCACTTTATCAACATCAGGGAACAACAAGCCACTTACCAGGCTCCAAGTGCATCGGTGTGTGACCATTCATCACCCCATTTGCCACATCTGTGTCCTCCAGAGTGAGAACCGCTGGAGGCTGCAACTTGAGCTCCTCCTGAATTTTTTCCAAGCTGCTCTCCATCTGAGAGGAACTTACATAGTTAAAATGCCACTTCACTTTCTGAATGACGCTGTCTGCAAAAAGAGAGCAACACAAGTTAAGCATTTTCATCAGAACGCATATTATAAGACAGTATGTACAAAATGAAGTTCACATTTCTTTTTTTGAAGATAGGGTCTCACTGTCGCCCACTCTGGAGTGCAGTGCAGTAGTGCGATCACAACTCACTGCAGCCTTGACCTCCCAGGTTCAAGTGATTCTCCCACCTAAGCCTCCCAAGTAGCTGAGACCACAGATGTGTGCCACCACACCTGGCTAATTTTTTTCATTTTTAAATTGTTTTTCTGTAGAGACAAGGTCTCACTGCATTGCCCAGGCTGGTCTCAAACTCCTGAGCTCAAGGGATTCTCCTGCCTCAGCCTCCCAAAGTGCTGGGATAATAGGCGTGAACCATTGCACCCAGCTGAAGTTCACATTTCTAAGAGCTAATAAATCAGCCAGATTCTGAAAAGTGTCAAGTTAAACATAAAGGCCAAATGACTGCTAATATGAACACTGTCTGATCAATCTCTTCAGAGCACGATAATTAAAATGTGATTGACTAAAAAGGCAATAATGCATCACAGAACCTCAGTGATGAGACAGTCAGGGGGAAAGGGGCATGCGTCTTCGTCCTTTACCACTTCTGATAGTACGGTACAACCCTAGGCAATTTACAGAATATTTCTAAGCTTGAAAAACGGAGACAGTTACTCCTGACCTGATTAACTCAAAAAAAAGGGCTTGTCTGAAAAAAATTACAAATGAATATGTTGTACAAACTAGGATTATATATTTGAAAAGTATTCATTTTAATTCTTAAACTTATGTTAGTATTAATCCATTACCAAATCTGAACAGTTCCTGAAGAGAAGTTTCATACATACTGGCAAAGCAAAATCATGTATAATTCTACTCTCAGTGTACTTTGACTCATTCTACTCCCACTCAACAATGAGCAAACATGATGCTGGAAAAGGGGCTTCCATCAGATCAAGCATATGGCTTTAGAAGGAAGGCACATGCAGAGATAAGGGGAGAGAAGAACACAGGTCTATCCAGCTCCAAATCAACTCACAGCCCAGGGATGCTGCAGCTGTGGTCTGTTTTGGACTAGCAGCCCTCTTCAGAGAAAGAAGTGTGGCCCAGAGCACAAGCTTGACTAAGACCTCACAGGGAGACTCAGGGGCAGAACTCTCAGTCTATCACTGGTCTACCAGGCTGGAGCCTGCCTACCAGGGTGACACCAAAAAAGGGTGCTAGCCCCATTCCTGATAGGCTAGTCAGTAGAACACATGAAGGAATGTGAGGGCTATGGCAGGAGTAGCCAGAAAGCCTAAGTGGCAACACTTCCAGGTGCTGGTTCTGCCCCCTGACCATTTATAACAAATGCTGCCAAACCTTTGTTTAAGAACATCACAGAGTCAGCAGCTGTTTACACGGAGAGCACAGACTGTCCCCCAACTCCCATCTCCATTCCTCTTCTCCCAAGAGCTCAAAATGACCCACACCTGACCAAAATAGGGCACACACTATGATTATCATGCCGTGTTCCAAAGTCTCTAAGCCTCGACAAGGCCTTTCTGGCAGAGCCTAGAAAAGATGTATCATTTTCCAGAGCAAACTTCTGGGTCAAGGAACTGTTTTTTTCTTACTCCCAAACCACTGCAGACTGATATTTTGATTTTAAAAAAGCAATAAAAAATAATCAAAGGAATGTTAAATTACTGTAAGAATTTCTAAACACCAGTTCTCACTTTCTGTGCTTACCTCCTGATGGTAAACACCCTTTGAGTAGTAATGCTCTGGGGCAGGGGTCAACAAAAGTTTCTTACAATGCCAGTTAGTAAATATTTTAGGTTGGTGGCTACACGGTCTCTTGTCACAACTCAACTCTGCTGTCGTAGGGCAAAAGCAGCCACAGACAACATGTAAAAGAATAAGCACAGCTGCATTCTGCTTTATTTACAAAACAGGTGGCTGGCCTATGGGCCATCGTTTGCTGATCCCAGCTTCAGAGAGCTGTGGGTTATAACCTACACGTTTCACCCTTCCTCCACCCTGCCCCCAGGCTCTGTGGAGATGAAAAGCCAGAGTGTTAAACCTTGACGCTTTCCGGGCCACTTCAATTGCTATGAAATCTCATGGTACAAGTCTGTTCTTCAGTGACATGTTTTTGCATCTCCGATGGTTTCCCTTGATGGTCAAAGCCAAACCTAAACTGTAAATTCTACACATATAACACCATGGAAGAGAACAATAAATATGAAAGAGGGTTACAAACCAAACTCAAGAAAAGTGTATGGCCTGGAGGCTAGACCAATGCAGGTAGTGTCATAGGAAGCTGTGAATTCCCACCACAGGGTCTCCAAGAAGCAGAAGGCCATGGCTGCTGGACACTGGCAGGAGCAGATAGCCATGCAGGCCACGTCCCCGAAAGAAGAAAAACTGAAACAAAAGGGCAATATCTGTATTACCAGGAAACAGCCCCATGTATTCCCATCCCACACCCAGACACAACCTTACCTCAATTCTGCACTTGCTTGGCTTTAAACAGTCCTGTAGCTGTTTGCTGCAGATATATTGTCTCTTCAGTTTGACCTATTCCTGAGACCGTCTTTCTTCCACTTCCTTTAAAATGTCTAGTAGTCTTAGTCAATGACAGCCTGTGATCACTCTTATTTATTCATGCATGAGGGATGCATATTCTATTGGGGGAATTAGCCTCAGACTTCTCCACATCTATCGAGAAAACGTTTTTCTTCTTTAATCTACATCAACAGATTTCCTAATGTTAAATGATCCCGGCATCCTAAAATAAGCCCTTGTTGGATCTAAGTTCCTACATATTCATAAACATACAACTGCTGGATTTAGTTTGCTAACATTTTAATTGGGACTTTTGTGTTTATGCAAATAAGACTGGCCTATAATTTTCCTTTCTTATACTGTCTTCATCTGATTGTGGTATTTAGGTTATTTTGGTCTCATAAAATAAATACAGGGCTTTTCTTCTTTTTCTACTCCCCTTTGGGCTGTCATGCTATCATTTCAAGTTCAGGGTACAGGGGCTCTAGGTCACCTATCTGTGCGTCTACTGACTCCCATTCACTGTGGAATGTCTCTTCTTATGTTTTGTCATTTTTTGCTGAGAGCTCATCCCTATGGGACTTTTTTTTGTAAGAACCCCCTGAGGCCAGAGTTGTGGCACACTTCGAGCGTGGTTCTGCATTTGCTCTGGCTGGCTACCATAGCAGTGTCATCACTCTGGGACCAATACTGATGTTTCAACCTTGGCTTAGGAATTCCTAGACTTTGGGGAGTATACACTCCAACTTCAACCTTTTACAAGGCACAAGAACAACATTTCAATTTCTTAGGTGAAATTTATTTTTCCTTTCCACACAAAGCCAAGTAGAGGTGAGTTACCCTCTCACCTCTATCAATGGGAAAACTATTTCCCTCACCTATCACCATTTCATTAGGTTGTGGCCTGACAAGAACTTTCCTTTATGCAAGAGTTTTTTGTTTCGTTTTGTTTTTTTGACACAGGGTCTCACTCTGTCATCCATGCTAGAGTGCAATGGCACAACCTCAGCTCACTGCAGCCTCAACCTCCCAGACTCAAGCCATCCTCCCACCTCAGCCTCCCAAGTAGCTGGGACTACAGGTGTGCGCCACCACACCTGGCTAATTTTCGTGTTTTTGTAGAGATGGGGGTCTCTCCATGTTGCCCAGGCTGGTCTCGAACCACTGGGCTCAAGCAATCTGCCTGCCTCAACCTCCCAAAGTGCTGGGATTACAGGCGTGAACCACTGCACCCAGCCACAAGGGTCTTGTTCTGACACTCCATCCTATGTAAGCCCAAACCAAGCTCCAATTTTATGGTGACTGAATGCCAGGAGCCTCACTGTCCACTCACACACTTACTACCTTAATATTCTGCCCCCCTTTCATTTCTAGCATCTTAGGACTTCTTTCTTTCAAGATTAACTACACATTTAAAGTAATTGTTGATATATATTTACCCTCATTTCTGGATGTTTTCAGCAGGAGGGTTTTTAGGTTATGTTGTTCTACTAACTTTTTGAAACTGTAACTCCCTATATAAAAACTTTTCCAATCTAAAAAAAAGGACAACTCTCCTCCTTATGGAAGAAATCCTTCAGAAGGGTCTAGGCCACTCTAAGATGGAGGTGTTTCTATTTGAAAGAGGATCCCTGGTGTGGGTTGAGTTTGTCCCCCCAAAAAGATTTACTGATGTCCTAACTCAAAGAAATAGAGTCTTTGAAGATGTAACCAAGATAAAATGAAGTCATACTGGATTAGGGTGGGCCCTCATCTAATGATTAGCATCCTTATATGAAAGGAAATTTGGACACAGAAAGAGAAGGAAGAAGACCATGCGACCGTGGAGACAGAGCCTGCAGTAAGGCATCTACAAGCCAAGGAAAACCAAGGATTGCCAATGACTGCCAGAAAGTAGCAGAGGTTTAGGGAGGATTCTTCTGTAAAGTTTGTAGAGGCAACATGGCCCTGCGATACCTGTGAGAGAATGAATTCTGTTGTCTGAAGCCAGTTTGTGGTCATTTGTTACGGCAGCCTTAGGGAACTAACACACTCCTTACTATTAAAAGCTATGGTACTGCTCACCTGTAAGAAAAGAAAGTCTGTTTCCTCTGCGAAAATAATGGTATATATTTAATTAAAAATTACAAATGAATAGAACATTTTTTATTCCTTTTTCCAAAATACTACTGAAGTATCCAGGATTTAAATCTGAAGTCTTAGACTTATTTTTTCTGTGAAAAATAGCCTTTAACAGAGAAAAGCTTTCCTATTTGAAGTACAGTACAAATCAGTTAATCTCAGCATAGTAAAAGAGAGACCATCAAGGACAGCATGTTCAGGCCCCCAGAGAAAGGGGCTGCACATGTGGGCGGGTGCAACTCAGTGTTTGCTTCTGAACATCCAGAGCCCACATCACCAGGTGACAGCTGCACGTGCCTATTATTTGTCACCCCATTCAGGACATGGCCCTTCTAGCCTGACATTACCACCTAGCCTGGTGTCAGGCCTGGACCTTTCCTTTTGTTTTTATAATTCTGAGACTGAATTCCCCTAAAAGGACCTCAGCTTAGCAGGTCAACTAAAAATTTACTATTCAAGGCCAGGTGCGGTGGCTCACGCCTGTAATCCCAGCACTTTGGGAGGCCGAGGCGAATCATGAGGTCAGGAGTTCGAGACCATCCTGGCTAACATGGTGAAACCCCGTCTCTACTAAAAATACAAAAAAAAAAATTAGCTGGGCATGGGCACCTGTAGTCCCAGCTACTCGGGAGGCTGAGGCAGGAGAATGGCGTGAACCCGGGAGGCGGAGCTTGCAATGAGCCAAGATCGCGCCACTGCACTCCAGCCTGGGCAACAGAGTGAGACTCCGTCTCAAGAAAAAAAAAAAAAATTTTACTATTCAAGGAGAACAAAAGGGGGCCAGGCAAGGTGGCTCATACGTATAATCCCAGGGCTTTGGAAGGCCAAGGTGGGAGGATCACTTGAGACTAGGAGTTCAAGACCAGCCTGGGCAACATGGCAAGACCTTGTCTCTAAAAAAATAAAAATAAATTAGCTGGGTATAGTGGTGTGTAGACTCAGCTACTTGGGAGCCTATCTATCAATCAATCTATCTATCTAATCTACCTATCTATCTAGAGACAGAGTTCCAGCTACTTAGGAGGCTGAGGTGTGAACATGGCTCACTGCGGCCTCGACCTGCTGGGCTTGAGCAATCCTCCCACCTCAGCCTCCCAAGTAGCTGGTACAGGTGCACCCTACCACACCTGGGTAATTTTTAATTTTTTTGTAGAGATGGGGTCTTATCATATTGCCTAGGCTGGTCTTGAACTCCTGGGCTCACGCGATCCTCCCGCCTCAGCCTCCCAAAGTGCTCGGATTACAGGCATGAGTCACTGCACCCAGCTGAGACCCTGTCTCTAAAAAATAAAATAAAAAATAAAAATATAAGGAGAGCAAAAGGAACTTGCTAAGCAGAGGTCTAAAACAAGAGAAAATAGACGTAAAATCTAACAAGTCATTTTGATATTCTAAAATCTGCCTTGCCCCTGATGCCTCCATAGAATGACTGGCTTCTTGCTCTGAGTCCTAGAACAGGAAATTGTATAACCCATAAGAAGCAGACTTTGGTGCCTAACTGCCTGCATTCAAATCCTGGGCTGACCAGTTACTAACAGTGTAACCTTAGTTAAGTTTTTTTTTACCTCAGTTTCCTCCTCTGCAAAACAGGTGTAACACTATTACCTACATCATTAGCCACATAAAACACAGAATAGTGCCTGGCATATAGAAAACACTCAATAATATCAGTTATTGTAACCAGGATTATTGTAATCACTTGATTCCTACTTCTAATGGAACATTTTCCCCACTGTATTATAGTTATATATTTCTCTTGTTATCTTGTTAGACTTTAAGTTCCTTGAGAAGAGAGACCTACTCTCACTTATTTTTCACTCCCCTGCTCCTGTCACATAATAAAAATTTAAAAATGACCGGGCACAGTGGCTCACGCCTGTAATCCCAGCACTTTGGGAGGCCAAGGTGGGCAGATCACCTGAGGTCAGGAGTTCAAGAGCAGCCTGGCCAACATGATGAAACTCCATCTCTACTAAAAAATTCAAAAATTAGCCGGGTGTGGTGGTAGGTGCCTATAATCCCAGCTACTCAGGAGGCTGAAGCAGAAGAATCACTTGAACCCAGGAGGCAGAGGTTGCAGTGTGCAGAGAGTTTGCCACTGCACTCCAGCCTGGGCCACAAGGGCAAAACTGTCTCAAAAAAATAAAAAACTAAAAATTAAAAAGTGAAAAATTAAAACATAAAAAAGTAAAAAAATTAAAAAGCAAAGGTATAAATAAAGTATAAATGAAATTTTTTTCTTATTTTCTTGGCTTTCTAACTCTCATTATTTTCCCTCCCCAACATTATAATCTAGTATCTCCTCCCTCCTTACCTTTTCTCTTCCCCTGCATCTAGTGAAGAAAAAACTACAAAACTAAAGACATGAACCCAGGTCTCCCAATGCTCATGGGCACTCCACTAACAGAAGTTAAGAGCTGGAGCAGCCATGGCTGGTCGCAGTGGCTCACACTTGTAATACCGGTACTCTGAGAGGTCAAGGCAGGTGGATCACCTGAGATCAGGAATTCGAGACCAGCCTGGGCAACATGGTGAAACCCCATCTCTACTAAAAATATAAAAATTAGCTGGGCATTGTGGCGTGCGCCTATAATCCCAGCTACCTAGGAGGCTGAGGCATGAGAACTGCTTGAACCCAGGAGGCGGAGGTTGCAGTGAGCCAAGATGGTGCCACTGCACTCCAGCCTGGGTGACAGAGCGAAACTCTGTCTCAAAAGAAAAAAAAAAAAAAAGTTGGAGCAGCCATCCCTGAGGCTCTAAGAAAACCCATTTCTTTTATGATTCTGTTGTAGACACACATGACTTCAGACTACTGATGCTAGATCTACTTTTAATACACAATGTGATCAGCATAAGATTACCACTACATGTAGTTAAAAGTAATCCAAATTTTGCTAATATTCTGAAAAAGTGAATATGCTCACTTACTGTATACTAAAGTCACAGCCTTCTGCAGAACCTCGACCTGGATACTGGGCCAGTCGCAAGGCTAAATTCTTGAGCCGTCTCCTCCATTCCAAAAAATCTTGGGTGTGGTAAAAATCAGTAGAGGCCGAGAGGGGCAGTCCATCCCTTACCCGTACCACGCAGGCAAAAAAGATCATGGACATGGTCCACAAGAGAAGTCATGAGGACACCTGAGGAAAGCAAGGTCACCTTGTTACTGAGGCTCAAATGACAGTGCCAGAAATACCCCCACCTGTGAAATGCCCACTCTAGGGTTTTTCACCCTCATTCTCACTATAATTGCAAATGTTGCTTTTATTGTTATTTCCCTGGCCTCTACTGCTACATCACTCCAAATTTTCCTCCCTTCATTATCCTCCCTGCCTTTTCTGCACTTGTAATTCTCTTTTTCTTTTTCTCTAATGAGTCTCTCCCTTTCCAGAATTAAGCCAACTGGGATGATGGGGAAAGGAATAGAGAAGAACGGACGCAGGACCAGAGGGCTCAGGACCAACAGTACTAACAGCAGGTAGCAGGACACAGAGCAAGACAGCCCTAAAGAGTCAGGAAGCACCAGACACCGAAGCAGCAAGGATTGATGTCAGTGACCTGTGAACTTCAGGTCACCCATGGAGATAGGCACTAAGCAGTTTAGCTGCCATATCCTCACTTGCAAGGAGATAGAATAAGGTGGAGAGATTCTGAGCATCTAACCTAATGCTGGTGACAAGGAGAGTAGAGGGCAAAAATGAAACCTCTAGATCATGTCCTTCTGAATTTCTGCAAATGTTTGATATAGAGTCAGTCTTCAAAGTGATGACTGAGTCCCTACAGATGGCTAAAGGCAATCATTTAGCAAATCATATTACAGTGATATGTGAATACCATGATATGTGACTACCATTAAGAAACAGAAAGAAACAGATCTGAACCCTCGTGGTGCCTTGGGCAAATTAGAAAAGGATGCCTCTCTTGGTGGAAACAGGCCTGCACCATTTCTGCTGGCAGAGCCTGGCTGTGTTTTAGCCCTATCTGTTAACTCTGCAGGGTGCTTGTTCAGGGCATAACCTATACATCTGTGAGTGGCAGTCCTGCAATTAGGGATTAGTGAGGTGGCCACTACAGCTCAGATGAGTCTTTCCAATAGGATGTGTCCGCACATCCTATTTCACAAATCCTCTACTTGATAGGATCCTCTACTATCAGGCCCTTTACTTGATAGGATGATAACAGGATACCAGTGGACCTCTCTTCCAAAGAACTCTAGGGATGCAACCTTATTTGGCATCTCAGTTCTTTATCTCAGAACCCCAAGATGCACACTACTTTTCATCTCTGTACCTCTATGCATTCTTCACTTGTGTCTGCAATGCCACTCCTTTGATCTCTCCATATCCAAATCCAAATCGAAGACTGTCTCAAATCCACCCTCTCAGACTTGTCCAGCTGGAAGTACTTTCTCCCTCTTTTAAATTCTTAGGAAACCTACCTCTTTGTTCTCTATTTTACTGATTTTGCATTTCCACTACCTAATGTAAGTTCTAAGAATAAAGACCATGTCTGGAATGGATGAATGAATGAATAATTATTACCACAATATACATGTAGAAACTGCAGTGATATAAAAACACAAAGGAGGCAAAAAGAAAAATTAGGCTACCAGCCAACAGAACCTACACAGTCCATTTGACCCATTTCTCCACACCTTCCATTGGGGAGTAAAATGTGAAAAGCCCCAGGAAAAATACGCCCACACATAAAAGCTACTAAGTTTGCAGCACCAATGGCAGGACCAGGTCAACTGCCAGAAGACACTGTGGGTTCTACAGCAGACGCCTGGCCGATGAGACCTCAAGGCACCACAAAGGGAATCAGGGGACAAATGTAGAGAGGTTAATTGTTCTATCTTCTATACTTTCGTAAGTATTTGAAATATTTAATTTTAAAACATTTTTTAAAAAGAGTTATGGGGCACAAAGCCCTGACAGACATAGGGAAAGGCTACAAGATCAATTTGAGACCAGGGCTTAGGCTCTCAACAATAACTCCAACAAGAACCATAAGCCAAGATATGAAGACATTGAGGCCAAAAAGAGACAGTCAATGAGATACCAAAACAGTTAGAGACAGGACAGAAACACCCCAAAGCAAAATAAGAAAGGTACTTTTTTGGGGGCCGAGTAAATTGTATGCCCCTCTAAAGGAAAGCAGTGTGCAGTGACTCCAACTGTCAATTCCAAAACATCCTCTGTAGTTCTGTCTTTATGGAGCATCTACCTTATGCCAGGTATTGTCTTAAGCCAATAAAAAAGAAAAGGGTGACATTTCCAAGCGATGGTAATCAGAAGAACTAGTTTTACCACTCTCTAAAGGACCCAAATGTCCCATCCAGGTTCACTACTTCTCCATCCTATCCTTTGGTGATCAAACTTGCTTTTCCTCAAACATTAGTATTCAAGATAAATAAATACTCCTCCTGTTTTTCAGTTCTATCAAGTTACTAGTACTGCAAACTAGTGAAACTCACATTTATTTTTTAAAAGTCTTTTTTAAATATTTGTGATGGTTTAATGAAGATGACACTGTGATACTAACTTGCTTGTGCGTGTTTGTGAGTGTATGTGAATGTACAGGATGGCAGCTGCCTGAAGGGTTAAAAGATTTTATAGGCTGCCATGGAAGAGTCTAAGAATGAAGACAACATCCTTGACGTTATTTTCCTTTGTAAAAATATACTTTGTATTCCAAAAGATGGAAAAAATATAATACAAACAGGAAGGGGCTTATCTTTACAGGGATTTGATATTTGTGAATTCAGGTTATGAGCTATTATGAGACAGCCTGTACTCAAATAAGAGATCTGATCACTGCTCAAAACAGAATGAACTTCTGTTTCTGGAAAGATGAAGTAGAAGTATTTTTCCCTACTTCTCCCATGAAATACCCTGGACATTATATATAAAATAAACATTTAAAAATTCTGACCAGCCTGGCCAACATGGTGAAACCCCGTCTCTACTAAAAATACAAAAATTAGCCAGGCATGGTAGCACACACCTGTAATCCCAGCTACTCAGAAGGCTGAGGCATGAGAATCGCTTGAACCCGGGAGGGAGAGGTTACAGTGAGCCGAGATTGTGCCACTGCACTCCAACCTAGGTGACAGAGTGAGAACCTGTCTCAAAAATAAAAATAGAAATTCTGAAAGGTGGAGAAGAAGGAAGAAGACTGGCTAGGGACCTTGGGGTCTGAGGAATGACACAACTGTGAGTCTGCTGAGTTTGTTTTTTCTTATTTGTTTGTTTGTTTGTCTCACATATCACAGACTGAGTGTTGGAGAATCTAGCAAGAAATGCCAATGGGTACAGACCAAAAAAAAAAAAAAGCCAAAAAAACTTTGTTTTCTTCAGTCAAAAAAACTAGAAAAGGTAAAGCATAGCAAAACAAAAAACTTGCAGATAAAAAACTGCTCTACTCCAGCCAGACATCACAAAAAAACCGTAGCCACCACACACCTGCCAACGAAGGCCAAGTGAAGAGCCTAGACTTCCACCAATGCCCTGCAGTAACAAGGTGCCCCATTCTCCACCTCCCATCCTGCCAGGGTAGCATCAGAGAAGGCCAAGTAGGTGGCTAGAGGGCAGTAATGAGCCATTCTCTCCCACTGTGTCACTGGGTAGATAGAATTCCTATCTCTCCCAGGCAACGATGAGCAGCCCCTTTCCCCCAGGGTGTTAACAGAGGCCACATAGGGAACCTGGACTTCTACTTCCATTAAGTAGTAATAAGACAGTCCCTCGCTTCCCCTGCTGGAGTGGTGTCCAGAAGGGCCAGCTAAAACAGAAGGTTTTAGTAAGATTCAGATCTCATAACATCCAAAATGTAAGTTTCAATAGAAAATCACTGGCTATACTAAGAACCAGAAAAATGTCAGCTTCAATGAGAAGAGACATTAATTGATGCCAACATCAAGATGACAGAGATATTAGAATTATCTAACAAAGAGTTTAAAACAGCCACCATAAAAATGCTTCAATGGGCAATTATAAACTGTTTCCCAGGCTAGAATGCAGCAGTGCAATCATGGCTCACTGTAGCCTCGATCTCCAGGGCTCAAGCAATCCTTCCACCTTAGCATCCTGAATAGCTGGGAATACAGGCACACACCACTACTTTTTTTTTTGTAGACACAGGGTCTCGCTATGTTGCTCAGGCTCATCTTGAACTCTCAAGCTCATGTGATCCTCCCACCTTGGCCTCTCAAACTGGTGGGATTATAGGGGTGAGCCACCACACCCAGCCACTTTTAAAAAATGAAAAATAAAAACTCTCAGTAAAGAAACAAAAGATATAAAAACTAAATGGGGATCCTAGAATTAAAAATAAACCGAGGAGGCCAGACACGGTGGCTCATGCATGTAATCCTGGCACTTTGGTAGGCCAAGGCAGGTGGATCACTTGAGGTCAGGAGTTCGACAGCCTGGCCAACACAGTAAAACCTCGTCGCTAGTAAAAATACAAAAATTAGCCGGGCATGGTGGCACACACCTGTAGTCTCAGATACTTGGGAGGCTGAGGCAGGAGAATGGCTTGTATCTGGGAGGCTGAGATGGCAGTGAGCCAAGATCACGCCACTGCACTCCAGCCTGGGCTACAGAGCGAGACTCCATCAAAAACAAAAAAACAAAAAACAAAACTGAGGCCAGGTGCAGTAGCTTACATCTATAATCCTAATGCTTTGGGAGGCCAAGGCAAGAGGATCACTTGAGACCAGGAGTTTGAGACCAGCCTGGGCAACATAATGAGACCCCCATCTGTATGAAAATAAATAAAGTAATTAATTAACTAAAGTAAAAAATGCAATGAATGGGTTCAATAGAAATATGGAGGGGGGGAGAAGAATGAATGAGTAAACAGGAAGACAGAACATAGAAATTACTCAATCTGAACAATATAAGAGGAACTAGATTGAAAAATATTTCACAGAGACTTGGAGACCTGTGAGACTCTAAAAAATGACCAAATATTCATGTTACTTGAGTCCTGGAGGACAAAACAAAGAAGACAGGGCTGAAAAAGTATTCAAAGAAATAATTTCTGAATATTTCCCAAACTGTGCAAAAGACATTATGCCCAGAGATACAAGAAACTGAACAAATCTCAGAAAGGATAAACCCAAGAAACCCATGCCAGCACACAGACAGAAGCCCAACTTATGAAAACTAAAGACAAAGAAAAAATCTTGAAAGCAGCAAGAGAAAAATAATACCTTACCTATAAGGGGAAAACAATTCAAATGACAGCAAATTTCTCACAGAAAACATGGAGGCCAAAAGGAAGTAGCACATTTTTCAAATACTAAAAGAAAAGAACTGCCAACCCAGAATCCTGTATTCAGCAAAAATATCCTTCAAGCAGCCAGGTGCAGTGGCGTGTGCCTGTAGTCCCAGATACACTACTTGAGCCCCAGGAGTTCAAGTCCAGCCTAGGCAACATAGCAAGACCTTGTCTCAAAAAAAAAAAAAAAAAGGAATAAAAGAAAAATTAAAGCATACTTAGATGAAGGAACATTAAAGGAATTTGTCAAGAAGTTCTCTAAACAGAAAGGAAATGATAAAAGAAGAAATCCTGGAACATCAGAAAGAAAGAAAGAACAATAGAAAGGGTAAAAACTTTTTAAAATATGACAGATTATTCTCTCATGAGTTTTCTAAATTATGTTTGGTGAATGAAGCAATAATTATAATGTCTCATGTGGTTCTCAACATATGTAAAGGAAATATTTAAGACAATTATAAATGGGAGGATTCAAAGACATAAAAGGAGGTAAAGTTTCTACATTTCATTTGAAATAGTAAAACACATCAGGAGACCATGACAAGTCATACACAAACTCACACACAAACACATATACACCCCACTAAAAAACTATACAAAGAGATATACTAAAAAACACTATACATTATAAAATGAAATTATTATTTTTTGAGACAGGGTCTCACTCTGTCACCCAGTCTGGAGCGCAGTGGCACAATCATGGCTCACTGCTGCCTCAACCTCAAGTCATCCTTCTGCCTCAGCCTCAAGACTCAAGTGATCCTTCCACCTCAGCCTCCCAAGTAGCTGAGACTACAGACATGTACCGCTATACCCAGCTAATTTTTTAAAAGATATATTTTGTAGAGACAGGATCTTGCTATGTTGCCACAGCTGGTCTTGAATTCCTGGTCTCAAGCAATCCTCCTATCTCAGCTTCCCAAAGTACTGGGATTACAGGCATGAGCCACTAGGCCTAGCCTAAAATGCAATTATTTTAAAATGTTCAAATTACCCACAAGAAGTCAAGGAAAAGAAAATGGAGAAATAACAACAGCAACAACAAACAGAACAAACACAAAACAAAAAAGGGCAGACTTATTCCCTAATATGTATCAATGATTACATTAAATGTAAATGGTCTAAATATGACAATTGAAGACAGAGACTGACAGTAGATAAAAGACATGACCCAATTATATACTATCTACATGAAATTCACTTCCAATATAACAATACAGGTAGGTTGAAAGTAAATGGATGGAAAAAAATAGCATGCAAACATTAATCAAAAGAAGCAAGAGTTATATTATCATCAGATAGACTTCAGAGCAAAGAAAATGTCCAGGAACAAAGAAGGATATTACATAATGATAAAAGAGTAAGTCCACCACGAAGGCATAATAATCCTAAATGTGTTTGCACCAAACTTCAAAGATGTAAATAAGTGAAGCAAAAACTAATAAAGTCAAAGGAGGAATAGACAAATCCATAGTTATAGCTGGAGACTTCAATCACCTCCACCTCAAAAATTGATAAGACAAGTAAATAGAAATCAGCAAAGATTTAAAAAAAGAACTAAAAAACACTATCAACTAAAGGATATAATCATCATTTATAATATTCCATCCAACAACAGAAGAATTCCTTTGAAGACCCCACAGAATAGGCTGGACACAGTGGCTCATACCTGTAATCTCAGCCCCCTGGGAGGCCAAGGTGGGAGGACTGCTGAGGACAGGAGTTTAAGTCAAGAAACCACAGAATGCCTACCAAGATAGACCATATCCTGGGCTATAAGACAAACCTCAATAAATTTAAAAGAATTTATACAAAGTGTGTTATATGACCACAATGTAATCAAATTATAAATTAATAACAGAAAGGTAATGAAAACCTCCAAACACTTGAAAATTAAACACACACTTTTAAATAATCCGTAAGTTAAAAAGGAAATATAAAGGAAATTAAAAAAATACATTGAACTAGATGAAAATGAAAATATATCAAAATTTGTGGCACACAGCTAAAACAGTACTGAGAGGGAAATCCATAGCACTAAATATGTACATTCCAAAAGAAGAAAAGTCTCAAAACAATAATTTAAGCTCACAGGTCAAGAAACTAGAAGAAGAGCAAAATAAACTTAAATCACAAACATGGAAGGAAATAATAGGGTAGAAATCAATGAAATGGGGCCGGGCCCGGTGGCTCACGCTTGTAATCCCAGCACTTGGGAGGCCGAGGCGGGCGGATCACGAGGTCAGGAGATCGAGACCACGGTGAAACCCCATCTCTACTAAAAATACAAAAAATTAGCCGGGCGTGGTGGCGGGCGCCTGTAGTCCCAGCTACTCGGAGAGGCTGAGGCAGGAGAATGAGAATGGCATGAACCCAGGAGGCGGAACTTACAGTGAGCCGAGATTGCGCCACTGCACTCCAGCCTGGGTGACAGACCGAGACTCCGTCTCAAAAAAAAAAAAAAAAGAAAAGAAAAAAATCAATGAAATGGAAAATTTTAAAAATAGAGAAAAATCAATGAAACAAAAAGTTGGTTCTTTGGAGAGAGTGATACTTCATCTAAAAAAATATATTTCTATATACTAACAATGAACATATGGAAACCAAAATTTAAATACCATTTATAATCACTCTAAAAATAATCTCAATAAAGCTATAATTTTTTAAATAAAATACTTAGATGTAAACCTAACAAAACATATACAGAACTTGTATGCTGAAAACTACAAAATATTCCTGAAATCAAAGTGCTAAATGGGGAGATATATCATGTTTTATGGATTGGAAGAGTCAACAAAGCAAAGATGTCAATTCTCCCCCAAATTGATATACAGGTTTAATGCAACTACTGGAAAAAAAAAATAAGCAAGAGAGTTTGTGGCTACAGATAAGATTATTCTAAAATGCATATGGAAAGGCAAAGAAACTAAAATAGCTAAAGCAATTCTGAAAAAATAAAATAGGAAAAACCATGCTATCCTACTTCAAGACTTATTATATAGCTATAGTAATCAAGATTGTGTGGTATTGTTGGAGGAATAGACATAGATCAATGAAACAGAATACAGAACCCAAAAATATACTTACATAAGTATATCTAACTGATTTTTTACAAAGTGCAAAAGTAATTTAAGGGAGGAAGGGTAGTCTTTTCTACAAATAGTGCCGGGAGTAAAAATAAAGAATCTTGACCTAAACCTCACATCTTACATAAAAATTAACTCAAAATTTATCATAGATTTAAATATGAAAAATAAAACTATAAAACTGGAAGAAAACATAGGAGGAAATCTTCAGGACCTATGACTTGGTGAGGAGCTCTTAGATATGACACCAAAAGCATAATCCGTAAGATAATTCAGAAAACTGGACTGCAACAAAATTAAACACTTTTCAATTTTGTTTCTCTAGGAAAGCCCATGTGAAGAGGATGAAAAGACAAGCTAGAAACTGGGAGAAAATATCTGTAAACCACATATCTGATAAGCAACTCAAACCTAGAATGTATAAAGAACTCTTGAAATTCAACAGTGAAAAAACACAAACAATCCAATTTTAAAATGGGAAAAACGCACATACAGACATTTCACCAAAGAGGATATATGGATGGCAAATCAGAGCATGAAAAGATATTGAGCTATTATGAAAATGCAACTTGACACCCCAATGAAATAATACTACCTACCCATCAGAACAGCTAAAATGATAAATAGTGACAGTATCAAACACTGGCAAGCATGGAGAGAAACTGGACCACTCATGCATTACTGGACTGTAAAATTGTATACTCTAGAAAAGTTTGGGCCAGGCGCAGTGGCTCATGCCTGTAATCCCAGCATTTTGGCAGGCTGAGGTGAGTGGATCACCTGAGGTCAAGGTTCAAGACCAGCCTCGACAACATGGTGAAACCCCATCTCTACTAAAAATACAAAAATTAGCAAGGCATGGTGGTGGGCACCTGTAATCCCAGCTACTTGGGTGGCTGAGGCAGGAGAATCACTTGAACCTGGGAGGCGGAGGTTGCAGTGAGCCGAGACTGCACCATTGCACTCCAGCTTGGGCGACAGAACAAGATTTCGTCTCAAAGAAAAAAACAAAAACAAAACACAGTTTGGCAGTTTTTTTAAAACTAAACATGCAATTACTGTACAATCTACCAATCACACTCCTGACATTTATCCCAGAGAAATAAAAACTTATGTCTACACAAAAACCTCTGTACAATTGCTCATTGCAGCTTTATTTATAACAACCAAACCTGAAAACAACCAAAATGTCCTACAAATAGTGAATGGTTAAACAAACCACAGTATATTCATTCCATGGAATACTACTCAGCAAAGAAGAGGAATAAACTACGGTCCTCGTACACAGAACAACTTGAATGGATCTCAAGTGCATTATGCTTGGTTGTAAAAAGCCCGTATCAAAAGGTTATATACTATATGCATCCTTTTACGTAACATTCTTGAAATGACAAAATTATAGAAATGGAGGGCTGATAAACAGTTGTCAGAGGTTAAGGATGGCAGAGAGGAGGTGAATGGGTGTGACTATGAATGAACAGCCAAATGCAGATCTTTGTGGTGATGGAATAATTCTGTATCTTGACTGCGGTGATGATTACAGGAATCTACACACGATAAAGTGACAGTACCATACACACACACACACACACACACACACACACACACACACACACACACTTTATACCAACATCAATTTCCTGGAGTTGCTATTGTACTAGAATTATATAATGTGCAATCAATGGGGAAAACTAGGTGAAGGGTACATGAGACTTCTCTGTACTATCTTTGCAAATTCCTGCAACTATAATTATCTTAAAAGCTGGAAAAAAAGTATTAACTTAAGATTCTCATATACTGGTTACTTAAATTATGCTCATATTTTTTTGTTTAAATATAATTTTTAAATATCCCCACCAATATCCTATCTGCTAATTAACTGTAATTTTGATGTTTTATGCATGAACACCGAAGGGCACACTTTATAGTGAATAGCTCCTTTACTACATCACATTTCCAAACTGGAAGGTACTATAATCTCAGGACTCTTTGAAATAAAGCTGCTCAAAGACATCTAGTATTCAACTTAAAACAGGAAAGCGGCTGGGTGCAATGGCTCATGCCTGTAATCCCAGCACTTTGGGAGGCAGAGGCAGGCGGATCACCTGAGGTCGGGAGTTCGAGAACAGCCTAACCAACATGGAGAAACCCTGTCTCTACTAAAAATACAAAATTAGCCGGGTATGGTGGTACATGCCTGTAATCCCAGCTATTCAGAAGGCTGAGGCAGAAGAATCACTTGAACCCAGGAGGCGGAGGTTGCAGTGAGCCGAGATTGTGCCATTGCACTCCAGCCTGGGCAACAAGAGCAAAACTCTATCTCAAAACAAAACAAAACACTAAGAAAGCAGGCTGAGCATGGTGGCTCATACCTGTCATCCCAGCACTTTGGGAGGCTGAGGTGGGAGGACTGCTTGAGTCCCAGAATTTGAGACCAGCCTGGGCATCACAATGACACCCCATCTCTACAAAAAAAAAAAAAAAAAGCCAGGCATGGTGGCACACACCTGTGGTCCCAGCTACTTGGGAGTCTGAGGTGGGAGGATCACTTGAGCTCAGGAGGTCAAGGCTGTATGAGCTGTGACTGCATCACCGCACTCCAGCCTGGGCAACAAAGCGAGACCCTGTCTCAAAAAAAAAAAAAAAAGAAAAGAAAAGAAAATCAATTCCACAAGGACAAAGGCAGCTTCAGAATGTTCATACAAAGAGACACTGGAATGTCTTCCAGATCTTACCAGATCCCTCCACAAGGCAGTGGATGTCATAACCTGCCACCTTGCCTAGTACATATTAGGAAGCACTCAGTAAACATTGCTAAGTTAAATGAATGAATGACCTAAGGGCTGCCTTATTTTTGCTCACTGAAACTGGAAATGCAGGTTTACAGATCCCTTGCCATAATTCTGATCTACAGTTTGAACACTTTTCCACAATAAATCTGTACTTGGAGAGAAAAAGAGAAAGGTTTATACAGATGAAATTTGTCTAAAAGTAGAGTGAAGTAGTAATCAAATACACGGCATCCGTGTTACTAGGTTTTATAAAAACATATTTTAATTTGCCTCCCTTATTTCCTAAATCTTCTTCCCAGCATCTGTTTATAAACTGCTCATGTCATAGATTATCTTTGTTCTATTAACAAAGACTTTATGCCTATGCTGCAGGCTACCCTTGATCCTGTTTTTTCTTCCACCTTTTACCCTTAACCCCTCCTCAAGCCCCTACCACATGCACTGAGAGAGAGAGAGGCGGAGAGAGACAGAAAGAAAGAGAAAAACAGAGAGAAAGAGAGAGATGACTGCACCTTGCAAAACAGGAATTTAGACAAAACAGGCTTCATTTGGCACACAAATATTCAAACACAAAGTGTTCACCATAAAGTATATACAGAATACAGAAGACTCAAATACACAATACAGAAGACAAAACTGAGTTGTGCCACCCTTATTGAATTCATCTTCAGCCACAGGACTTGAGAACTGGTTACCAAATCTGTAGATTCTATTAAGGCTCCAAGTTGCTTGGGGATGGAGTGAAGAGGAGGGTAGAGGTCAGTTTTGTCATTTGTTAGGAACTGAGAGGGGTAGGGAACTAAACTTGATAGGACCTTGTACATTGATAATGTTATTAAATGCTTGTAACTATAAGGTAGACATAATCTACACTGGATAGGTGGGAAAACTGCAACTCTAAGGTTCAAGAGGTACAGCCAGATTCAACCCAGGATTCCTTACTTCAAATATTCTAAAGCCTACGATCTTTCCACCACATCCTTTTTCTGCAAATCCAACCTTGGGGATTATGGCTACTCCCTTTCTCTAAAATAATTTCTTCTCCTTAGAGCACTAATAAGCTAATCAGAGACCTGTTGGTAGAGGAAGGAGCCTGAGATTATACTTGTTACAACTGCTCTTTATCCACTGTATTACCTTGAAGTCGGGTTGTCCTCTCTATGATCATGTTACTTATTGAATTTAGTTGATTTCTAAGTTATTCTAAGAATAAAAAACACTTGAGACTCCAAGATGGCTTCTGTTGCAAATACAAACACTTAAATCAGAGCTATTAACATTGTCCAAAATGTACTTTCCAGAGGAAACTCTATTTATTTAATTCTATCTAGCAACGTTAAACCATTTCCAGTTGCTTCCATTTTTCATTTTACTAAAATTATCTTTAGTGGGATCAACTCTTCTCTGCAAAATGTAATTAAACATTACCCTATATGTTGGTTCTGAGCTGTATTTTTTTCTGACCATGTCACAAATTTCACCAATTACTTTCCACACTGGCAATAGTCTTTCGTGGCTTTTATTTCTAGAAACTTAATTTTTCCCCGAGTGCTTTATCCTTCTGGCTCTGGAGGTACATGTGTAAATCTGTAATGAACACAAAACCTGTAATGGAACGTCCTACACCTAGTGCTCTGAAAAGTTGGTTCAGTGTATCCAATATTTAAAGTCTTATAACACGGGCATGCTAAGGGAAGTTTGCTATTCAGACTGAACAATGCTCTGACGTGAGCTTCGTGAATGGTTAAAGAAACAGTCGTCCCCTTTCTCACTCCTCATCTCTTCCAACTGGGAGAAGCCCTTGGCGCCCATCTGTCAGCCCAGGGTTCCTGCAGGCGCGTGCCTTGGGTGGCCCCGGGGTCCGGGAAGAGGCTGGCGGGAGAAAGGGGACAGAGGACTCCAAGAAGCCCAGTGAAGCCCCGTGGGAAGCCCCATGGTCAAGGCCGGGACTGAGGGCCGGGCGGGCCCTGGGACGCCTCCACCTCTGGGCCCGCCCTGCGCCACACCCTAACCCGCCTGCTATCGGCTAACGGGCCGCGGCACCCGCCTCCGCCCGCCAGCCCTCACCTCGCCCGGACGGCGGCCTCCGGAAGTCGGCGCCCGCCAGCTACCCGCCGCCTCCTCAGCAACCTTAGCCGACCGGGAAGACCCGGCCCAGGTCACAATCAGCCCAGGCGCAGGTAGGCGGTGGTGCGCGTGCGCGAGACTTGAGCGTTCCGCCCTCCCCGCCCCCCGCGCCATTCACTGCTGCTAAGCGACACCCGCACCCAAACCGACCAATCCCGGCGCGCCTCCACAGCCCCCGTCCCGGCGAAGGCGCGAACGTAGTGGTTCTTAAAGGGCTGCGACCCAAACGGAGAGGGAGTGTGACGGGGGCGCGCGCCTCCCAACTTTCTTCCCACCTCCCGGCTCTCACCGCGGCGGTTTGAGGTGCAAGCCTGTAATTCTCACGTCCGGAGGTGGGAAGGAGCCTTCGTGATCTAAGCTCGACTCCTGCCGGGGTAGCAACCGGACTGACGTCTGGAGGCGGGGAGGCTCCGCGTGACAGAGTGATACGCCCGGGGCGTGTGTTCTGCGGTCCGCGCGGCTGGGCTGGAGGCCCGAGATAGGCAAACCAAAGAGCACAACCTACTGCCAGCCTGGATGGGGCGCCAAAGTCCGACCCAGGGGGACACACCCCAGGCTGGGGGCGGAGGCACCCACAGATGGATGACCGGCTGGAAGGAGATTAGGTAGCAGAGTCCGTCCATTTATTCATTTAGCAAGTATTGAGCACCTGCTATGTGCCAGGGGTTGTGGACAAAGCGAGGAATTCCTGACAAGAAAAACTATGTTAAGAGAGGAGGCAGGGTGAGAGCACCCTTCAAACAATCAAACACCTGTATAAACACAAACTGCTCTTCAGGGAGGAGCAGGGGTTTTGGGAGAATTTACAGAAGCTTCTAGGCTGGTGTTGGGAATCACAGGAGGCTAACTAGGCAAAGGGGAGAGGAAGTGTGTTTCAGATGGAGAGATCAGCATGTATATAAGAACTCTGTGGAAGGCAGCAGAGCTCCTTTGAGGGATGAAAAGAAACCCAGAAAGGGGGGAATGGAAAGTTAGTGCTTAATAGGTATAGAATTTCAGCTGGAGAAGATGAAACAGTTCTGGAAATGGATAGTAGTGATGATCGCACAACAATGTGAATGTACCAAACGCCACAGATCTGCACACTTAAAAATGGTTATGTACATTTTACCACAAAAAGAAAAGAAACTCAGAGTTTAGAGAATAAAGGAGTGGAGTGAGATCCACTAGAGCGAATAGAAGGGGCTGGACCATGTAGGATTTTATGGGCCATAGTGGCAAGTTTAGGACCATAGAACACTGATCAAAATTGCATTTTTTAAAACTCACTTTGGCTGCTAAAGTGCAGATCAAAATGGAGAAATCTCAACAGAGCTATGGTGGGACTGGCCTGGGAGCCAGTGCAGTCATCTGGGCAAGAGAGAATAGAGCTGGAGTGTGGACTAGGGTGAGAGTGAAGAAAAAGAGATCTAAGAAGGCTGCAGAAAAATGTAGGAGCAAAATCAATAGGACTTGGTGATGAGTTGGATGTGAAGGGGTGATGAAGCAGCTTCAAGGATGATGCCACTGTTCAGCCTTGGATAAATGGATGGTGGAGGGATTCACAGATACGGAGAACACTGGAAGAGGAGGTAAGATTGATCTTGAGCTCCATCTTAGACAAGTTGAATTTGAGTCACCTTTGAGACTTGGTTAGAATTTTGCGATGATTAGTTTTAGATGTCAACCTGACTAGGTTAAGGGATACTCAGATAGCTGGGGGAACATTATTTCTGGGTATGTCTATGAGGGTGTTCCCAGAAGATATTGGCATTTAAATCAATGGACTGAGTAAGGAAGATCTGTCCTCATCCAATATGCGCAGGCACCATCTAATAGAACAAAAAGGCAGAGGAAAGGCAAATTCTCTATTCTGGAGTTGGGACACCCCTCTTCTGCCCTTGGCATCAGAACTCCAGGTTCCCCTAATCTCCTAACTCCAGGAGATTAGGCAGTAGAGTCCGTCCATTTATTCATTTAGCAAGTATTGAGCCTTTGGACTCCAAGACTTGTACCAGTGGTTCCCCAGGTTCTCCCGGCTTGGGCCTTGGACTGGGAGATACACCATTCAGCTTCCCTGGTTCTGAGGCCAAGTCCGAGACAGGGTAGTCTTGAAATGAAGCAGTCTACCAGCCTCCCTGGTTCTCCAGCTTGTAGATGGCCTATTGTGGGACTTCTCAGCCTCCATAACTATGTGAGCCAGTTCCCCTAATAAATCCCCTCCCATATATCTATAGATATAGATCTATATTGTAGATATATAGATATCACATTGGTTCTTTCTCTCTGGAGAACCTTGACTAATACAGATGTCAACACAGCAGTTGTATATACACGTTGCAGGTCAATGTAGAGGTCTGGGCTGGACACAAACTTTTTTTTGAGGCTGAGTCTCACTCTGTGGCCCAGGTTGGAGTTTAGTGGCACAATCTTGGCTCACTGCAACCTCCGCCTCCCAGGCTCAAGTGATTCTTCTGCCTCAGCCTCCCAAGTAGCTGGGATTACAGGCATCTGCCAACATGCCCAGCTAATTTTTGTATTTTTAGTAAAGACGGGGGTTTCACCATATTGGCCAGGCTGGTCTCCAACTCCTGGCCTCAAGTGATCTGCCCACCTTGGCCTCCCTAAGTGCTGGGATTACAGACGTGAGCCACCACGCCTAGTCTGGACATAGACTTTTGAAAGTCATCATCATATGGGCAGAAATCGAAGCAGGGCTTACATAGCCAGAGAAAAATTACAAAATGAAAACTGAAGATAATTGTGATACAGTCTAAGATAGCCTCCAGGGTTCACCACCTCCTGGGATTTATACCCTTGTGTAGTCCCCTCCCACAATGAGTCTCTGATAATGAGGGTAGGTCATAACAGGCACAAAGAAGGAGAAAAACCAGGAGATTCGGGGTTGGTAAAGGTAGGTCATAACAGGCACAAAGAAGGAGAAAAACCAGGAGATTCGGGGTTGGTAAAGGCAATTGAAAACACTGTAGCATAAGTGCTCTTCAAATATGGGGAATTGGGGCCAGGTGTGGTGGCTCACACCTACAATCCCAGCACTTTGGGAGGCCAAGGCGGGTGGATCATGAGGTCAGTGACCAGCCTGTCCAACATGGCAAAACCCCGTCTCTATTGAAAAATTACAAAAATTAGCCAGGCGTGATGGCAGACATCTGTGATCCCAGCTACTTGGGAGGCTGAGGCAGGAGAATCACTTGAACTTGGGAGGCGGAGGCTGCAGTAAGCTGAGATCGCACCATTGCACTCCAGCGTGACCTACAAGAGTGAAACTCCATCTCAAAAAACAAACAAAACAAAACAAACAAACAAATACGGGGAATTGGGCTCTCAAAACTTGTGGTGCGAGTGCTTTAGAACAGGACCTTACACCCTCTGACTGGTGCAACTGGTGTGGCTCAGGCACCATGGTAGATTGGACAACAAGGGTGAGATGTAGTACCTAAAGTCCTAGCTCTCATCTCCAATCATTGGTCACTTTGGCTCCAGGCTCACAGTCAACTCCAGAGTCTTTCTCTTCCAGTCCTCTTCAGCCTTCTACTCCTAGGGTAACACCCTGGACCACAGAAGAGCTCCACTTCTGAAGTTATAAATGCAGACACCTGATCTTTCATCTGTCCTTCTGCTATTCTCTGAATTCCTTTCATGGTTTCTCTAGCCTGCAGAAACTTCCAGTTCATTTGTCCCTCTACTTTGTTTTATTTATAAGCTCCCTCGAGTCTTCACTTCCTTCTCCATCAGCTGAGAGTTCAGGGTTTATCACCTCCATTGCATTCTTCCCAATATACTTATATCCCTTGCACAGTTATCTTTCTGACACAACTAGAAGGATAGTAACACCCATCTGGCAGCACTACAATCCTGGAAGAATCCAACCTTCTGTCTTCTCTGAATCTGCTTCTTGGCTCTAAGTGCCGCTGGACAAAATCTCACAACCACACAGATCAGTGCTACATACATTGTCAACTTCAACTAGGTCCTCAACAACCTTTCAGCGGTCCTATTTGCCAAGGCAGCTCTCCCCCAAAGTCAACTTCCAAATATCCTGCATGCTCCCCAGATCTCCCACTCTTCAACGCCCCCTCCCCGGCTTGCTCTCCCAGGAACCTCCATTACTGAAGAAAGAGCAACCATCAAAGTGATGTCCCTTAGCTCCAGACAACTCCTCTCCCTCCAGCTACCACCTTCTTTCCCCTCTCCCCTTTACAACCAAACCTCATGGAAAAAGTGGTCTATATTTGAACACTCCATTGCTTCACCTTCACCTTTCATCATTTCTCAGTCCCCTGCAGTTCTGATATCTGTTTCACCATATCACTGAAAATGCCCTCCTCAAAGACCTAGTCTTTATCTTCCTTGTTCTTTTGTTGTTGTTGTTGTTGTTGAGACAGAGTGTCGCTCTGTCACCCAGGCTGGAGAGCAATGGCACCGAGGCTTACTGCAACCTCTGCCTGCCGGATTCAACCGATCCTCCAGCCTCAGCCTCCCAAGTAGCTGGGACTACAGGCCTGCACCACCATGCCTGGCTAATTTTTGTATTTTTAGTAGAGACACGGTTTCAACATGTTAGCCAGGCTGGTCTCAAACTCCTGACCTCAAGTGATCTGCCTACCTCGGCCTCCCAAAGTGCTGGGATTACAGATGTGAGCCACTGCACCCACCCCTTCCTTGACCTTTCAACAGCATTTGTCATTGCTGTCCTGTCTGTCCTTTTCAGTCACTGCTTAAAAAAAAAAAAAGGCCATAACCCCCACTCTCCTGGTTTTCCTCTTCCTATATCTCTAGGCCCTTTCTCCCCTCAGTCTCCATTGCAGCTTCTTTTCCTCTGCCGTAAGAGAAACTATCACATTCTCCTTAGGCAGTCTTATCCACTACATAGTTCCAGTCAGTTTCTACAAGTGATGTTTCTCAAAGCTGTATCTCCAACCTAGCCTTTGTCCCTGAGTTTCAGCCCCAAATAGTCAGTCACAAGCCTCAACATCGTTTGACATCACCTCACACTGTACATTTCCACAACTGAATTTATCACCTTCATTTCCAGTCCAGCATCTCCCCCACTATTCCCTGCCTCCATAAGGGGCATCACCAGTTTCTCAGTTGCTTAACCCAGAACCCCAGAAGGCATCCCTAATTTCCCATTTCTTTCCCTCCCCACTTGATCACTAAGGCCTGCCAAGTCTACTTCTAATGTCTTTCAAATGCCCATACTTCTTTTCTCATTGCTCCCACTATCTCTGGCCTGCCTGCTTGTAGCGGCCTTGTCACTGTTCTTTTTGTTTCTCATCTGGGCGTCTTCCCTAACTTTCACCATGTTACTGCCAAGAAAACTCTAAATGCATCTCAGGCTTCATCATTCTTCTGCCTAAAACCATCCATGGCTCCCATTGCTCCTAGAAGAGTACACAATCTGGACACCTGTGTCCTTCTTAACCTCCACTTTGCCTTTATACTGCCTTTATAAACCTTTTCTTCTGGAGGGCTTTCCCTGTATGCTGGAACAGGTTGGTCCCCTATAACACCTGCCTCACCCTAATACCATCTCATTTTTTTTTACCTGATAGAAACTTTAATGATGCTAAAAAACCAATAAGGCCGGGCGCGGTGGCTCATGCCTGTAATCCCAGCACTTTGGGAGGCCGAGGCAGGCGGATCACTAGGTCAGGAGATCAAGACCATCCTGGCTAACACAGTGAAACCCCGTCTCTACTAAAAAAAAATACAAAAAATTAGCCGGGCGTGATGGTGAACGCCTGTAGTCCCAGCTACTAGGGAGGCTGAGGCAGGAGAATAGCATGAACCTGGAAGGCAGAGCTTGCAGTGAGCCGAGATCGTGCCACTGCACTCCAGCCTGGGCGACAGAGCGAGATTCCATCTCAAAAAAAAAAAAAAAAAATCAAATCCTTATATAAACCTCACTCAAAACCTTCGCTTTAGGCCAGGCTCTGTGGCTCACACCTGTAATCTCAGCATTTTGGGAGGCCGGGGTGGGTGGTTCACCTCAGGTCATGAGTTCGAGACCAGCCTGACCAACATGGTAGAAACCCCCATCTCTACCAAAAACACAAAATTAGCTGGGCGTGGTGGTGCATGCCTGTAATCCCGGCTACTTGGGAGGCTGAGGCAGGAGAATTGCTGGAACCCAGGAGGTGGAGGTTGCAGTGAGCCGAGATTGCACCATTGCACTCCATCCTGGGCAACAAGAGTGAAACTCTGTCTCAAAAAAACAAAAACAACAATAACAACAACAACAACAAAAACCGGGGCCAGGCATGGTGGCTCACGCCTGTAATCCCAGCATTTTGGGAGGCCAAGGCTGACAGGTCATGAGGTCAGGAGTTCAAGACCAGCCTGGCCAACATAGTGAAACCCCGTCTCTACTAAAAATACAAAAAAATTAGCTGGGCATGGTGGCTCATGCCTGTAGTCCCAGACTACTCGGGAGGGTGAGGCAGGAGAATTGCTTGAACCTGGGAGGTGGAGGTTACAGTGAGCTGAGATTGCGCCACTGCACTCCAGCTTGGGCAACAGAGTGAGACTTTGTCTCAAAAAACAACAACAACAACAAAAACCCTTCACTTTATTCCTCAAAACATGTATGTCCCTGTTCCCTCCATTTCAGAGCCATAAACATAAAGCCTAGAGGTAAGATACTTAATACCCAGGACAGATCTTTGTGTGTATATCTACATACCATAGGTAGCATTATGTTATATAGCATTATATAAATTACATGAAATTTTGCATAAGATTGGTAAGCAAGTCACTTAAACTTTATGAACAAAAGTATAGGCCAGGCATGGTGGTTCATGCCCATAATCCCAGGGAAGCTTTCACAGGTGGGAGGATTGTTGTCTGGGCCATCTCATGTTATTGTCATTCCTCACTTGTCTAAACAGGAATAGGGCTGAGTGGAACTAAGCAAGACCTGCATCCTGCTCCTGATGGTTCCTTTTCTGCCCACTCTTTCTCTGAAAGCTTTGGGGAATTTTCCTGAGGAGGAAGTCTGACGTGGAGTTAACAGTGCAGGCTTGGTAACCAGGAAGCCCTGAGTCCTCCCCAGCTCAGGTGTTACCTCACTTCTCTCACCGGGTTTACCTCTCTGTGAAATGGGATGAAAGCAGGCCGGGCACAGTAGCTCACACCTGTAATCCCAGCACTTTGGGAGGCCGATGCGGGCGGATCACGAGGTCAGGAGTTCAAGACCAGCCTGACCAATATGGTGAAACCCCATCTCTACTAAAGATACAAAAAAAAATTAGCCGGGTGTGGTGGCAGGCACCTGTAATCCCAGCTACTCAGGAGGCTGAGGCAGGAGAATCGCTTGAACCCGGGAGGCAGAGGTTGCAGTGAGCCGAGATCACACCACTGCACTCCAGCAGAGCAAGACTCTGTCTCAAAAAAAAAAAAAAAAAGAAAGAAAGAAAGAAATGGGATGAAAGCTGCCCTTTCACAGGTCTGAATAAAGGGATTGTGGAGAGAAAGCCCAGGAAAGCAGATGAGCTTGCTCAGGATCAGGGCCACCACTCAGGGGAATAAAGCTCTAGGGAGCTCCCCTTTTTAGGAGTGTAGGTTCCCAAGATCTCCCTCCTAAATGAAGTGGCCGCTGCTCACTCCAGGGTAAACGAATCTCGTTACCACATCCACCACGGATGGCTAGAACAGGGGACCGGTATGGCACAGCAGGAGGTGAGGAGAGGGCGGATAAGCATTACCTCCGAGCATTCTGCCCCCTCAGATCAGCGGGGGCATTAGATTCTCACAGGAGCGTGAACCCTATTGTGAACTGGACTTGCGAGAGATCTAGGTTGCGCGCTCCTAATGAGAATCTAATGTCTGCTGATGTGAGGTAAAACAGTTTCATACCAAAACCACCCCCACCCCCGTGGAAGACAAGAAAAATTGTCTTCCATGAAACCAGTTCCTGGTGCCAAAAAGGCTGGGGACCATTGGTCTAGAAGACTACAGCCAATTCAGTTGTAGTGGTCACCAGGAGTAACCATATGGCCCAAGAAGGTATGTCCAGCTTCCTCCTTGCATCTTGCGGCGCACCACCTTTGCGGTATGGTGCCTGGGCAGTCCCGGGTTGTTAAGGGTGAGAGTTCTAAAGCCATACTGCCCGTATTCAGAGGCTGGCTTTGCTAAGGAACCTTGGGCAAGTTACTTAACCTGTTTCCTCATCTGTAAAATGAAGAAAATACCAGTGCTTTTTAGGGTTGCCAACCTAATAAGTCCTGCCCCAAATAAGTCTAGGCTATGTGCAAAAACGCGAATTTCTCCTTCAGCAAAGAGTAAAGCTAATACCAGAGTTTTCCTGGCCCTGCAGATTTGGCCTGGCAGGAGACATTGCCATAGCCAATGTTCATGCTCCAGATGCAGACCTGGAGGTACCAGAGTGATGTAGAGAGGACAATGGATCTGAAGCCATATATCTGGGTTCCAGACATGCTGTGTGACGCCGAGCAATCCGCTTCTGCAGATAGATTAAGCATGCACACCCAGCACTTTGGGAGGCCGAGGCGGGCAGATCACGAGGTCAGGAGACCGAGACCATCCTGGCTAACATGGTGAAATCCCGTCTCTACTAAAAAAAAATACAAAAAATTAGCCGGGCGTGGTGGCGGGCGCCTGTAGTCCCAGGAGGCGGAGCTTGCAGTGAGCCGAGATGCGCCACTGCACTCCAGCCTGACAGAGCGAGACTCCATCTCAAAAAAAAAAAAAAAAAAAAAAGCATGCAGAGGCTAACACTGGAGGTGCTGCTGACGCCAGGTAGGTCAGCAGTAGACCCAGTCCCGACCCACAAGTCTCGCTCTCCAGACTGCGCAAGCGCAAAGGATACGTAAAGGGCCCCGGCGTTCTGGGGGCTGAGACAGAGGAACGTGCTGAGTATAGCTCATGCGCGTCCAGTCACAAATGACGTCCCTCTGTCCCCCGCCCCTGTAGGCGGGAGCATCCAATCAACGTCGAGAGCCTAGGCCCCACCTATCGTGGGTCGAGTCGCTTGGCGGTCGTGGTTCCGGAGGTTCCTCGGGATGTCGGTGGCCTTCGTACCGGACTGGCTGAGGGGCAAGGCGGAAGTCAATCAAGAGACTATTCAGCGGGTGAGCAAACACGCGGGCGGGCGGGCGGGCGGGCGGGGAGAAGAAGTCGGGATCCCGAAGGGCTGCGCGGTGCGAGAAGCATCCTGTAGTGAGCGGCCTCCCAGCTGACTTGTGAAGGGTGCAGAGCAGCCGGGGTGCGGGGTGAGATGAGCACGAAATCAGCACAGGTGCCGGGGCAGGACCCCGGCATGGGGTTCGGTCCCCCGCCGTCCAGACGTCACACTGCACTAACTTTTCTCTTTTTTTTTTTTTTTTTTTTGAGACAGAGTCTCGCTCTGTCACCCAGGCTGGAGTGCAGTGGCGCATCTTGGCTCACTGAAACCTCCGCTTCCCGCCTTCAAGTGAGTCTCCTGCCTCAGCCTTCTGGGTAGCTGGGATTACAGGAGCGCGATGCCACGCCCGGCTAATTTTTGTATTTTTAGTATGGGGTTTCCCCATGTTGGCCAGGCTAGTCTCGAACTCCTGACCTCGTGATCCGCCTAGCTCGGCCTCCCAAAGGGCTGGGATTACAGGCGTGAGCCACTGCGACCGGCCTGCACTGACCCTTTCTTTCTCTGATCTTTCAGCTCCTTGAGGAGAATGACCAGTTGATCCGCTGTATTGTGGAGTATCAGAACAAGGGCCGCGGGAACGAGTGCGTCCAGTAAGTGCCCCCACCCCCGCGCCCCTGACCTGTGGGTAGAGGGGAAGCCTGTGTGATGCGGTGCTTTCTCGAACTAAGAGTCTTGGGTGATTGATCGCAGTTAAGCCCCTCTTTGAACTGAGGAAAGAGAGGCTCAAAGAGTTTGCCAACCCGCCCAAGACCATACAACGAGTACACTGTGGAGCCTGGTGTCAGACGTGGCTCTTTCTTCAAAACGTGAATTCTTCTCATTGCAAAGCCGCCTTCACTCAAAGCTATGCCGGCTGATGACAACAGGGATGGGGGTGGGAGCACACAGAAAACTAGGCTCAGATTAGAGCCATGGCCCCTTTCTCATCTTGGATCCCTGCCTCATCCTTTCTCTGTTAAGGGGTCAAGCCATTTGACTGCTAAGCTCCCTCTCATTTCTAACTTCCCGTCAGTCTGTTAGTGACACACACACAAAGACAAACAAAGGATTTCCAAGTTAAGTCAAAGGTAAATTCTGCATAATAATTTAATGCACTCCCCAAGCAGATACCAAAATGAGAGAAAATATAGTCTGAGTCTCTTTTCCGAATCTAGTCCAGGTATTATGCCCATTTTTTTCTTTTCTTTTTTTTTTTTCTTTTTGAGACAGAGTCTCCCTGTCACCCAGGCTGGAGTGCAATGGTGCAATCTCGGCTCACCGCAGCCTCCACCTCCAAGGTTCAAGCAATTCTCGTGCCTCAGCCTCCGAGTAGCTGGGACTACAGGCGTGTGCCACCATGCCCTGCTAATTTTTATATTTGTAGTAGAGATGGCGTTTCACCATGTTGGCCAGACTGGTCTCAAACTCATGACCTCAGATGATCCACCCACCTTCCTCCCAAAGTGTTGGAATTACAGGCATGAGCCACTGCGCCTGGCCCATTTCTTATAGAAAAATATATTATTTCATCGTTACTGAAGAAATGTTTCATAATCCCTACCCCCTAGAAAAATTACCTACAGTCACTCACTGAATACCTTAATAGAATAGTAGAGATATCAGTTTTTGGGTAAATCTTTACATCTGACTCTGGCATTTGGTAATATGATTTTTAAAAGTTTATAGTAAATACCTTCTCCTTTTTCTATATGAAAAATGGTTGCAAAACGTTCCATTTGGTACAGTAATTCTCAACCCAAGGGTAAGAAAGTTATCAAAATCTCCTAGTGGGGTTTTTCAATTGCACAGGCCATGCTTTCTGACCCCTTGTCTGATTTATTTTTCTGGGTGAAGAACTCTACTCACCCCCGTAAACTTATGTTGATCATGAAAATGTTTCATCCCTTCTTGAAGTTGTTGAACAGATGTTTTATAAGTACAGTTGGTCCTCTGTATCCGTGGGTTCTGCATTGCATTTCAAAAATATTGGGGAACACAAAACAATAAAAAATAGTAACAACAATAAAAAGCAATACAGTATAACTATTTATATGGCATTTAAATTGTATTAGGTATTATAAGTAATCTAGAGATTATTTAAAGTATGTGAGCCAGGTGTGGTGGCTCATGCCTGTAATCCCATCACCGTGGGAGGCTGAGGTGGGCTGATCATCTGAGGTCAGGAGTTCAAGACCAGCCTGGCCAACATGGCAAAACCCCATCACTACTAAAAACTAAAAATACAAAAATTAGCCAGGCATGGTGGTGTGTGCCTGTAATCCCAGCTACTTGGGAGGCCGAGGCGGGAGAATTGCTTGAACCCAGGAGGTGGAGGTTGCAGTGAGCCAAGATCACGCCACTGCACTCTAGCCTGGGTGACAGAGCAAGACTCTGTCTCGATAAATAAATAAATAAATAAATTAAAGTATATGATATGTAAGGATGTGTGTAGGTTATATACAAATACTATGCCATTTTATATAAGGGACTTGAGCTTGAGCATCCTCGGATTTCGATATCTAAGGGGAGGAGGGAGGTGTCCTGGAACCAATCCTCTGTGGATACCAAGGGACATCTGTACTCCTGGTACCAGGCACTGTTTCAGACTCTGGGAAATCCAAGTAAAACAGATAACCAGCTCTGCACTCACAGAGCTGACATTCTAGACTGTATAAGGAAATGTATAATTAGGCAATAATAATAAGTGCTTTGAATAAGAATAAAGCAGAGTAACTGGGGGGAGGAGTGCTATTTTATACATGGTATGTCTGATAAGGTGATATTTGAGTAGAGACCTGGGGTAAGGGAGCCAGCTATGCAGTAGTAAGGCATAGTGAGATAAGTAAGACAGAGAAAGCATCAGGTGGAAAAGCTCCCTAGTAGGAGTGTGCTGGATATCTTCAAGTCACAGGAAGGAGGCCACTGTGGCCAGTATTCAGTGAACAAAGGTATAGCCATAAGAGATGAGATCAGAGGGGGACTGGAGGCCCCAGTCATGTAGGGCCTTATTAGGACACAAGAACAGCTCACCTTTACTCTGAATGAGATGGGAGCCTTTGGAAGGTTTTGAATAGACATATAACATGATTTTGATTTAAATTGTACAGTGATCTCTCAGGCTGTTGTGTGGAGAATAAAGTATGTGTGCAAAGATAGATCTGGGAGACTAGGTGTCTACTGCAATAGTTCAAGCAAGAAATGATGGTAGCTATGAAAGTAATCAGTGAGAATGGGTGAGAATCTGACTATATTTTCCTTAAATATGTTAAACAAGAAGGTTGATAACACTGAATCATCCAGTCAGTGGATGAGCCATTCCACTAGAGTGGGTAAATTACTTTCCAGTTTTTTGTTCATGGTCAGTAAAAACAAGCCTCTGATTTTTGCCTGTTTTTTTGCCCATAGGTACCAGCATGTGTTACATAGAAATCTCATTTATTTGGCTACCATTGCAGATGCCAGTCCAACCAGCACTTCAAAAGCAGTGGAATAATCTTTCAAAAGCAATAGAATAATCTTGCATTTGGCTGTCGTGAGGAGTAATTGAATGTAATCCATCTCTTACAAAATGGAGACAGGGTCTTTACCAACTCAACTGGTTAAAACATGAATGAAACCTCTGTGGCTCTTTCAAAACATGTGAAAATGTGAAGAAAGTTACTAAATTAACTGTATTCTCAATGTAATTATTTTTTAAATAATTAAGCAAATACCTCAATAAGTTGAGCCCAGGTGTCCTCTTTCCTGAGCTTAGAGCATGTTTGGATAACAAAGACATCACTGGGATGTTCAAGTCTACTTTTTAGCTTCAACCTGAAGAGGAAACTGAGTAGGTGTTGGGCAGGAATTGGTGAGACTCCTGACTTGAGACCTTGCTAAATGGACATGTAACTGTGTGCTCCTTCCTACCAGTTTGTAAATGTGGTCCCCCTGACTGCTGTTTTCAGATTGCTTTGAAATAAAGGTTATTTTTCTATAAAATACTGATGTGGAGGTATAGAAGTTTTCATGTAATAAGTATTCCATTTGGTTTTCAAGAATAACTGTGAGGACTTAACCGTAAAGTATATAACAACAATACTATTATCATTGCCAACAAAATGAATAGTGATTTCTAATTATTATCTAATATCATCTGATAATAGATGATGTTTAATTTTCTTCAGTTATCAGATAATGTATTTTTGTTGATTTGTCTGAACCAGAATCCAAATAAGATTCACATTGTATTTTGTTGATGTTCCTTTAAGTCACTTAAAGAATAAATAGTTCCTTTTTTTCTTTGTTGAAATAACTGTTTATCCTAGAATTTTCTCATGTTCTACATGTAGTTGTATCTCTGTAGTGTTGTTAACTATGTGCCACTATCATCCACTTTTCCTGTAAACTAGTAGACCTAAAGGCTCATGCAGACTCATGTTCTAATATTTTTAGCAGGAATATATTAGAAGGTGATAAGTACTTGCTTTTGCATCACATAAGGAGTGACCTGACTTATTTTCAAGTTCCCAACCAGCCTTCCACTTAAATTATGATCCACCCAGCTTTGATCTGGTAATTCATTAGGGATTACATAATGAGCATTTTCTAATTTATCATTCTTTCTGACTTTATTAGCTGTATTCTATAAAAAAAACTTTCACTCTTGGAGATTTATCTGAAAGACGAGGCAAAGAGATTCTTGTAAGTATATACAAAATTAGAAGCCCAGGTCCCTGCTCCTTTTTTTGAAGTCAAGGGTTGCAACCTAGGGCAACTGTAAAATACATGTAAATAGTGAAGAGAGAACTCATTTTGAATCCCAGCTCTATCCCTTAACCTCTGAAAGCTCTGTTTCTTCACCTCTAAAGTGAGGATAATGAAAATAGCATCTGCCTCCTGAGGTTGTGAGATTGAGATAACATGGTTGAGAACTGGGCACATGTTAATCTATGTTATCACTAATGTGTTATCTGAGGGCTCTGGCTCTTTTTTTTCTTCTTTTTTTGGTTTTTGTTTTGTTTTGGTTTTGGTTTTTTTTGAGATGGAATCTCGCTCTGTCGGAGTGCAGTGATGCAATTTCGGCTCACTGCAACCTCTACCTCCCAGGTTCAAGTGATTCTCCTGCCTCAGCCTCCCAAGTAGCTGGGATTACAGGCATGCGCCACCATGCCTGGCTAATTTTTGTATTTTTAGTAGAGACGAGGTTTCTCCATGTTGGTCAGGCTGGTCTCGTACTCACGACCTCAGGTGATCCGCCTGCCCCGGCCTCCTAAAGTGCTGGGATTACAAGCATGAGCCACCGTGCCCAGCCGATCATTTCTATTTTCTAGAAAATTATTTTGTCTGTTTCCCCACTAGCATTCCTGACTGTTTTCCAGAGTCCTATCCCCTGAAGTTCCAATTGCTGGCATAATCACACTAAAAGGCTGAACCCCAGAATCATTACCTGAAAATTCATACTACCAATGGTTCTCCTTCATAGTAAATCATGGACAAATTAAGCCTGAGTTTGTAAACTCTTTGGATACCAACTTTATACCACTCTTGGAAGAGATGGAGGAGGTGTCAGTCATTTTGGTTGATACTAGCCCTAGGCCTGCCTTGTCCCAGGAGTTTCTTCACCTTAACCACAGACCAAATTGCATCTTTATCTTCCAATCATCTAAAATATAATTTCAAATCACGAGACAGAATAAAATAATCTTTGAGAGAGGCAGGACCTTAGAAAGGAGATATTTTATCTCATTTATTTTACAGATGAAGAAAGTCAACTTCAGAGAGATCAAAGTGATTTGTCTCAGGTCACATAACCAGTGGCAGAAAGAACAGAATTGCTGGAATGTCAAGATAAGAATGAATTCCAGGTTTAAAGTTCTTTAAGTACATCCCAAATTAAATATTTCATTCCTGAGCTCTAAAACCTATTTACATTGAAGCCTGATGTCCTAAACACAGTAATTACAAAGCTGGGCAATGGTCTCCATCCTTTCATGAATCCATGTATGAAAGTTAGCTTTATCAAACTATTTCATCTCCAGAAAGGCATGTACATTTCATACTGTTCAAATCTGTAACTGTCAGCAAAATCAGACCCAAGACCGCTAGCTTCTCAATTCACCCTACAGACTGCTCCTCTAATAGACACACTGGACTCTCAGAGAGGTAGAATGGACAAGCTCTAACAAAGGACAGCACTTCTGTGATGGTGTGGAAGTACCAAAGGTTTGACTGCACTTTAAAAAGGTGACATGGACGGCTGGGTGCGGTGACTCACGCCTGTAATCCCAGCACTTTGGGAGGCCAATGCGGGCATATCACAAGGTCAGGAGATTGAGACCAGTCTGGCCAACATGGTGAAACCCTGTCTCTACTAAAAATACAAAAAAATTGGCCAGGTGTGGTGGCGTGTACCTGTAGTCTCAGCTACTCTGGAGGCTGAGGCAGGGGAATCGCTTGATCTCAGGAGGCAGAGGTTGCAGTGAGCCAAGGTTGTGCCACTGCACTCCAACCTGGGCGACGGAGCGAGACTTTGTCTCAAAAAAAACAAAAGGTGACATAGGTGCAGAAACAGGTCGGAAATGATCTAAGTCAAGCTTGTCCAACCCGACACCCATGGACCACATGTGGCCCAGGACAACTTTGGGTGCAGCCCAACACAAATTCATAAACTTTCAAGAAATAGGAGATTTTGTTGCGATTTTAAGCTCATTGGCTATTGTTAGTGTTAGTGTATTTTATGTACGGCTGAAGACAATTATTCTTCCAATGTGGCCCAGGTAAACCAAAAGATTGGACACCCAATCTAAGTGAGCCCAATTTCCAAATTTACTATAAAACTACGGTAATTAAAACAGTGTGCCACTTCACATCCATTAGGATGGCAATAAAGAAAACCAAAAAATAACAAGTGTTGGTGATGATGTGGAAAAACTGGAACCTTTGTGCACTGCTGATAGAAATGTAAAATAGTGCACCTATGGAAAACAGTATGGTAATTCCTGGAAAAATCTTAAATGGAATTAGCTTATGATCCAGTGATTCCATTTCTGGGCATACATCCAAAATAATTGAAAGCAGGTTTCAAAGAGGTATTTATACACCCACGTTCATAACAGTACTATTTACAACAGCCAAAAGGTAGAAGCAATCTAAATATCCACTGATATATGAATGGATAGACAAAATATGATATACACATACAATGGAATATTATTCAGCCTCAAAAAAGGAAATTCTGACATGCTACAACATGGACGAAATGGAAGACATGCAAAGTGAAATCACCCAGTTACAAAAGAACAACTTTTTTTTTTTTTTTTTTGAGACAGAGTCTCACTCTGTCGCCCAGGCTGGAGGACAGTGGTGCAATCTCGGCTCACTGCAATCTCTACCTCCCGGGTTCAAGTGATTCTCCTGCCTCAGCCTCCTGAGTAGCTGGGATTACAGGTGCCTGCCACCACGCTCTGCTAATTTTTTGTATTTTTAGTAGAGACGGCGTTTCATCATGTTGGCCAGGCTGGTCTCGAACTCCTGACCTCATGTGATCCACCCACCTCGGCCTCCCAGAGTGCAGGGATTACAGGTGTGAGCCACCGCACCTAGCCTAAAAGAACAAATATTGTATGATTTTACTCACATATGAGTAGACAAATACTAGAGTAGACAAATTTACAGAGAGAAAGTAGAAGGGTGGTGCCAGGAACTTGGGAAAAGAGGGAAATGGGAAGTTACTGTTTAATAATACAGAGTTTCAGTTTTGCAAGATGGAAAATGTTCTGTGGACGGATGGTAGGTACTGAGGGTTGTAAAACCGTGTGAAATACAGTTAATGCCAGTGAACTGTACACTTAAAAATGGTAACTTTCATGTAGTGTGTGTATATATATATATATATATATTTTTTTTTTTTTTTTTTTTTTTGAGACGGAGTCTCGCTCTGTCGCCCAGGCTGGAATGCAGTGGCCCGATCTCGGCTTACTGCAAGCTCTGCCTCCCGGGTTCGCGCCATTCTCCTGCCTCAGCCTCCTGAGTAGCTGGGACTACAGGCGCCCGCCACCACGCCCGGCTAATTTTTTGTATTTTTAGTAGAGACAGGGTTTCACCGTGTTAGCCAGGATGGTCTCGATCTCCTGACCTCGTGATCCGTCTGCCTTGGCCTCCCAAATTGCTGGGATTACAGGCATGAGCCACCGCGCCTGGCCCATCTAATGTATATTTTATAGTTTAAAAAAGAAACTTAAAAAATAGTGTGGTACTCAGACGCAGACCATTGGAACAAAAATCCAGAAATAGACCCACACATATATGGTCACAAGGCGAAGGTAATTCAATGTATAAGAGTCTTTTCAACAAATGGTAATGGAACGACTGTATATCCCGATAGGAAAATGTTGACACTTACTTCACAACATAAGCAAAAATTAATGCTATTTAGATCATAGACTTACACGTTAAAGACTGTAAAACATATATGAGAACACAGAATATCTTCACGAACTTGAGGTAGGCAGATATTTCCTAGCACAGAAAAAGCACAAACCATAAAATATAAAACTGACCAATTGACGTAATCAGAATTAAAAACTTCTTTGCCAAAAACACGGTCAAAACAATGAAACGACAGGCCCAGATTGGGAGAAAGACTTCGCAATCATTTACGAAACGAAAGATTTTCATTCAGAGCACACATATATCTAACAAAACATTTGTATCCAGAACTGTTAAACACGAAGGACCAGATTTAAAAACGGACAGAAGACTGGAAGTGAAACTTCACAAAAGATGCAGAATGGCCAGTAAGCACAGGACAGAAACGGTGCCAGTGACGCTGGTGCCAAAGCGGGAAGGAACGCATTACTCAGCCTAAAAGACCTAACACTAGGAAACGGACAAAACCACCCCCGGCCAAAAAGAACACAGAGCAACACAACGTCTTGGCTAACGAAAACTCAAAGCCTCAATTCACTCAGTTCCTTCACAGCGCTCGGTAACAGGGAAGTCTCGCGATATCGGAAAATGCGCCACGCTCACAGCCACATCGGACAAGATGGAGGGCGCAGGCGCATCCACGGCTTTCGGATTGGGCGACTGACTTCAAAGTGGGGGGCGAACAGGGGGCGCGCAAGTATAGAAGCGCTGGCTGGAGGCTCCTCCAGCGCTCCCCAGACACGCCCCCGTGCGTAGGCCCTCGCTGCCGCCACCTTCGGTTGACCACCCCCATCTAGACTGTACTCTCGCGGTATTTGTCCCGACTCTCGCGGGGTTTAGCGTGGCATTGGGAGGCCGGGCCCGGGGGAGGAGACGGCGTTCCGTTAGCGGCGTTGGGGTCTGGCTGCAGTGGTAGTGCTTTCTCCTCTGCTCACGGGGACCCGCTCAGGCTGGAGGCCAGCCAGGTGAAGAGCTCGCCCGCATGCGTGCGCGCTGCGTGGGAGCCGCGAGGCCCGGGGCGGGAGGGGGCCTCGTCTTGGCCTCCTGCGCTGTCGCGACGGGCCGGCGTGAGGCACCGTGGCGCGGACTTCGTCTCAGCCCCGCCCTCGCCCCTGCCCTCGCCCCCGCCCTCGCCCCCGCCCTCGCCCCCGCCCTCGCCCCTGCCCTGACCGCTTTCCTCCCCCTCTCTCCCAGCTCTTGCTGCCACCTCGGTCGCGATGGGGGCGCAGGACCGGCCGCAGTGCCACTTCGATATCGAGATCAACCGGGAGCCGGGTGAGCTGGAAACTGGGGAGCGCTGCTGGGGCCGAGGCCTGCCTTGGCGAAGGGGAGGGGTCTACTCTCAGCAACCCTCCCCCCGACCTGTTTGGGAGCGGGTAGGAGGCGCAGTCAACTTTCCGTTTTCTCTTGAGAGAAAATCAGTGGGAGAGGAAGGTGGCCTGGGCACGCCCCTAACTCGCAGTCCGGGCCTCTTCCTGCCAAACCCCACACACCCCGCTGCATCTCCGGACTTAGTCTAGTAGCCAGCCTGGCGCCAAGAAAAGGAGGTGCAGTTCTTTGAGGACTTTTTCTCTCCCAGTGTCTCCGTGGGGCAGACACTCCTTATCCGATTTCCGGTTATCTTGCTTGGTGCTATGAAGTTTCAACTAGTGGGAAATATTGTGTTTCCTAATCACGATATATCACTAATATGTTAACGTTGCCTCTATTTTTCCTTAAGAATCTTCAGCTAGAATTTCGTGGTTCCTGGGAAAATGGCTTAGTGAACGTCTTTTGTGATAAACCAGAGCATTGTGTACCAGCAGAATTGCAGCATGCACGCACTTAGCATTAATGTTTGTCTTTAGGGAATCCAGACATTTGTTAGTGTATTTTTTTTACATGAAACATTTCCTTCTAAAGTGTAGTTATTTCCTTCTAAGTAGCAGAGCGTGCAGGGTTTCAAACTGTTTTCTTAGCTTTTACTGTTATCCGTGACAAAAGTTTTAATTGGAGGCATATATATATATTGTCTTTGTGCAATATCTTGTTCTGCATTTTCTTATGAGAGCATGCTACTGTTCTAGGGTCTGGAGATAGAGCAGCGCATAAAACAAAGGTCTCTCTTCCTTTTATAGTTGATATTCTATTGGGGGGAAGACAGACAACTAGGAAAAAAATAACAGTGACTTGTAGTTGGGATACTATTTTAATAAGTTGGTCAGACAAGGCCATTTTGAGAAGATGACATTTAAGCAGATATCAGAAGGAGATGAAGTGAGCCATATTTAAGAAGAGCATTCCTGGTAGAGGGAAACAGCACAGCCCTGAGGTGAGGAGTAGTATACAGTCAGGCGCCAAATGACATTTCTGTCTCTAACAATGGTCTTATATATAATACTTTTTTTGGTAACTTTTTAATGTTTAGCTGTGTTTAGATACAGAAATACTTCATTGTGTTAATGTTGCCTACGGTATTCAGTGGAGTAACATCCTGTACAGGTTTGTAGCCTAGGAGCAAATAGACCGTATAGCTTAGGTGTGTAGTAGGCCGTACCATCTAGGTGTGTTTAAGTACATTCCATGATGTTCACACAGTGACGAAATTGCCTAATTACACATTTCTCAGAATCTGTCCTGGTTATTGAACAATAGAGGACTGTACTTGCATGTTTGAGGGACTGCAAGGTGCCCAGTATGGCTGGAGAAGAAGAGGGAAGAGAATAGTAGGAAATGGCCTGTAGGACTGATTCAGTGAGGTGGGAAGATATTAAAGGGTTTTGAGCAAAGGGATGAGATAATCCTAGAAATTTGGTTGCCTTCTCTCTCTCTTTTTAATGTTTTTAGCCTTGATTGATCTTTTTTTTTTAAAAAATAAGGGTTACTAGAAAGCCTTGATGGACCTTAATCTTTATTCTGTAGTGAATCCATGCTTCAGATAACAGGGTTATTTTTTATTAAGAATTAAAAATAGCTCACGCCTGTAATCCCAGCACTTCAGGAGGCAGATGCGGGTGGATCATTTTGAGATCAGGAGTTCGAGACGAGCCTGGCCAACATGGTGAAACCCCATCTCTACAAAAAATACAAAAATTAGCTGGGCATGGTGGCTCTCTTAGTTTTTGCCTGTAGTCCCAGCTATTTGGGAGGCTGAGGCTGGAGGATTGCTTGAGCCTGGGAAGCAGAGGTTGCAGTGAGTAGAGATTATACCACTGCATGTCAGCCTGGGTGACAGAGTGAGACCCTGTCTCAAAAAAAAAAAAAAAACAAAAGAAAAATAGTAGATAGCTGAAAAGTGGAAGTATGACCAAGTATGGTGGCTCATACCAGTAATTCCAGTACTTAGGGAGGCCCAGGCAGGAGGATTGCTTGAAGCCAGGAGTTTGAGACCAGCCTAGGCAATACAGCAAGACCCTGTCTCTACAAAAAAAAATTTTTTTTAATTAGCCAGGCATGGTGGTGCTCACCTGTACTTGGAAGGGTGAGGTGGGAGGATGGCTTGAGCTCAGGAGTTTAAGGCTGCCATGAGCTGTGATTGCACCACTGCACTCAGGCTTGGTCAGCAGAGCAAGATCCTGTTTCTAAAAAAAAAAAAAAAAAAAAAGCTTAAGAAAAAGTACAAGTAAAAATTTCTGTAGTTAAGTACTCCTTTCCTAGTAAATGTTGAGATCCTAGATTTGCACATAACCTGTGTTGTGAAAAATCTCCAGAATATGTTTGACAAATGTTCAATGAACCTCAGTCCTCAACATCCAAGGCAATTCATTGTGATAGATGTGTAGATGTGATTAGCACTCTTGAGAACGCTGAATCATATAAAACAAGGAAATGCAATGCTTACATCATTGTTCTAGGTTTAATCATTTGATAATTGGCAATTTCATATGGTTCAGTCTTGTAAAATACTAGCACTTTTTGAGTATATTAACTAAATAGTGGATTTTACACAACTTTTTTTTTTGAGACAAAGTCTCACTTTTTCACTCAGGCTGGAGTGCAATGGCGCCATCTCGGCTCGGTGCAACCTCCACCTCCCAGATTCAAACGATTTTCCTGCCTCAGCCTCCTCAGTAGCTGGGATTACAGGCATGTGCCACCACCCCCGGCTAATTTTTGTATTTTTGTTAGAGACAGGGTTTCACCATGTTAGCCAGGCTGGTCTGAACTCCTGACCTCAAGTGATCTGCCCACCTCGGCCTTCCAAAATACTAGAATTACAGGTGTGAGCCACGGCACCCAGCCTGTGGTTTTTATTAAAGAAATTGGTGCATTTTATCTAAGTTATCAAGTTTATGTGCTTAGAGTTGTTTGTCACAGCCTCTTTTAATATCTGTCGGGTCTGTAGTGATGTCTCTTTTCATTCCTGATATTGATAATTTTTCCTTTTGTCTTTTTCCTTTGTCAGTCTGAGTATTCATTATACATTTTCAAAGAACCAGATTTTGATCTGATTGAATTTTGTTTCTATTTTTGTTTTCAATTTCATTGTTTCTTTCTTTCCAATGCTTGCTTCAGTTTTTATTTTGTTCTTTTTCTAGTTTCTTAATGTTGAAGCATAGATTGTTGATTTGATACCTTTTTTTTTTGAGACAGAGTCTCAAATGACTTCTAATTTAATTCTGTTATGGCTAGAGAACACACATGATTTCAGTTCTTTGTGCACTTGAATGTACATTCTGCTGTTTTTGTGTAGTGTGTTCTATAAATGTCAAATCCAGTTGGCTATTAGTGTTGGTCAATTCTTTTATATCTTTGCTGATTTTCTACTTGTTTACTGATTACCAAGAGAAGAGTATTGAAGTCTGCAACTGTAACAACTGTAATTGTGGATTTATCTATTTCTCTCCTTTTTTCTTTTTTGAGACTGAGTCTTGCTCTGTTGCCCAGGCTGGAATGCTGGAGTGCAGTGGCATGATCTTGGCTCACCACACCCTCTGCCTTCCTGGTTCAAGTGATTCTCGTGCCTCTGCCTCCCCAGTAGCTGGGACTACGGGTGTGAGCTACCATGCCTGGCTAATTTTTTGTATTTTTAGTAGAGGCAGGGTTTCTTCATGATGCCCAGGCTGGTCTTGAACTCCTGGGCCCAAGCAATCCACCTGCCTCGGCTTCCTGAAGTGCTGGGATTACAGGCATGAGCCACCATGCCCGGCCGTATTTCTCTTTTAAGTTCTCTTAGTTTTTGCTTCATTTATTTTGAGGCTGTTAGGTGGGTGCATACATATTTAGGATTGTTGTCTTCTTAGTGAACTCTTTTATTATTATGTAATGACACCTTATATTCCTAGTAACTTTCCTGGCTCTGAAGTTTCCTTTGCCTCAGATATGAATATAGTTACTTCAGTTTTATTAGTGTTTACATGGTATGTAATTTTCAATCCTTTTACTTTTAACCTTTCTATATAGTATTTAAAGTGGATTTCTTGTAGATATCAAATAGATGGGTCTTGTCCCACTCTGACAATGTCTTTCAGTCAGTATGTTTAACTATATATATTTAATATAATTATTGTTATGTTTGGATTTGCTTTACTGCTTAAGATTCATAAAAACAGACTTGAAAATGTGTTTTTAGCAAACATTGTAAAGTATTTGGAAGTGATACCAAGAAATTAGTCTTAAGAGGTGACAAAGGATTCAGGCAAATGTTTGAGTGCTACTTGTGTCCTTGGTCAAGCCGTTTAACAACCTCTTTGTGAAATGGAAGTACTATACAGTTTTGTTCTTAATTTGGTTCCAAAGCTTACAGGACAGGAAAATTTGCTTATATTCAAAATTAAACTAAACTTTAGACTCACATTCAAAATAGCTCATCCTTCGAGAGAGGTATATGGGATCTGGTTTGTTCTGAGGGAATAGGAGAAATGCATCTTCCCTCTCAAGGTCACCCTGGGTCATAAGCTCATGAGTAGAGTGACTAGATGCAATGGCCTGAAATTTAAATGACTTGCACTGTATGTGCTCATTAACCTATTAGTTATATTATTAACCTCATAATAGGACTCCAGTGTAATAGTGCTTACGTAATAAGATTGTTGAGAAGAGTAATTAAATAATACCATCTTATAGATTGTGTTTTTGTAACATGAACTTACTCTAATAGGAACAAAATAGAGTAAGAAGCACAGTTTTAATTAGGCACACTACTGTTTGGTATAACAATCGGATAAGCAGGTGGGGAAGAGTGGTGTGGGAGAGAAGAGGAGTTGGATAGCACTGCTGCTCTGAGTCCTTCTTGTTTGTCCTAACTGATTTGAAGGCCACTATGCTATGACAGTGCTGGGAATGGAGACAGAAATGAGGTTTGGTCAGTTGTAGGGTTTCCTCAATGATATTTAGATTTTATAACATCCTCTTACAGCTAAAATTTATTATTGATACTCCTAAAGAGAAAAATATTTTTACTGCAACTGGAAACTCCTTTGTCCCCCCCAGTTCCCATTTTTCTATGGAAACAGTTGTTTTTATATGTGATTTTCGATAATGCAGTGTTTCTTAAAATTCTATCACTGTTCTTGTAGAGCAGTCTGTATTTGTTAAGTATATATAGTACAGTATCTGATTTTTTTTTTAAAGTTGCTTTAAGTATTCCATGTGCAGGAGTATGAACACTAAGTCAAGTTAAGGGGCTTTCATATTTAGGTATTGTGCAGGTAGACCTTTGATTTTGGTCCCTTTTGTTCCCAGAGACTGTATCTTAAAGTCCAAGAGACAGTGCTGTAGAGTGAAATCCTGAATTCCTGCTTTCACTCCTTAACTATGTATGTATACTTGTACAAAGAATTGAAGCCTGATTCTTAATTCAGCAATGTTTATTTTATTAAACACCAATTAATCTTTATGTAATCACCTTTTAACATTTTTTAATATTTTGTCTTTTATTTTAAATTTTTAGTTTTTTCTTGGCCAGGCACAGTGGCTCATGCTTGTAATCCCAGCACTTTGGGAGGCCAAGGCAGGAGGATTGCTTGAGCATAGGAGTTAGAAACCTACTAGCCTGGGCAACATAGTGAGACACTATCCGTAAAAAAAAAAAATTTCCTTTTGCTTTTTCTTTAGAGACAGGGTATCACTGTGTTGCTCATGCTGGAGCAATGTGACTATTCACAGGCATGATCATAGTGTGGTGTAGCCTCAAACTCCTGGTCTCAAGTGATTCTCCTATCTCAGCTTTCTGATATGTAGTCACTTTTGGTGACTGTATAGTTTACCCTCATATGAAAATACCTTGTATTAGTTAGGCTAAATGATAAGATTGGTTCTAACATAAAGGTTAAATAACAGTACTTAAAACAATATAAAAGTTTTGCTTTTCTGTCACACAGCACTCAGAGTCAGCAGATCAGGACTGTCCATGTGAGGGATCCAGGCTCTTTTTGTGTCGATACCGTGTTACTCTTGACATGGGGTGGGTGCATGCAGCTCTTAACAGAAAGATTCAAGTTTGATAGATACAGAAGAATTGATGGAATCAGAAGAATCATCATTTTGCAAGCCCCAGGGTAATAACTGGTTCAGAAAGTAGTCATCAGTGGCCAAACCATAGGTGAAAAGTTGTGCTGTGTGCAATGTATCCAACAGATTATTAATTTAAAATGGAGGAAAATTCCTTTACAACTAAGATGTGGCTAATATCTCAGTTATAAAGGTATTTTAACAGGTCGGGCTGACATGCTTTCTAATGGGGTGCAAAAACAAAAAGATGGAGATGGAGACTATTTTAGATTAAAAGAGGCCAACAAATGAAAACCAAATGGGTATATAATGCTTGAATGAGATTCCTGGATTTTAAAAAATAGATGTATATTTGTCAGTAAACTAGAAGGAACTCAAATGCTAATCAGTTGAGGATTGGTTGAGTAAAATTTGATAACAGCCAAACAACAGAATTCCGTTCAGCCATTAAAAAGAATGAAAAGGGGGGCCGGGCGCGGTGGCTCAAGCCTGTAATCCCAGCACTTTGGGAGGCCGAGGCGGGCGGATCACGAGGTCAGGAGATCGAGACCATCCTGGCTAACACAGTGAAACCCCATCTCTACTAAAAATACAAAAAATTAGCCGGACGTGTTGGCGGGCGCCTGTAGTCCCAGCTACTCGGGAGGCTGAGGCAGGAGAATGGCATGAACCCGGGAGGCGGAGCTTGCAGTGAGCCGAGATCGCGCCATTGCACTCCCGCCTGGGAGACAGAGCAAGACTCCGTCTCAAAAAAAAAAAAAAAAAAAAAAAGGGGAAAAAACATGTAAAGGGCATTGTAGGGGTAGTTGGGTAAATTTGAATGTGGACTATTAGGAGGAGTTTTTTCCCACAGTAACAGATTCTTCAAAGCCAACTAAGTGTCCAACAATTCACTTTGATTCTGGACACTATCTACCTAGAGTTAGTGTCATATTCCACAAGTTAAGAGAAATCAGTTCCACAAGACTGCTCCCACTGCAGGCATGCCAATCGCAAGTCCTGAGTCACTCTTTTTTTTTTGTTTGTTTCCTTCTTGTCATCCAGGCTGGAGTGCAATGGCGTGATCTCGGCTCACTGCAAACTCTGCCTCCCAGGTTCAAGTGATTCTTGTGCCTCGGCCTCCCAAGTAGCTGGGATTACAGGCACCCGCCACCACACCCGGCTACTTTTTGTATTTTTTATTAGATACAGGGTTTCACCATGTTGGCCAAGCTGGTCCTAAACTCCTGACCTCAGGTAATCCACCCACCTCGGCCTGCGTGAGCCACTGCAACTGGCCTCTGAGTCACTCTTACTTCTGACCAACCAGCTGTAAATTAGGGGTTTCTACAACCCCCTGCTCAGCTTCAGTAATTTGCTAGAGCAGCTCACAGAACTTAGGAAGCCAGTTGGCTTACTATTACTGGTTTATTATAAAGGATATAACTCAGGAACAACCAAACAGAAGAGATGCCTAGGGCAAGGTATTGTAGGTGCAGAGGGTGGGGAGATGCATGGGCCTTCTGGACATGCCACCTCCCTCATTGTGTTCACCAGTCTGGAAGCTCTCTCTAAGCCCTGCCATTTAGGGGGTTTTGTGGCTAAAAACATATGTATGAATGATCAATTATTTCATCACGTATGATTGCATATGTGTGATCAATTATTAACTGAATCTCCAGCTCCTCTTCTCTCTCTGAAGGTTGGAAAGTGAGGCTGAAAGTTCTAGACCTCTAACCAAGGCATGGTTTTTCTGGCAACCAGCCCCTATCCTGAAGCTATCTGGGGGTCTGCCAAGAGTCTCTTCTTTGGATGCGAATGCTAAGGGATTTAAGTGTTCTCTTTCAAGAATCTGAGAGAAATATCAAATAGTAAGCTGGGTATGGTGGCTCATGCCTGTAATCCCAGCACTTTGGGAGGCCGAGGCAGGCAGATCACTTGAGGTCAGGAGTTCCAGACAAGCCTGGCCAACGTGGTGAAACCCTGACCACTAAAAAGAAGTACAAAAATTAGCCGGGCATGGTGGCGAGCACCTGTAATCACAGCTACTCAGGAGGCTAAGGCAGGAGAATTGCTTGAACCTGGGAGGTAGAGGTTGCAGTGAGCTGAGATCACGCCACTGCACTCCTGCCTGGGCAATAGAGCAAGACTCTTATATCAAAAAAAAAAAAAAAAAAGAAGACCCCATCAAAAAGTGGGCGAGGGTCATGAACAGACACTTCTCAAAAGAAGACATTTATGTAGCCAAAAAACACATGAAAACATGCTCATCATTACTGGCCATCAGAGAAATGCAAATCAAAACCACAATGAGATACCATCTCACACCAGTTAGAATGGCGATCGTTAAAAAGTCAGGAAACAACAGGTGCTGGAGAGGATGTGGAGAAATAGGAACACTTTTACACTGTTGGTGGGACTGTAAACTAGTTCAACCATTGTGGATGTCAGTGTGGCGATTCCTCAGGGATCTAGAACTAGAAATACCATTTGACCCAGTCATCCCATTAGTGGGTGTATACCCAAAGGACTATAAATCATGCTGCTATAAAGACACATGCACACGTATGTTTATTGCGGCACTATTCACAATAGCAAAGACTTGGAACCAACCCAAATGTCCAACAACGATAGACTGGATTAAGAAAATGTGGCACATATACACCATGGAATACTATGCAGCCATAAAAAATGATGAGTTCATGTCCTTTGTAGGAACATAAATGAAACTGGAAATCATCATTCTCAGTAAACTGCCGCAAGGACAAAAAACCAAACGCCGCATGTTCTCACTCATAGGTAGGAATTGAACAATGAGAACACATGGCCACAGGAAGGGGAACGTCACACTCTGGGGACTGTTGTGGGGTGGGGGGATGGGGGAGGGACAGCATTAGGAGATATACCTAATGCTAAATGACGAGTTAATGGGTACAGCACACCAACATGGCACATGGATACATATGTAACAAACCTGCACATTGTGCACATGTACCTAAAACTTAAAGTATAATAATAATAAAATAAAATAAAAAAGAAGAAGAAAGATCAAATAGAACAAAAGATGCTCCTATCAGTCCTATCACTTAGAAAATTACAAGTTTTAGGAGCACTGTGCTAGAAACTGGGGACAGAGGTCAAATGGAACTGGGGACAGAGGTCAAATGTTAATGTTTCATGTTATGCCACAACTATGGAGTAGATGATAATCACTATTAAATTTATTCGGTGTAGTGGTTTTGGATTTAAGTAGCAGAATATTTTTATTCTTTAGGAATATAAGCGGAAGTATTAATAATTAGGGGTGAAGTGTCACAGTGTCTTTAACTTTCAGTTTGTTCCAGAAGATTGTGTGTCTAGAGAGGGATAAATATGGCAAAACGTCTTTGTAGATTTGAAAATTTCGAAACAAAAGTTCAAGGAGGGGAATTGCACATTTATTCTTTCAGACAACCTTCAGGATCATTTTGTCAAGTTCCCTCAGAAATCTCACTGGTATTTTTGAAGGTTGCAATTAAATTATAGGTTACTCTAGGGAATATTGGGCACATTTGCAATTTTGAGTCTTGTCCAAGAACAAGGTATCTCTCCCTTTATTCATGTTGGCATTATGCCTCTCAAAGTTGGAGTTTTGTTTTTATAGATCCTATACTCTTATGGTTATGTAGTTAGAATGTTTCTTGTTGCTTTTGAAAATGTGATTTTTACTGTATTTTTTTTCTACTCGTTCTTGTTTGTCATAATATAAATATCAACAACTTCAGTATCTGTTGGTATTTCATTTGGTTCTTTTGGGCATTCTAGGTGTATAGCTGATGTTTCAAATGATAATAAATATGCTCTTTTTTACTTGTAAATCTCTCATATTGTCCTCTTGTCTACTTACATTGACTAGAATTTCCTTTTTTTTTTTTTTTCCGAGACGGAGTTTCGCTCTTGTTTCCCAGGCTGGAGTGCAAAATGGTGCAATCTTTCGGCTCACCGCAACCTCTGCCGCCCGCGTTCAAGCGATTCTCCTGCCTCAGCCTCCCGAGTAGCTGGGATTACAGGAGTGAGCCACCACACCCGCTAATTTTGTATTTTTAGTAGAGACGGGGTTTCTCCATGTTGGTCAGGCTGGTCTCGAACTCCCGACCTCAGGTGATCCGCCCGCCTCAGCCTCCCAAAGTGCTGGGATTATAGGCATGAGCCACTATGCCCAGCCTACATTGACTAGAATTTCTGAAACAGCATTAAACAGTAGTGATGCTAACAACTACTTTTGACTTGTTTCCTGCTTCAGTGGAATTAATGCTATAGGAGTGTTTCACCATTAAACATAATGCTGATTGTTGATTTGAAAGGTATCTGAGAATATGTGTGTTATATAAAGGAATGAATGTTGAATTTCTTTTTTCTAATTTATATTTTTCTTTTTTAAAATTTATTTTGTTGTTTCTGTAGTAGATATGAATGTTGAATTTCACCATGCACTTTTGGTTTCTATCATGGGAATTTTTTTTTTCTATCATGGGATTTTTATAGGATTTTTCCTTCACTTCAATAAACTGTATTAGTAGATTTCCTAATATTGAATAGTGTCTCTTTTAAAATGAGATTGGCATATGGGGTTTTAAATTTGTTTTATATCATCTCTCCCAGGCTTTGGTTTCAATTTTATTTTGTTTCAAAAAAATTAAGCTTTTCATCTTTTGCTGTGCTCTATAACAGTTGATATGGCGTTATACTTTACTGTTACTTGAATATTAGAAGTAATTCATCTATATCTAAAGAATTAATAGCAGCACTCTTTTGGATAGTTAGCAGCATTTAGTGTCTTTATTGGGCCTGTTTTTTATTCTGTATACTATCTTATAATTCTTTTTTCTAAATTTTGGTATTCTTCCTTTTATCTTCCTAAGTGATTAATTTATCTTTAGTTTTATTCATTAATGAATATATGACTGTATGCAGTGATTGGGATAAATAAGTGGTATTTAACACTTTTTGCATTGTCAGACCTGGCGTCTCTAACATCTGGCCTCATTTCCTGACATCCTGGCTCTTTGGTTCTCTGATCTGCACTAATATCCTCGTCATAACTACATGAGCCAGTAAATACGTTCTCTTTTGAGTTTTTGCTTGCACTATCTGCAGGAAGCCTTTAGCTGGGTGTTTATGGACATGTCATGGAAGAAGCTTCATGTGGCTAAATAATTGTTTCAGCCTTATATTTTATGTTTTTTGGCTATTTGTTTTATATCTTTTACTAGGTTGCTGCCCCTCCTACCAAAGAAGCTTGAAAGATGTAAAATATTGTTAGTTCTGCCGGTGAATACCTGTTTAAGTATGCTTAAACCCTTGGCTGGGCACGGTGGCCTGTAATCCCGCACTTTGGGAGGCTGAGGCGGGCGAATCAGAAGGTTAGGAGTTCAAGACAAGCCTGGCCAACATGGTGAAACCCTGTCTCTACTAAAAATACAAAAAATTAGCTGGGCATAGTGGTAGGCGCCTGTAATCCCAGCTACTCGGGAGGCTGAGGCAGGAGAATTGCTTGAACCCGGGAGGCGGAGATTGCAGTGAGCCAAGATCGTGCCATTGCACTCCAGCCTGGGTGACAGAGTGAGACTCTGTCTCAAAAAAAAAAAAAAAAAAAAAAGAAGTATGCCTAAACCCTTATTTCCTCTCTGTCTGCTTCAGAAAAGTCTACCAGTTGATTCTCACTATGAAGTATGAGGATATGTATTTTCTTTCACCAGTCCGAATCCTTCTTGTTGGTTTTTATTGATTCTCCACTGCCTTCCTCCAGTTGAAATTATTTTTACCCTGGGCAACATAGTGAGACCCTGTCTCAACAAAAAATACAAAAATTAGCCAAGCATGGTGTCATGCCCCTATGTTCCCATCTGTTCAGGAGGCTGAGGCAGGAGGATTGCTTGAGCCCAGGATGTTAAGGATGCAGTGAGCAGAGGTTGTGCCATTGCACTACAACCTGGGGGATAGAGTGAGACCCTGTCTCTTAAAAAATAAAATAACATAAATTATTTTTATATCACAGGCATGAGAAAAGTTCATGATATGTTAGTAAGTAAAGCAAGGTGCAGTACAGTGTGCATAATCTACCATTTTTTAAAGGAAGAAAAATAAGAATATATCAATATTTGCTTGTGTATAAAAAGAAACTGGAAAAATACACAGAAAATTAATGAAAGTGAGTACCTGTTGATGGGATTGGGAAACAAGGCTTCTCATCCTGTACCTTTTTCCACTGATTTTTGAGTCATGAGAACATTACCTATTCAAAAGAAAGAACATTTTCAGATGGTACATAAAAAAAATTTTGCCATTACATAACTTTGTTTCCTAATACTGATAACATTTAAAACCATAATTAACACTGTTTGCATTGTCATACCTGGCAGCTCTAACATCTGGCCTCGTTTCCTTTCATTTTAAAACCATAATTATAGTGATTTAGGTTTAATTTTGTAATGTAATAGATTCAGTGCCCAATGCCAGTCTTCCTACTAGTTCTCATTCATTAGTTTTTTGACTTATATCTCAGGGATATGTATTCAAATAGATATTTCAGGATAAAATGTAATTGTATTTCCTTTGCTAGGTATAGAATTCTTGTTTCACAGCCTATTCCTTAAAAATGGTAGACTGTGCTCAGTTGTCTCCAGTTTGTAATATAAGGTGTCTGAAGCTGGTCTTCTTTCTTTTTTCTTTGTGAGCGATGTGATTCTACTGCCTGGATACTAGGAGGCTTTTTTTCCATTTATATCTCTAAAACTAAATAGCTTTATTAATTGATATCTTGATGTTTCTCCACTTACATATTTTTTCCTGGTATGTAGTGAATAATTTTGATCTGTATATTTGGGTGTTCTTCCTTTATGAAAGTATTTTGTAAATCTGTCTTTGAATAATTTTGAGTATTATTATTATTATTATTAAATATTTATTGAGCACCTAACTCTGTACCAGGCACTACGTAAGTCTCTGGGGATATAGTGGTAAGTAAAGCAGTCGTGGTCCCTATCTCTCTGCGGTCACACACATCAGTCAGACCTAGGTTATATATAAATGCCCTTAGTTCATACTAATGATAGCTCATCATATTGTGTAGCAGCTGCATTTCCATGTGTCATTCCTAGCCAAGATGTGAGCTTCTTGAAACTCAGGCACTACGTTCTTGAAACTCAGGCACAACAGTATATAATACTGTTGGATTCCCTGACATATGGGTAAGATCTCAGTAAATAATATTTGAGTAAATGGCCCGATGTTATTGAAATGCTGCTCCTGTTTCTTAATCTTCTTCCTAGATTTTGCTCTTTGCCTACCTAGTGTGATCTGTTCTTAACCTTTGCTCTTTTCCTCACCCCTTGCTTGTAATTAGTTGTTCTATGGGTTATTCTTTGCCTTTTGTGTAGTGTATCAACCCCTGCAACATTTTTCTAATTGATGCTCACTTTTCCAACTACCATGTCTTCTATGTACATAGTACATGGCTCCTTTTTAAACCATTGAATCTGCAATTCCAGTGCAACTATTTCTGAAAACAAGGAACAGTATTGAAAGATGATGTTTGATTTTATTCCATCTGTGTACTTGGTGATTTTATTCCTTTCACCTAGTGGCCAAATCAGAATCTACACCATGACATAGACTTTTCCTGTCTGTAGCCAAAGCTTAACGCGTTAATATTACCTGATTAATCTTAATATTGTTCCCTTGTCTTATTTTTAAGGATCTGCATGTTGATATTTTTGGATTAAATTTAGAAACCAGTCCTGCTTTGTGTCATTTTTGTCCTTAGCCATGTATAAAAGCAACATACTAATGTTTACACTAACAGTAGATTTTAGTCTT